>NC_045638.1:57838069-58140702 GCF_009829145.1 Chiroxiphia lanceolata
ACCTTCCCCAATAAAAGGTGTGTACAAAAGTACAAAATTTAGACTGGCATTAAAATGTTTTAAAAAGAGCAGCATGCTTGGAAACCATTTGAAGAGTAACCTTTTTTTCCACTGTTTGATTTAGCCTAAGCCTAATGTTGGGAAAAAGGTTTTATAGAAAATCTTGATACAGGGGAAGAAAGGGACATGTCTTAAGTGCAATTTACACCAATTAAAACTGCTGAATACCTTAGGTTAAGCAAGAACAAGAATTAGTCATACAATGAGTCATACAGTCAAAGCTAACCACAGCTAAATCAAACAAGTATCACTGCTCCCTCAAACTAGAATATGATAGCAAGACTTCCAGTTTACCAAAATATTCAGAATTCTTATAAATAACCTTCACTGTAAAATCAACTAGCCTGATATGCACAAAGATTCACAATGCTTTAAAAATATTTTCTTTACAAAAATGTTGATGAGTTAATTATTGAAATCTAAATTTACATACTTAAATTCACTTACCTTATGCTTATACTTTTCAGAAGCTCAGTGAAAGTGAATGTCACTTCATCCAGATCAATTGCTACAATAAAGATACACACTCCCCATGTTTCCTTTTTCTTCTTGTTACAAGCCTTTTAGAAAAGAGAGGAAACCATTTTCATTATTCAATAAAAATGGGTAATATATAGAAAGCATTAATTTGTCCAAACATTATCAGAAATGGTTAAACAAAACATCCTCAAACATTTGACTATGATAGCCAGTTATCTGATAATGGAAAATGATTACAAGTTTTACAATATACATGAAAGACCAAACACTTCAACACTTATTCCTACAGCACAAGATCAATTTAACTCATACAATTCACCAAAGCTCCGAAATACAAGCTTTGGTTCCATGGAACATTTACACAAAGCAGAAGCCATGATCATCTTTTTTAAAGTTACCATATTTGACCTTAATAAGACACTGAAGGTTAAGGAATCAGAAGCCAAGTCGTAGAATAGTAAATAAAATCTTTACAATGACAGGCAAGAAACACTCATAACTGGGTACAGCTGTGTCTCAACCACTTATTCCTGCTGAGCCACAAATCCATCTCTC
The DNA here is from genome assembly GCF_009829145.1 of Chiroxiphia lanceolata. Lineage (NCBI taxonomy): Eukaryota > Metazoa > Chordata > Aves > Passeriformes > Pipridae > Chiroxiphia > Chiroxiphia lanceolata. Next base: position 57,839,165 of record NC_045638.1, read on the forward strand.
TGTTTAGTAAAGCATGATAGCAACAAGCAGTTACAGGCATTTTCCTACCATACATCTACATTTAAGGTCTTCTGCTACTCAGAAGGTGCAAGTTATAACCAATCATCTTTCCTCAAAAGAAGCCAATACACAATGACAGACATGCCACCCACATGGAATAGAACTCTTGATGGTTCAACAAGCCACACACTATTTTGCCAGCATCAAAACTCCAGGGGAGCCAATCGTATGACACAAATTCACAGTTTGTTTACAGTTAAAGCCAGATGATTCATCCCAGATGGACTTGAATGTATGGGAATGAACTCAAGGCAAATTCACAGCCACATTAATTTCTGAGCGTTTTCTTCTTGACCAGTCTGACTCAAGATCTTTGCTGATACAGCATCACTACAGAAAACGGGCACGGCACCAGTTCAGCGTCTGCCTTTGGCTGTCATTCACTTTCAGTAAGATGACTTGCAGTGACCTTAATTCAATTCATCACAAAGCAAAGCCTACCTACCAATCGCTAGCCCAAAGCTTATTTAACACCTATTAGTCTATACAGATTTTTCTTTTTTTCTTTTATTATCTTTTATTTAGGACTCTAAGGACCCAACACTGTAACTTCAGAAAATGTAGGTCAGTTCAGCTGAATCAATATACAACTCTTACAAACTCTTTCAAAATATTAATTTCTCATTCTGGACTTACTATTATTTGATCTGGTTTTAGTTTAAATCTAGTGAAAACAAACTAGATGAGTCATGGGTTCAAAATGCTCATGCAACTGAACTCCTGTGAAATGGGATTCTTGCCTCTTTTCTTTTCAGATGTAGTTGCAAGGTGTTAAAGGCACTAACAGAAATAACTTCTGTTCTCCGGCGTTAAACTAGTAACAAGGAGGAGATGGTCAAAGGAAGTCTCAGTTCTAGTACACAGTTAGAGATGTTTTACTATCCTGCCAGCACTGGTGACAATTTTGATGACAGCCTACAAAAGTGATCCAGGAATAGAAACTTCAAACGATGCTGAGTGTAAAAGAAGGTCAAGAGAAACGTATATAAGAAATATGCAAACACAGAAGGGTATTTGAATCAAATGGGATATAGAATGTCTACCTGTCAAGTACCTGATTTTTGAGGAGAACGATGTGGAACTTGGCTTACTAAAATCTCAGCTAATATGCCCCAATCAATGTAGAGACCTAGCTTGATGGTACAAGAAACATTCACAGGTAGTTGTTCAATAGAGTCCAGAGGAGGCCACGAAGATGATCAGAGGGTTGGAGCACCTCTCCTATGAACACAGGCTTAGAGAGTTAGGGCTGTTCAGCCTGGAAAAAGAGAAGGCTCTGGGGAGACCTTACAGAAGCCTTCCAGGGGCTACAAGAGAGCTGGAGAGGGTCTTTTTACAAGGGCATGTAAGTGATAGTACAAGGAGGAATGGCTTCAAACTGAAAGAGGGCAGGTTTAGATTAGATATTAGGAAGAAGTGCTTCACTGTGAGGGTGATGAGACACTGGCACAGCTTGCCCAGGGAAGCTGTAGATGCCCAATCCTGGAAGTGTTCCAGGCCAGGTTGGGTGGGGCTTTGAGCAACCTGGTCTAGTGGAAGGTGTCCATGTCCCTGCCCCTGCTCATGGCATGAGGGTTGAAACAAGATGACCTTTAAAGGTCCCTTCAATCCGAAACCATTTTATGATTCTGTATGTTTATGATTACAGTGGGTGGAAGATGACTGGAGAAAAGACTCAAGAAGCACTTACAATAGAAAACTGATCAGAATTAAAACCTGCAGGAAAAATATTCCAGGAAAAAAAATTTTTGAAAGTGAATATTATACCCATTGTCTACAGATAAGAAGTTCTGTGTAAAGATGGTTTTTCAGCCATACCACTTTTAAATTTTTATTGAATATTGTCTGGGATGTAAGATTACTCAGTTTTCAACAGTTTAGATTAAATTAAAATGTAATACTATCTAAAAGTAATGGAGGTCAATGGAAAGTATTGAACTGATGAAATTAGTTCATCTGATATGGTAAGTTCCCATTACACTTTTGCATGTAGCAAGACTGGAGGGAACATCCATCTTTACCCAGGATGGGCAGAAGATGAGTAAAAAAAGAAACAGTATGCCAGTCACCTCAGCTTTTAAAGTGCAAGGGCACAACATACAAGCAATGCATCTGTTGCTAAGATACTGAATATCATCAACAAGAGACCATGGTGATGATTTATGTTTGCTTTGGGACTTTCAGTAGCTCTTTGTTTTTTGTTTAACAACAGAGGATCCTAAAAGGATCCTAAAATATCAGCAATTTTGCTCATCCATCCAACACTTCAGTGGATTCGGGTTCAGTTTAGCTGCAGTTCTATAAATAAGAGACAAAAGGTCTAAACAGAAAATACTTTACTATCTCACATGTGTTTCATGCTTTTGCCAAAACCAAGAAGCCTCTGCATGAGGATAAGATGGCTTGCTAATTACAATGTTCTCTTTTTAATAAGAAACCACAACCAAAAGGAACTGATTTAATTTAAATGCAAAATTTTATGAATTGGGGACATCTGATCTGCTGATCAATAGCTCTTTGGTCTATATAGAGCAATCTTGTTATATTTAATTCATTATTTCATTCCTTGACTTAAGCTACAGTTCACCTTTTAAGTTTTCTTCACTAAAAACAGTTCAACTCTTGTTGAATCAAGTGCTCTGCAGTATCTGCATACCAGTGTAAATCACCAGTTGGAATTTCAGAATGTAAGATTAGTAATTAGAAACAAGGAAAGATGCCTGAAACATCTTTAGATGCTAGAGACTTTCTGGAGGAAAAAAAAGGCAGCAAAAATACATTAATGACCACCGGCTTGAATTATAACACAGAAGCAAATTAGTACAGTATGTGGGGAAAAAAATTCACGGACAAAGAAAGTTAAACTAGGAAGGACTAACTATGCAGACCGCAGATCTTTCACCATGAGAATTTTTTAACAGCAGGTTAGACAAACACTTGATAAAAATGGCTCAGGAATTCATGAGTCTGAACAGCTGAGCAGCAGCAGGAGAACAGTGAGCCACATTTCCAAAACAGAGCTATGAACAGCAAACAAAAAAATGGAGCTCCTACCCAAGTACTATATATTAGAGCAAACTGGGCTGCTGAGGTTGAAGCACACCAGACCCTACGCCTCAAGGTCCTCGGCAGACTCCAATTTCTATCAATTTCCTAAACCACTTCAATTTTCTTTGCAGAAGTTTGGTTCCAATTTAGTCAGCATGTCATCTGTTCCTCACACTGGTTCTTTGCAATATATTCAGCAACAATTCACTCAAGACTTTTTTTCTGCTTATATCACCCAGTATTCTATTTTAGATTCTCATTTTATTGTTCTCTACCAAAATATACAGTATCAGAACATAACAAACACCTTGAGCTTTTTCATAGCAGTATTAGTATGGCTTCCTGGACCTCTTCTAGTATTTCTTACACCAACAATCACAATGCTGCTCACCAAAGTACATTAGTAATTCCACTAAATCTATCCACTCCATCTAGAATTTACAGGCACTATTGGTTCATAATACGAATTTCAGGAGAGTTACAAAAAACTAAAATACAAGAGATACAAGCGAGTATCAGAGCCAGCTGTTAAGCCAACAACTGCCAGTGTGCAAGAGTTTTGAAATTAAGACAGTAAAAACTACAATCAAACTACTTAGGTAAATCCACACTGCAGTTTAAATGATAGAGACAACAGAAGTATTTGTATGACACTAATGTAAAAGCTCTTACTTAGATAAACACTTCCATGTGTACAATAAACTTATGTGGGAGTTGGCCAGATATAAAAAGAATTTAAAAAGAAAACACCTTTCTGATCACACATCAGATACCTTCAGCACCAAGAGTGCTGATTCAGTACGACATCTCTGGAATCAGCATTTGGGATTCTGTCTAAGAGATTTTGAATTACAATTTTATTGTAAGAGTGTCATTAAACTTTGGCTGTCACAGAGGAAAGCTTTAATGCTCTCCCACTACAAAGGAAAACACTACAGCAGCTGTAGTGATCTGAACAATCCCCCTCTGCAGATCTAGTTTTTACAATTACAAGTCAGCCACATTTTCCAGAAAGACTGTTACCATCTCTCTCATCACCCTTCTCCTCCTTCACACCTCTCACAGGAGTTCAGTCTGTTTCAAGGACCCAAGGCCCAGTTGCAAGAGAGTGCAGCTGTGTATCCTTGACTCACACACTGCGGGAACAGATAAGTTGACAGGAGTGTAAGGAAAGGTACAGCGCACAACTGTGCAAGATAAGAAAGCTGAAATTTCAAAGAGAAGTAGCATCACTAGTAGCTCAAATATTCAAAAGAAAAAATATCAGTGTGGAAAGGTGAGACATCCTGAAGGGAAAAAAAGCAGTGCGTCAGCTAGTTTTGGTGGTGCCAGTGGCTCCAGTGGGCATTGGCATTCATTCCAGGGAGCAGCAGATACCAAACTTTCTCCTTCCTGACTGATGCCTCCTGGCCAGCAAAGTGTCTCACCAAAGGGCAGGCACATTTAGGCTGATACATCACTACAGTATAGCAATCTTTTGTGTACACCTGCCAAAAACAATGCTTTTATACTTTTAAGATGCATGTACACGGTTGAAGAGTCTCTGCACATGGTTACATGTACCCTAAGTGACTCCAAAAGGACAGCACTAAAAGATGTTTTCACTTTAAGTCACTAAATATTCACTAAGCAAGGATACAGCAGATGTTCAGACTATGTCCACACCCACATTTGCACTCCGAATCTCTGCCAGTTACCACAGTACCTAATGTATGGGCCTTGCTGCTTCCTAGTTAACATTGCAAGTCCCCTCCACATCCTCAGAGGCTTGGCAGGCACAATTCTGAGATCAACCATAAAGAACAAGGCCAGGGAAGGTAATGTTTCAGGTCTTTGCATGTTGTAAATGGCTTGAGAGTGGGATCATTAGGTGCTACCTCTGTTTCCATCAGTGGCCTGATGATTTAAGCTTCTTCAAGTAAAACCAACTACAACGTTAAACAGAAGTGTTCTGGTAGGTATTTGTCTCAACTAGTGGCCTGCCATTTCCTCTTTTACTTAAGAACAGAAAGTTGCTACACAAGCAGCTTCTGTTCCAGTGCAGAACTGGTTAGTACTGACCCCTATTGATTAAAACACGCAGCTGCTGCTTGCAGGACAAGCCCTGCGACAGCCCCTCCAACATATCACCTCTACCAGAGGAGGGAAAGGGGTAGGCACTTAAATACGGCCTCCTCCCGAATCCCTGCAACTTGAACTAGTGTCACCCTGAGAAGCCAGGCGCACCACGATAACAGCTTGACCTGAAAAGCGCAGCAGCAATTAGCCAGGCTGTTACTTTGTTTGACTTCACTGTCAAGTGAAGTCTGTTCTCAGCTAGAAGTAGCAGCTCCAGTGCCTTCCAGGTCCCCACAGAGGCACACACTTGTGAGCTTACTCATTTCAACACCTCGCTGATACATTTGAAAGTTTGAGGAAAAGGACTTGGATTGAAACACAATATAATGTAGATTTTTTTTTTCCTATACATTGAAAGGCTCTTAGCAATTGGTCTTATGACAACAAATATTAGCTATAAATCATAATGAAAGTCTGATCCTTGTCCTGTTATGAATAGGTAAAGGAAGTCATCTTCAGGTGCTGAAGGGTTTTGAGTATCCTATATCTTATCTGGCCAGTGCTAGGTAAAACAAATTAGTGAAAATCAGTGCAAACTTGGCCGGTAAGTGAAATTTGTAGGATTATGCTGAAATCTGCCTTGCTTTTTTCCCCTCAAGAGAACTGACTACTCCTGTTTTCATTCATATATGGGAGCTAGACTATGCATTTTGGGAAATGCTTCCTGTGAACACCTATGGCCAGAAAAGTGTCTGTTACTGAAAGAGCTGTACAGTCTCTCTCCCATGCTGTTACTAAACTTGGTTGCAAAACTCAAAAGCAGTAAGAGTTGGTAAATCCACACTGCAGTTTAAAAGCTACAGACAACCAGGTAGTAGTAGTGACAAACTACTTTAAGTTGAGGATGGCAGAGCACTGGAACAGGCTGCCCAGGGAGATTGTGGAGTCTTCCTATCCGGCAACGTTCAAAACGTACCTGGACATGTTCCTGTTTAACCTGCACTGGGTGACCCTGCAGGGGCATTGGATTAGATGATCTCCAGAGGTCCCTTCCAACCATAACTATTCTGTGGTAGCCCTGGTAGGTCAGCTCAAGTTGCAGAAGAGTAAGCAGAAGTGCAACATATATATAAATGCAAGTCCACACAGCAAGTTATACCGCAGCTAGGTATTACAAACCTAAGATGTGTTCGTATAACAAGTTTCTGACATGATTTAATTGTATTACAGCTGTTCTCTGAGTCAGCTTCTTGACACAGCAGTGATACTGAGAAGGAAAAGCAAAAATCACAAAAAGGCCTAACATTTTATTAATTTGTTTACACATGCCCAGTGACTAATTTCGAATAGAAATACCTCAATGGAAGGTACATACAGGTTATCATTATACAGTAGGAAAAAAAAGAATTTAACATTCCTTTCTTCACACTAGTCTTCTCCAGATCCTTTCTGCAGCCTCATAAAGGAGGCAGCAGGAAAGATACAGAGAAACAACAAGATGACCTATGTAAAGCTGACCAAGACATATTTGAAATAACTTACACTTAGAATATTTAGCTGATCACGTGGTGTTTTTTCCTACTGTGATTTATTAGTCATCTAAAAGAATTCTTTAGCCCATACCTTTACTGCAAAACATTAACAAGAAAGGGGAATCTGTGGAAGCCAGTTTATATAGACACGAATATGGCAATACCCAAGTTCGTTTTTTTCCAAGTGAAGTGAGACTCAAGTCACACTGCACGAGCTTTGGTTGTGAGACACTTGGGCCCCGGTGCAGCAAAGTAATGGCTCAATATCATCTGAACCGGGCACAGGACAGACACTACCACAGAGCAATGCCATGAGCAGCAGGTACTTACCAGAGCTCCATCCACTGCGGATAGGCTCTCATACGTCTTCCACGCTTTCTCCCTCACGTTCTCCGACACTTTCAGGGCATCACAGAGCACGACGAAGTCAGCCTCTCCGATCTCGAGCCTAGGAAAAGCATCAGACATCGCCAGCGGGGACTCGGTGCGGCGGACCGGCCGCACACCGGAGCGACGAGGGAACTCACACCACCCGCTGCCGGAGCCGCCCCGGGGTGACACCGCCCCACCCGGCGGCACAGCCCGGGAGAGGGCACAGCCCGGACCCCCTGGCGCCGAGAGCCCCAGGGCGGCCCACCCGCCCCCCCAGCCGTCCCGCCGCAGCGGCTCCCGGCCCGGGCGGCGCTTACCGGGGAGCGGCGGGCGGCGCGGAGCCGCCGTCGGGGCTGGCGCGCTGGCTCCTGGCGGCGCCTGCCCTGCGCGACGGCTTGGGCGGCATCGCGGCTCCGGGCACCGCCACCGAAAGGACCGCAGCTCCCGCTCCCGGCCCCCCCCGCCGCCCGAACTTCTCCGCCGTCACTTCCGGGCCGCGCCCCCGCCCCGCCCCCGGGACAGCGGGAAATGCGTGAGGGATAAGGGAGGCTTGGCCGGGCCGCGAGTGCCAGTCCCTCACACAGCGACCACCGGGGCTGCCGGTGCTGGAGATCCGTCCGTGCCCCTCAGTCACCACAGGGACGGCAGCCCAGCTGTGCCTGATACGTCAGGTACTCAACAAGCTGACGGGGCAGTCGATACATCTTTTCCGTGACATGGGAAGAACCACAGACCTATATATATAAATAAATAACTATACAGGTGCAGAGCAGGGCAGGAATTGCAGATTCATTATGAGCGTTGGTTCAATAAGGCAAGGTGCCCTGTCCTGCACTTTGGCCACGACAACCCCATGCAGCGCTACAGGCTGGGGGCGGAGTGGCTGGAGAGCTGCCCAGGAAAAGGACCTGTGGGTGCTGATCGACAGCTGCTGAATATGAGCCAGCAGTGTGCCCAGGTGGCCGAGGAGTCCAGTGGCATCCTGACCTGTATCAGCAATAGTGTGGCCATCAGGAGCAGGGAAGTGATTGTCCCCCTGTACTCGGCACTGGTGGGGTTACACTTTGAGTGCTGTGTCCAGTTCTGGGGCCCTCACTACAAGAAAGTCCAGACAAGGGCAACAGATTTGGTGAAGGATCTGGAGCACAAGTCCTATGAATAGTGTCTAAGGGAGCTGGGATTGTTTAGCCTGGAGAAGAGGAGGCTCGGGGGTGACTATATTGCTCACTACAACTACCTGAAAGGAGGTCGTAGCCAGGTGTGGGTCAGCCTTTTCTCCCAAGCAACTAGTGTCAGAACAAGAGGTCCTCAAGTTGTGCCAGGAGAGATTCAGGATGGACATCAGGAAGAATTTCTTCACAGAAAGGGTTGTTAAACATTGGGATGGGCTGCCCAGGGAGGTAGTCAAGTCACCATCCCTGGAGGTGTTTAAGGAAAAACTGGACGTGGCACTTAGTGCCATGGTCTCGTAGACAAGGTGGTGATTAGTAAGAGGTTGCACTCTGTGGTCTTAGAGGTCTTTTCCAACCTAAATCATTCTCTGATCTCTCAATCTAACATTCATCCAAGTCCTCACTGAAATGTTACTATAGCACTGTGCATTAAAATTGCGCTTAACATAAGACATTCAGTCTATGGGCATCCCCTGGATTTTAAGCCAATGAGATTCAAATCCCCAGTGCCCTGATTCACAGATCTTAAAAATCGACTTTGTTGTCTGCAGTTGCATACCCATGTTTAGGTGGCAGATCACTGTTGTAAACCAGCACATTTATTTTCACATTTGTATGATGACAACTTCTTAGAAAAAGGAAAAATATTTGTACATAGGGATTCTTACTACATGCACATATTTATCTGTTGCCTGTAAAGCAACTAGTTTTAGTGAGATTGCTGTCAAAAGTGGATTTAAAAAAAACAAAACTGAACAAAACCCAAGATGAGTATTACTATGGTATACAGTTGAAATTCACTAGTATTTTTAAGATTCATACATTTTGTTAATTTTTTCAGGTTTTTCCTTTATAATCATTAACTTAAAACAGGAGAACAGACTGTTTTTCTGCTATATAATTAGAATTAAACCAATTACAGAAAAATGGGATTTCTGGAGCAAATCAATGTACATAAATTCCAAACTAAATTTTTGAGTTGTAGACTGCCTTGGGATTTAGACATTCTGTATTATGATACTAGTACAACTGTGGCAATACATTTTTCCTGCTTCTAAGTATATTTAAATACTTCTTGTAATCAGATGATATCAGATGCTTTGGAAGGTTTGGAGTCTAGGACTGCCTGTCATCTACAATTGAATCACAGACAATTAGACAGATTTACCAGCTTGGAAAAGTAAGCTAAACCACAAATGAGTCCATTGCCTTCTCCTCACAACTGGTTTTAAGAGGACAAAAGAATTTTAAGGGAGAGCAAAGCATCTCAGAAAACTTGGTCACAGCCAGTGGAGACCATCCCAGCTGTCAGCAAGAAGGAAACACACCCTCCTGGGTCACTTCCCTCACAGCTGCTTTAACATGCTGTTAGAGCCAGGCCCCGGATCATCCAAATGATAGACAAAGAATTTGTCTCTTGGCCCTCTGTGCCTTGCTTTTTTCAAGGAGTTCACAAACCAGCCTCAGTGTGAATACTAATTTTCTAAAATTGTTAGTATGCCAAGCACCTTCTCAAGTCAAATTTTATGCACTTTTTCATCAAGCAAGGCTCTTAGGGCTCCCTTCCATGAGCAGGTATAACCAAAATATAATCTCAGAATACTTAAAGTTACAACTAGAGGGAGAAGAAGGGAGGCAGCAGATGAATCAAGCAACAATAACCTTAAACTGTCCATCCTGGAGTCTCAGATGTAGAAACTACATCTGAACTGCAGTAAGAGGAAACAAAATGTACATATATACTTCCAAAGAAAGGCATGTGCTTGTGTAAAAACATATGTAAAGTTCTGCACTTTTCCCCCGCCTTGTTAGAGGCACTGATTTGAATGTTTTAATCCTGTATTTTAAAACGTCTTCTTTTAAATGGAACCTTTAGACTTTTCAATAAAATGACAAAGGAAAGAAGAAAATCAGCTCTGAGTGGGAAAAAGAAAAAAAAACAAAGGAAACACTGCAAGGTCAAATAAAGTATTAATGATCATTTTCTCATTTGACTTGACAATATCTAAATGTTTATTCTAAACATCTCGCTACAACTGCCTTTAAAGTATAGGTCATAGGCAGTTGGAAGTCTGTGAAACATCGCCCAGTCAGGCAGTCCTGACACATTGTTTCCAGCTGCTACAAAAACTTAGGTAATTTTATTATCTTAGTTTTTTCACTTAAAACTGTTGCTATTAGTTTCATGGTAATTGCCGGTGGGAATAGAAGCCATGATTTCACTGCAAATGAAACCAAGTCTAGAAGCTTGCTACTCCTTTAGTTTTCATAAAAATGAAATATTTGTGAGAGGAAAACTTGATTTAAGTACACCTCATGGTCTACCAAGACTAGCTGCTTATTCCTACAGTATCACGGACCTCCGTCACTTAAGTTGTTACAATTACAGTAAAATCAGTTCTTCTGGAGTTGCATGACAAAAATGTATGCCATGTAAAACCACCAAGTTGGGAGTCTCTGGATATTAGTGCAAGTACTAAATATTTGCAGAATTTTTTCTTGAATAAAGCTCATAGGCTGTAAAATTCATGGATTATAGATGTCTGCCTGAATCACACCTTTTCCCTGTCTGTAACAGGCAGAATTAACCAGGGAGGGGACATAGCCTCTCCAGGTCAGCCTTTTCAGAGCAGCAGCCTCTAGCCCCCTGCCATCAGTGTCACTTGGAGCCCAGCTATCCCTCTCAGAGCCCCAGCACAAGTGCTAACAGGAGCGACAGACGTGCTCCAGCTCCCTGCAGGCCAACTGTGCTCCACCTGCTGCCCCATAGGCCCCAGGCCTTAAGAAGTAGTTCCCTGGAGCAGCACCTGGCACAACAGACAGACCTACGTGCTGGTCTTGCTTCAGGAGTGCCTCAGGGACACTCTCAGGCCATGGTTTGAACAGGCCTTTTCCACTCTCCAGTATCACCTTTCCTGGTAATGCTGCCTTGAGGTTACAGTGGCATCAGCTCTGCCCTGGAAGTTGGAAATGGTTTACTGGTGTAAGCCCAGACACATTCTGCCCCTGGAGGATGCAGGGCATCCTGTGTCCCCTCTGCAGGGCAGTTCATTTTGGTTGGTACTGCCAACTGGTAATGAAATAAAGGTCAGCAAACAAACCACAACCCTCTTATTGCTTGCAATTATACTGTCACAATGACCCCATTATGATCCCTCCCCTTCTGTCCTGCTCAGTTCCAGGTTCTGCTTCCTCTCAAGATGCTCCGGTAAGGGAACACCCTGTCCTGCTGCTGGTGGTCTCCCCAGTGAGGATGTTTCCCATGCCACCACTTCCAAGATTTCCTAAGCCCACAAGAAGCAGAATGCGCTCTACTGGAAGTAGGTCTCAGGAATCAAATTAATCTTAACCAACAACCTGAAACCCAGTTGAAAATTAGCAACCGTAGCCTGTAGTGAACAGACACAGGCATTTCTCGGAACTAAACCAACCCATGATCTTGTTTTTTCTTTTTTAAGTGTGCCCAAGCTAATGACATTCTTTACTAAGCCATGGCAGTGAAACACCCTAATTAGGTGAAAACATTTGTGTATAGCATTCCAGAAAAACTAATAGTATGACAATACTATAGGCTCTATGTTGCTTCCTCCATAGCAGTAAAATATCCTCCTACAACTAGAATATGCAATGTCAGTGAGAATGCAGCTCTAATCTCTCTAAACCACAAGCTTCTGCTAACACTGACATGTCAGACTTCCATCCTCCCACCCAAGCAGCATGAACAAAAGTATGTGCACACCTTGCCAGACGTCAGCTGGCATAGCTGAATTCTTGCATTTTTTATCTTGCAGGCCTTAAGTATTTTTTTCATGCCAAAATTTGCCCCATGCATCTTTACTAAAGCTGCAAGGCTTCAGCTAGAGGAGGGAGGACTCGGAGCTTTTATCATGGTCTGCAAGCCCAGATCATACACATCGACTGGTCACAACAGCCCTACACAGGCAAAGGCCAGCTGAATTTCATGAGGGTGTTTGGGACCCGGGAGAGACCAACACAGCCCCCTCCACCAAATAAACATAGGTTAGTGATTTTGCTACATCAGTGACAAGGTGTGTCTCAGCATTAGGAATAATTTTCTTTCTTATAAGGAGTTTTAAAAATATTTCCAAAGATAATTGTCCAATGAAGTAATTTTTATACTAACCCTTTTCTGGAATTCATTGTGCTAGAAACATGGTTTTCTTCAGAACAGCACAGCTATGTTGTTTATTAGACTCTTAACTATTATTATACTTGTATTTATTATATTTATTTATTTATCTATTTAAAAATAAAAAAAGCCCAAGCATCTCCTAGTTCTTTCCATGGATTCTCATTCCATGCCTCATGGACTTTGTCTATGAGGGCAGAAGTTCCAGCATGAGCTTTCGCTGCACTCTGGGTGTTTTAGCTCATCTTCCCATACAAACTGCCTGGCATTTAATATGGCATTAGTACATGCTGGGAGCTTTCCCTCAGTACACACAAGTTTCTCCCTCCTTCCCCATGCTTATTTTCATACCACTGACCAAAGTAAATTTCCTTCCACCATCCAACAGGCTCAAAAGCTATAAGGGACACAGGCATGTGGCATGATCTTAGAAACCGCCTGTCTGTAAGAACAAATCTACTTCTCCCCCTGCTCCACCACCCTTTCATTAGTGTCATTTGCTGGTGTCTCTATTAAAGGACACACCACAGATCACCAAGTTTGGCTGTTGAGTTTTGTTTTGAAAACAAGTTAAAGACAATGCAAAGTCTGCTTAAAAATTAACAAGTTTCATGCTTAACTTATGGAAAATAGGAACAGTACACTCATGAAAATGTAGTAAACATCCTTAAAAGTACTTCAGCGTGAATCTTGCGTCATACAGGGCTCCAAAGAATGCACCAATAACCTTGTCCTGACATAGACTTGACCTCTGTTGCAAGCATACAATTGCAACATCCTGAATGTCTGCACCTAAAGTTTTCCCAGCAGGTTTTCCAGCTTGCTTGCATCTATACTTAAGTGCAGCTATATAAATATAATTTATACGTGAACATATAACCTATACGTACATGAGGCTTTATTTGATGCTCATGACTTCCATGCACCATCAAGAATGGATTAAAAAAGTCTGGCTTTCGGAAAACAGCAGTTATACTTTTCATTTTACATATAATGCACTTACACTGTAAATCAAGCCACACGCAGAAGAAGAAAAAAAAGTATTGTGTATTTAGGAAGCTTCCTTTAAAACAAATTATTTTATCTCAAACCAAACATTCACAATAGCAGGAAGCTGGATGATAGCATGTTTATAATTGTATAATAGCTCCAAAACCAGTAAAGCATCCTCCCACTATATTAAGAAAAGATCCTTTAAAAGATGAAAAATAAGATTAGTACAAAGCCTCTTAACTGAATTAACCTAAGACAAATTGTTTGGTCACCTACGGTGCATATTATTTAAAAATAGGTTTAAACTATTTTTTTTTGTAAGTCCTCTATTCAACAGTCCTACTTTCCTGATGAATTTGGTCAGAAGACAAATCAGTTCCCATATCATGGAAGCTCATAAGTGGATTTGGGGGAGATTTTTCAGCCTTGTTTTTGAGTGTTACTCCCTTTTTTCATGTCCTGTATTTTGTTTCACAACCACCTTCAGAACAGCAGGTACTATGCTATATCTTATTCTGCACTCTCCCCTACAAAAGTTGCTGTTACAAAGGTCCCAATCATATTTTAAAAAACCCAACAAACCCAGTCTTGCTTTAAGAATGGTAGTTTTTAAGTGTAAATGGCACAATGCAGAATGGCACTAGTGCTATTTGAGTGAGCTCCAGATTAACCAGCAAAGCTCAGGGGCACAGGCTGGCAGAAATGCCATGAAGGTGAACAAAGGGAGTGATAAAGTCCTTCATGTAGTGAACGTCCCTGGCTCTCAGCCGGGTCAGCCTGACTCACGGCACACTCTGGATGATGCCTGTCATTTGACACATACAACAGGGATTTCAGACATGAACAAAATGCTAAGTCAGCTTTGGGTCTCCATTCTGATCATATGTATTGTGAAAGTACCAACCCAGAATTTAGGCAAGCAGCACAATATTACCTTTAAATGGAAAAGGAACAGAAAAACATGCTTCTGTTTTCGTATTTAATTTCTTAGCCATCACCTATTCTATCTTTACAAGCAGCACTTCAAGTAAAAAGCATTAATTTTAATTGTAGTCCCCTTCTCTAAAAAAACCCCCAGTAATAGCAGAAAAAAACACAAGGCTTTTAGACAAACAGGTTTATAAGGTTTATTTTCCATTGCACATACATGGATTATATACAAGTTAGTAACATAAGTTACTTCTTAATTTTCTAAAAGATTGTTACAGCAAACACTTGCCATTTCAAAACATCAAGTCAGAAATCAACCTAAAAAGGTAAATATGACAATATTTTAAAACCAAAACAAATTGCACTTGGTTAGGGAGAGTCAAATACAGATTTGTCTATATGCTGTAACAAACTATATAGCAGGTAATATTACAGTTAGAAGTAGCTCTTGCAGTCCATTTGTACATTAATAATTCTTTTCAATTTTACTTGTTTAAAAACTGGTGGATATTTCAAAGACTTCCTCCTCTTCCTAGTATTCAAGATTCATCACGTGAAATGTACTAGCAACTAAGTCTTTATACAATTGCTATTCAAATATAAGAACACCACACCTGAAAATAAGGAAAAAACTAAAACATATTGATTTTACATGTATCATGAGATGAAAAGTATGGAAGGTGTTCAGCAAGAAAGCCCGGTCCACTACTTACATAAAAGAAGATTTTAAAAAATAATCACTGCACACAATACAAAGGGTGGGGTCATACTGTAATTTTTTAAGTCTTCTGTAACAGTAATATTCCTCATTACTGTTCACAGATGAGCGTTTCCATAGCAAACCTGTTCTCAAAGTGTCGAATCTTTCGGCAATTGGCGGCTTCACGCTTCTGAATTCCTGTTGTATTAGTAAAGAACAACAGAGGGTAAACAGAAGAGGGGGTGAGGTACATCAGAGATATAATGGTTTAACATTTGCTATGATAAGATGTCACCAGAAACCGAACTACCCCCTTTCAACCCACCCCTCAGAGAAACACACACAGGTACACATTCAGATGCAGAGAATCAATAAGCAGGCAACAATCTTGAAGGTGTGGTGAACCAAACTGGAATACTCAACCTGCCCAAATCCTACCCTGGTTAGTTTTTAACTCAGATCAGTTCCCAATCTCCCTCTCTGTGCATCTGTAAAAATGCTTGTGGGAATGTGAGAGAGGGAACAGCAAAGGAATAAACAGCTATAGGCAAAAAAGAGTGGACTTGTAGTATTTAAACATTATCTTGGAATTGTACAAAGAATTTAACTAAATTTTAGCCAAACCAATGCTCACTGTCAACCTATGCTCATCATTTATTACTACAGAATAAACATACTGAGCTTTTGCTATGAAGAGTTTTTCATTTTGAAATGTTTTTCTAAATTGTTTTCATAAAATATATTTCTTCTCCTTGTTTTACCAAGCAGTCAGGTCCAACAATATGACTAAAGCAATCAAACTGCTTTGGTGTACACTTGCCCACCACACACTAACAACAAGAGCAACCAAGAAAACCCCAAACAATCAAATAGCAGAAAAAACAACCAAAAAGCAAATCTGAGTAACATTTAAATGCAAATTTTAAGGCAATATTTAATAGTTTGTTTAGACTCTTCCAAATAATGTTTTTCAAACATTTTCCATGAAGAAGTACCAACCACTACAATTTTCCTGTGAAGATAACTCTTATTCACATTTCGCTGGTGCAAACAGGAAACCGTGGAACAATTTTTAATGACAGGAAAACCCTGCAATTCTGTACTTGGACTACAAGGCTATAGCTTCTCACATACTAGAGGGTCTTTCTTTGATTTTGGGTGGGGGTGGGTCAAGAAACAAGATTAAAGAAGAGTATGAATGAAAGGCTGAACTCCAGAAAACAAGCCCGTGTGCACACATACATTTTGGCACTCCTGGCTCACTGGAGCCTTGAGCACTTTTGCGCAGTGAAGTGACTTATTTCCATACCTACACAAGAAAATATCAGCTGTACTTAGTCCCACATAGCAATTACTGAAATAAGCAATCCTTGCTTTAATTAGAGTCACTCCTTTCAACAAAATCAAGCCTACTTACTGAAGTCAAACATCACTGAACATTTTGCCAACACACAAGACTGCGGGAGGAACACTTACCTTTCATGGTTTCTTTGCGCTGTAGTTTATAGGTTTCCTTGCCACGGCAGAGGCGGTAAATAAAGAATCCCAGCTGATCCACATTTTCTATGCGATCAGTAACGATCATCTGTTCATGAATCAAATAGGACTGAGGCAAGTATGTTCCAGCCTGTTAAACAAAAATATAACAGCTCTGTCAAAATCCATCTCTTCATGGTCTAAGTACACAAGAAACACTTTGTAATATTTTTCTTTAACATGGCTGTGACATACCTTCTTTGAATTCTTTCAAAAGACCTATTACCCATGCAATTTTATTCCAAATGTGCAAGCTTCACTACACTACAGAAATACATAATGATTATATTCAAAAAAGTCACAAAACTTCCATTGATGCATACATCCACCGCCCTCCTGACACAGTGACATCAGCCTTCGGCAGGTTTTTTTCCAGGTGTGCCTATTGTCACAGATCAGTCCTGCACTTGTCATCCAAAGTTTTCAGTTAATTAGTAATGGCCCAATAGACCTCAGTGGGAATGACTCTTAGGTAGGAGCTGGCAGAAGCATGATCTACACGGAGAGACTCTTGCTGACGAAGCAGCCCAGCTGCGGTGTACTCCAGCTGCAGTCCATGGGGTTGGGAAGCCTTGAACTTATTCATAGCATGGGTCACAATTCTCAAGCCAAACCCTAGATGAGACCATCTAGCCACGTAAGTTATGACGGTGACTCCCACAATCGTTTATTTGGAAAGGTATTAGAAAGCCATGGTGATACATCAGGTGTTTCATGGCAATACACTAAAAAAGGGAAGAGCCATGACGACACGCAAAGGCTTCTCAAGCCTTTTCTAATCCCTTCAGTGTTATTTTGCATCAGATGAAATGATGGAGGAATCCTGCTCTGTGCACAGCTCACTGTACACTGCTGAAGATGCACAGACTTAGCTACCAGCCAATTTCTTAATACTACCACTGGTAACTAATCATCAAATTTTAAAAATATTATTTCATTTAGGAAATCCTGTTAGAGTGGTTCTAATTTATAGCACTAGAGAAGGTGTTCCTTGCTTTCTAAAAATAGAATGATTGCTTATTGTGAAAACATATTCAGCTTCTGTGGCAAAAGATGGCTCTGTGTTTTATTGACAATAAACAACTTGAAATTTCCATTGCAAAACAAGAATATCGTGTCAGCCCCAGCGACATGTTGAGAACATGATTAAATGCTATTCTCCTCAGTAAATAAAGGACTGCATAAAATTCACTTTAAATGACAAATATTTTCTTCAGCACACATTGAGGAAAACAAGAGCAATTTTTTTTCTTTAAATAAGAGCTTAGAAAATGTCATTCCCCCAAATTATCCCACTCATTATTTTTTAATAATTAAATCACTGTAAACTCCTCTATCTTAACTCCTGGTCCCTCGAATTTCAGGAGAGAGCCCTAAGGGAGCTCCAGAGCAAAGCAGCAGCACAGGGCACTGACAGAGTGGGCAGCAGTGCTGAAGACTTGGGGGACAGCTTGAAGGGACACTCCTGGGCTCATGCCCTCCACATCACAGGACTCCTCCAGCCATGTCCCAAACCAGGAGGAGAGGAAGCTCAGTGCAGGAATCTCCTCTGCCCAGCTACCGCAGAAGCAATTACCCAGCACTGGGATCCAGCACAGCCGCAAATATCGTCATCTTTGAGACATCCTGTGCGTCGTGTACAGTTAAAATTAGCCAGTTGGCTCAACAACTCAGGAACAAGGTGGATGAGCAAATATACCTGGGTTTCAGCCTCGTTTCCCAAAGAAAGCAGGCCTTTCATGTCTGCACATTCAAGCAAACTGCATCAATATATAGAAACGTGGCTCTCAAAGCTAAAATTACAGCTTTTCTTAAAAAACAAACCAGCCCAGAGAACCTCCATTTTCATAAAATGCCCTCTGCATGTAGTCACAGCTCATTTTAATGAAACTAGCACATCAATTTCATACATTTTTTCCTGGTGTAACCAGTGTCACTGCAGGACAGGTTTTGCTCACTTTGTGCATCGGCAGCGTAGTTTCCCAAATTTCAGTTACAAAACACTTAGCCTGATTTTCTGCGACATCTAATGCCCACAGCTTTTTGTTAATACAATGAGAATTAAACAGATGTCTCATAAAATTAGGGCACTCATTGTTGGGGACACTGATCAAAACAGTTTGCTTTTGCACAGATTTTCAGTTAAATGCATGATGCCTTGTAAACCAAGCATATTTGATTTGGTACTAAAGACAAACTAGGAAACTAAGAGAAAGTAAAAAAAAATACGGGGTCACTGAGTTCTACAGACACCACATCATCCTTACATACAGGAAATGAAAGTGTAGTTAAATAGCCAATCTCAAAATAGGCAGCAAAAAAGCAGCAGAGGACTTACTTGTGAAGTAATTTTTCACATGGAATTTATTTATATATACAAACTACTCAGAAACGGCTAAAATGGTTCCTGGAGTCCTAATTCCAAAGCCTTTTTTGAAAGATGCAAACCCAAAGATGATGTAACAGTTCTAAATTTAAAAAGCCCAGTAAAATAAAATTTAAAACACTCTCCCCAAATCTTAAGACACAAGTTAATCAGCTCTCTTCCCCATCTGAACTGTTTTGCTGTTCTGTGAAGAAACCAGAAGGCTCAAAACCAAGGCAAATACTATTTAAATTTGCATTAAAAGCATACATACGTAAAAGTTAAAAAAAAAAACAAAGAAAAATTCATATTAAGTTAGTAAGAAACCCCATTAGATTATCTGCTTTGGCCTCTCTAATTTCACAGGCCATTACGTTTCACCCTGTTACCACGACTAACAGAACAGTGTGTCCCTTTGATGGTGACAAGTAAGGCAGCAGCGGCAGCACTGTAAGTCCAGCAGTAGTGTTCAATTATCAAACCCTGCCGGGAAGTGTTTAGGAGCTTCCACAACGTTATACTGAAAACTCATGTTTGGTTGTTCAGGAATTGTGGCATCTCAGTCTTTTCCATGGTCTTTGTTTTTAAGGACAACAAATCTTGTTCTGAAGGTCTGGTGCTCACAGAACCAGGAATATGGCCTCTTGTTTAGACTAGCTTTGCTAGTCATACAACCCACATCCTGAGCACTCCTACAAAACCTTCCTGCAAACAGGAAGATCCATCTTAAGGCTGCTGGAAGTCTCATGAATTTCCATCACACCTAAGTGCCACATCCAATTTCCCTGCGCATACACAGGAGATCCAACATGCCTCACGTACCTCACCCTCAAGCCACTGGATCAAAGTAGGGACCAATCCTAGGGACCAGTTCTTTAAACAAGGCCCATGTTAAAAGGACTTCCCAGTCATCTGCTTCATTCTTCTCACCTAACCAGTCTTAGTCCAGCACATTACATACGCTGTAGAAATTTTAGTCACAACAGATTGTAAATTAAAAAATACACAGATTACTATCAAATAATCCAGGTATACCACACTTACACAATTTTGTCAGCCAAATTTACAGCATCAAAAAGTAAAATCACATTTGTTTGCCTTCCTCTGAATTAATAATTCCTTCATGATTGTAGATCATTAACTAAGTAGGTTATAGACTCTTTTTCTCTTTGCAAAGATCTCTAGTGATCAGTTAACTTTCTAACATATGCGCCTTGTGTAAATGTCAGAGTTCTGAAGAAGGAAAAAATAAAAAGGAAAACATCTACTTTTTTCCTGTCTTAAGAACAAATTACTTATATTACTAACTTATACTTATAACTATACCTTGATATTGATGAGCAGCTCCAGGAAATTTTTTGGTGGCATAACAACTGAAGTGTTCAGAGGAATCACATAGCACTTATCCAGGCTAAGGTCAAGATAGGCAGTGAGTCTCTGTTGAGAAATATTTATTTTAATCAAAATAACAAGAATATCAAAATACTGACATACAGATCTTGTTGAAATATTATTGTCTCATGCAGTTCTTCAAATTATAATTATCAAATTATAAAGTCTGTCCAACAACTCCAATCTGAGAGTAGGTAAATGCATAATTATAAGACAGCCTTGATGAGAGTTTGTATCTACAACAGGGATTTGAGCAAGGCAGCAGGCGATGAGTAGCTCAAATGCACTACAGCAATGAAACTACAAAAGTGTATCTGAACTATTACAGAAATAAGTACAGTATTTATTTATTGTTAGTGCAAAGAGGGCAAAAGCCTTGCTCCAATCTCCCTGCTTTTATAGTTTGTTATAGTCTAAAGGTGCCGGTGTGAACAAAACACAGAAAGAAAAAAATACCATTACAGATAATGTATCAAAAGTCCTTTTATTTTCAAAAATACAACTGACTTGATGGATTAATGAATTATTAACTTTATACAGTACCTGAACTGCAATTTTTGCCATTATTTGATAAAAAGCTGAGGGAATTATCCTGATGAATCCTGTAGCTCTGTTCACTGAGCTGTGTTTCACTGCACCTGTTCTTGCTAAAGAAGACATTATCTCTAGCTGCTGAAAGCTCTGAGGCTGGGGATGTATATAAAATACTGAGCACCAAGAGCCCAACAGTCAAAATAGTACAGGACAGCAATCATAGGTGCAACTAATCTCATTACATGGAAGCAAGTGTTGTACCTATGGCAAATGACCATAACAGCAAGGCCTTTATCTTATGGAATCAAAAAGTAAATTTCTAGTATTATGTTGTTCTTATTCACTTCTTGGATGCTGCTTTTTTTATTTTCCAGTTTTCCCTCTTTAGAGTCTTTGTGCTAACTCTTAACAGATGCTCCCTAAATATATTCAGAAATACTTTTAATTACATAGCTCAAGCAAGCAATGTTTTCCTCTAAATCTGGTTATGAATATTTGATAGATAGCACTTGTTTTGCCTGAAAAACTTTAAACTCGGAAGTTTGCATTAAAAAAAAAATAGGACATTTCCCTATTCTTCTTTTTCAGCCTTGCTAAAAAAGCTGTTCAGCAAAGTCTTCAAATGTTCACAGAAATTTAGCTTCCTGAAAACCAGGTGTACATTTCATTGCCATGTATCAGCTCCAGTCATGTGGATACAGAAAAGGAGGGCTTCTACTTGTTTCACAGCTGCTGTTAATACTAAGAGCTGTAGGCCTGTCAACTATCTTAACAAAAACTTATTACCATGATTCCCATCAATCAAAGTTATTTCTTCAAAAAAGGAAGAAACAGCTAAAAGTGCTTTGATACTCTAGTTCAGTGCCTCTAGGAATCATAGTTGCCTGTGGTGCACAAAGAAATTAAACTTTGGCTAGGCTTCCTATGGCATCTGGAAAATGAGCCCTCTTCCACGGTCGGTCAACTTGTCATTTCCTTCCCTTTCTGCTGCTGCTTTGGGGTTTTGAGCCATGCTAAGAGAGCACCTCTGGGGGTGCTTGAACACACCTCATGACATGAGATGTAATCAGCCCCTGCAAGCTGACCTCAAAGCTATGACAGCCCGTTCCAAACTTCCCTCGGAACCACAGCAGTTGGTCAAATTCTGGCCCAGTGAACTTTGCCAAGCAAGAAGTATATTCTCTTTACTTCCTCATACTAAGAAAGGAAATAGGTCTAAGACTTTTCCCATTCTAAAAACAAATGATGGTTTAGATACTACCTCATGATGACTGAATAATGCTGTACTTTGTATGCCCAGTTAATAATTGCTTGCAGCCTACTGCTGATCAAAATATTTCTGCTGCCTCCTCCACCCTTCATTTTCCCCAACTACAATAATTAGGGAGTACCTTTATCAGGATGACTGAGGGGCAACATTTTTCAAGTTTTAAATGCTTTAAACTTCTTCAGAAATATTTCTTACCCGGTGGAAGTCATGGACTATATCAGCAGGATCACTATCAGCAAATTCAGGGACTGGCACACTGATAAACTCAACATCTTCTTCCTCCAGGATCTGAATATTTTGCTCAATTGTGTGGTAGTGAGCACGCTGAGCCTCTGCCCCAGCCTCAGGTAAACTTAAGCCATCTTCAATGTACTTTATTCCGCAGAAATACACATCACCCTGCTAAAAATAGTTAACAACCCAGCAACAAAAGCATCAGTAACCTAGAAGATTAAAATTAAGATATTCAAAGTACTGCGGAGAAAAAAAACTTGTTGGAGTAAATAAAATTTTTTCCTTTTAATTTAATTCGTACACCAAAGTAGGAGCCAGTTGCTATCTACAATGGGACCATGGCTGAAACTTTGATTGTACTCAACCCAAAGGGAGTTCTTCCCTTGAATTCAAGGAAAACAGGATCCCATAAGCAGGTTCTTAAAATCTAGTCTTACATGTGTTTTTAGAAAGACAACAAAGTTCCTACATATACATCCCTATTATTAAATTATGATCTAACTGTACAATTTAAAACTGGTCATCCAAATCACCTTTAAAAAGCAAGTCTAACTCTAAATTTGGTCCTGTTTGCAGCAGAGGGTTGAACCAGATTACTTCAAGACTTTTCTTCCAATCTCAATTATACTGTGAAGTTGCTTAGTTCTACAAGATTTCAAAAGTTTTGGAAGTCAGTTTCCAAAATAATTTTTTAACAATTTTAAAAGACAAAACGGTAATAAAAAGAAATTAAAGCAACCAATTTGTGTCTTTCTGTCACAGTACACATGGCAAGTTGTCTAAGAGAAGTGTACCATAAAGTCCTGAGTCAGAGAGGAAGTCATATACCAAAATTATAGGCCAGATAGTTTTAGAAATATGCAACTTATGCATACACACATGCCATCAATTTAAAGTTTTGCATTAAAAACATGTCTTCAGTGCAATGTTAGCTCAATTCCTGAGTGCTTCCTTCAACCCAGATCTGACTCACAGACAAGTACCACAGGTTTGAATTAAACAGCACTTTCAATTTCATCTTACTGGCGTGTGAAAGGTGGAGCAGCCCAGTGCATTAGAAATGCAGCACACCTTCAGCTACTCAGCTTCTTAATCCACCAAGATACACTATGCTGTTTAGGCATCATTTGCAACGCCACTGCTCCTCTGTAAATTTGGTTAATGTGATAGCCAAAGACACTACAAACTGCAGATTCAGCTAGAATTTCTCAAGTTTAATCACTTTGCCTTCCAGACAGCAGCTACTAAAATGGGGAAAAAACAACCATCCTGGTATTAGGGACAAGAACAAGAATTTCTGTCTTATGTGCACTACCAGTGGGCTAGAGGGATTCATGTTTTGCTTACAGTCTCCCTTTCTGATCTTGCAACCCCAGCAGTTTCTGAGGCAGGGAGGGTGTGCTCGCACCACTTGGGCAACAGCCCAGCACATTCAGCACTGCCCACTGGCAACTGCCTGCAAGGGAGACAGTTTAACTCAGATCTCCCATGTTTTAGGTAAATGCTCCATTTCCCTGGCACCACTGCCTTCACAGGGCTCCTCTTGCAGCAGTGCCATTTGTTAGAAGACGGAAAATGCATTTTGTTAGAGATCTAATCTTGTCAGTGTGGATTCAACTTGACAGAGCATGTTTAACCACGCTGCCTGCGATTTTCCCAAGTCCCCTGCAGGGCCCATATTTTTTTTCCCTGTGAAGGCTAGGAAAGAGGAGAGCCACTGTATTGCTTTGACAAGCAGTCCCTTTCCTGTGTATTAGCAGTACCACATGTGTTAGGAAACCTGGGATCAAACAAAGGCTTTCAAGGGGTTAAACCACCTCCAACATTTGGCACTGCAAAAGAGGAACGAGAGCAGATGAAAATCTGGGACACCACTGGGGTTCACAAACCCAAGTCCTATTTAGATACAATCTTTTCTCTGCAAAGTAAGGTTTTCAAAAATGCTGCTCCCTTTTATTTGTCAGCTTCACTTCCGCCCTCCTCTGCTGATTGGTAACTTCAGAGCAGGCCTTATCCGTGGCCTTTAGAAAAGCTGAAGTTTTGGAAAGAGAAAAAGATTTTGTTCCTTTGGTTAGTCTGCTGCTCCTCTTCTAAATGTAATGCAGAAAAACAGTCTGTCACTCCACTTTCCACAGAGGAAAACACAACCCTCTCATTACAAGTATGTGACTTACCTGGAATGCAAAATATTTGTACAGATAGGCACCACCCAGGATCACACCAGCCAGCATAAAGGCCAATCCAAAGCACATGCACCAGCACCAGGCCCTCCTCTGCCCAACAGGCACAGCATCCTCAGGGTCCTGCAAGGTATCAGAGAGGGACCTTCAACACATTGTTCCCAAGACACGTATGAGAGCAGATGCTTCAGGCCCAGCGAGTACAAACACTGTATCTCCCAGAAAAGGCTGTATGCACTTTATCAAAATTGTTTGGAAATTTACTGTATTTGGCAAAGTTTAAAACAGGTCTATTTGAGTTGAGGTTTAGTAAAACTTGTACTATCAGTCACTTTTAATGCTATTGTGACTAAATCAGCAGACTAAAGAGAAAAATAAAACAAAATCTCCCCAGTTACCTAATAACACACAGTGAGCCAGCTGTTTCACAGACTGCAGACAGAAAAATATCCATTCTCAGGCAACCTCTGCGCAACAACAGCAGAGTGAGGAAGTCAATTCAGAAAGGTCAGATTCCTTTTTACCTCAGTATATGCAATTTAAATTAACCGGAAGAACCAACAAAATATCAAAAGCAATAAGAGCAGCAGAATACATCCTTTCCTATGTTGTTCCATCAGGTCAAAAGAGGCTTTACCACAGCTCGGCTGGCAGAATGGTAAAAATGGGAATGAAAAAAACATGCTTTGTAAGCTGTTGTTAAAGAAGCTTTCTGCTCTAAGACAGCATTTGCCATGCCTCTATCTTCTGTTTGTGTAATACTAAAGGAATGACAGGACGTTTTCCCTTTGGGGCACTAGTTTGCATAACCATGCAGTCCCCACAGGCATCCTGAGCAATAAACTGCTGCTTGCAAAATCTTTCCTCTATCAGCCACATTTCAATGTTCTTTTCTCCTCCAAGTGTCTGCATAACTCACACCCAAAGAAAAAAAGAAAAAAAAAATAAAATCCAACTTTGATTCACCCTGTTCCAAGCCATGATAATCCTGGGAAAATATCTGAATTCAAGTAAATACAAAGAAATTCATTACATCTTTGCAACCAAAAAACAATAGCATAGAATGATGATCAGGGCAAAATCATTATGACTGAATGAATAAAAAACATCAAACCAGAAAACTGAGGAAGAGTATGAGCTTGAGAAGGCTTTGATAGCTATGGTTGTTAGTCAGCGTTCTGCCTCATGGTTTTGGGTTTTTTGCAGTATTTGCTAATTTGGATGATTTCCCACTTGAACAAAGTTGTGAGTGTAGTCCTCATGCTGTCTTGGTCCAGTTAGGAAGTAATTCCCCTTATCTGAGGACACCAAACGGAGAGAGGACCCTTCCTGTAAATGGTGGGAGAAGGTGGCACTTCCTAAGAATGATTCATCCCAGCTATCCTAGAGAGGAAGAAGTGGGAGGTACTCACTTCTTTTCAATGATTATAGAGGGAAATTCCTTGGTTAACAAATTAGGTACCTAATTCATATGCAGCTAAAACTAAGTGATGTGAAACCCACCTTTACAGTACACTGCAATTATCTTTCATACCAAAGTGGCAATGCAGCTTCTTTGCCAGGCAATGGCTGCCAAAATATGATTAAGAAATATTTAGAGTCAAACTGAAGATATTTCACAGATTTTGTTTTACGTTACGTTGCTAACTACTGCAGTAAATCAGATTGTGAAATCTCCATCTCTGGAGGTTTTCAAGACTCAACCAGAGAAAGCCATGGCTAATCTTGCTTTGGCAACCATCCTGTTTCTAAAGGGAGGCTGGAGCAGATGACTTCCAGAGGCCACTTCCAACCAACATTTCTGGGATACATTACAAGACAAAGTGAGATTGGCAAGAAAACATTTGCTGTTGACTGAAAAGGCAGAATGTAAAGACAAGTAACAACTCTTTATAGGTTTTACATTACTAATTATTTAAGGAATTCAGTGTAAAAATTACAGGATTTCTAGCTGCCTGATTTTTAACCTGGTTGTTTGCAAAGACTGAGAACAGGACATAATACCCACGCTAATCTAATTAACTCTCAGGTCAGGTTGAGAGTCACTGTGGATTCTTCTATAAATCATCTCAATTATAAATCTAAACCAGGTAAATCAAGGATTTTTATGTTGCCCTGTATCATTAGGTAACTATTTCCCTAGATACTTCAAAGTTTAAAGGACACTCCATTGAAACTTTTTAAAATAGCTGTCATTTAAACCATTGTAAGTTAATGTCAGAAAAAGGGATAGCAAACTGACTGTGGGATACAATGTCAAAATATTCCCTAAAACTGAGTATAAAGATTATCTTTATTCTTTCTCAGTACTGCTTTTATCCCACACACCTTTTTTCTCTCCAAGCAGAATTATCCACTAGCGGAATAACTGCCTTTTCCATTTTTACATTATTTTATAAGTTCAGAAACACTAACAAACATGCATTTGGGAAATGGTGCAGAAGGCACACACAGTGTGAGCATTTACCTGGAAATTGGGATTAATGCTAGATTAATTTTACAGAGGCCAAAAATAATCGGAAAAACAAGGTAACTTTTACATTTCACCATGCCAGAAGAAATCTGAAGGACAAGCTTATCAGTATTCCAATGTAAATAATTTTGCTTTGATATATAAGATGACAGGTGTAAACAACAGGTTTAATACAACTCTCTTATCCTTTACCAGCAGCTAAATGTTATCACTATTATTTCTGAAAGAATCCCTAGTGGTGGCACGTCAATCTATTTTGTATTTGTAGTTGCCTATTGCACTGATTTGTCTCCAGCCTACTGAAAACAGCCCATGGAATTCAGAACAAGAGTTCAAGCCCAGTTTAGGCTCTTGCTTAGGAGAATGCATAAGAGCACAGTACCTCATTACAGAGAAAACCTGAAAATGACAACACTGAAAACATTTTATGCTACTGAAAGAGAACATAGGATTGATTTCCTAATCTGAAAACTAAGTATATTATCAAGCAGTTTAAGACCAGCTTAAATTAAAATATTATAAATAACCTACTGAAGCTAAATTATACTCATATTAGTAGCTGCACCGTGGCTAAGCTCTCTAAGCTTTTGTATTGTTGCCATGACAGCTTAGTTTGGGCTGTATTGACCCAAAAGAATAATTTTTCCCTTGCTATATAAATCTGATGCTCTGCACTGCAAGAGAACAAAGAGCAATGGATGCTCACTGTCCTTCCAGGTAACTCATGTTCTGAAAGAAAACACATTAAGTGAAAGCAGATTCCCAGTAAGAGGGACAGTGCTGAATTAGCACTTCTCCCCACATGGTTACAACTGTCATAGAGCACAATGTGACATTGCAGCCTCACTGGCTAATTTTTTTCTAGGCCAGTTTTCCACTGACAGAGGTATCTGACAAAAGAAAGCCTCATGTACTTGAGGTGAAGACTGACCTCTAAAAATATGCCTCACTACTTTTGTAAGCAGCAATAATTAATCATTACTGTTATGGTCCTTTTCTTTCCCCTCTTCTGCTTCATCCCTACCCTGTGTACTTTCAGCTCCCTCCTGAATCCTCAGTCTTAAGATGATGCCACAGAACTCATCTTTTCTGATGCAAAATGCCTTAGGAGAAACTGGATGCAAGCCCAAAACTGGCTTGTTTCCCTTGATGAGCTGATTGTTCTAATTGGAAAACATTTGATTAGCCTATTTCCCATGGACGAGACATGAAACAGAAGCATCTCTCTGCCACTTGATCACTAAATACTACAGTGTTAGAATTAAATGGTTCAGAACTTCCCAAACTCAGTAGCTTCAAGCTCTGCCGGAACAATTTTCCTGCAGATAGAAAATCAGAAGTATTAAATTCTATATTATCTGAGACTAGCAAGATTCATATCTAGAGTCTTCTCACAAGGAAGTTACTGCAGTTTTCAGTACAGATCCCTTCATCAATGACCACAGTAGGTAATGTCAAGCTGCTCTGCCTTGTTGTTGAAACCATTAAACACTTTGCAGATGGACAGATGATACCATAAACTATTTACCAAAGCACTATTCAACTATAGAGAGTTCTTCACAAGAACATCTTTAAGATAATTAGCATTAAGTGTTCTGCAGTAAGTTAAAAGAAAAAAAAGTTAATACCCCCCTTAAACGTGCAAACATTAGCAGTTATTAATGGCTACTGGCCATATATGCTCTTGATCTTTGCAGTTCAATTTTAATGCTACTTTTTTCTTTTTTAAATAAATTCTGAATTTCAGAATGACCAAATTCATGTTTGGGGTAGTATGACAAATTTATTCTAAGAAGCACCAACACTGAGCCACAAATATGAATAATTAGACTTGGTAATTACTTAGATTTTCCCCTTGTGGCTTTTTCTACATAGTGGAATATAATTGTTTTAACATTATAAAAGTAAAGCAGTCTAAAAACTTACAAGGCATATGTCTAGTTCATATTAAAATGAGTGAGATTATCAGACCTTGTTCCTTGGCAGAAATTAAGGACACATCAATGATATGACAAAAAAACCAATTATGAATCAGTTAGGTAAGAATCCACCTAAACCAGATATGATGGATAATATGCTGTGGGAAGTCCAGAATACTGTATGATTGCTGAACAGCTATGCAAAAGATAATGTCCCAAATTTAAAAATAGATACGATAGCAATAAAAATAATTTTGTGAGGGGGAAATGTCTTTGAGAACCAACACACAGTCTTTGATCCACAGAGAAAACATATGCAGAGTATCACTATTACATAGTGATTATGCTGGCTACAGCATAATACACAAAATGTTCATAATTATGCATGTGAGAATAACACCTTTTTTATATATATATATATATATAAACACACATATAAAAGCTTACAATTAATGTGGGTAAAACTGCCTGGAAGCTGTTCAGTTTTCTTTTGAGGTCCTTTGTGTGCCACTTAGCTCACATGGATTGACAGAATACAGTGGAACGGACTGAGCTTCCTAAAGCCAAATATTGACCAACTGCAGCTTTAATTAGTGGAACAGGAAAAGGGAAGTTAATGATGACTCCCTAAAAGTGTTTTTTAATGAAAGTCTTGAAAGAAAATATTGCCCAATGGCTGTATAAACTGAGTGCTGTTGGTCAGGCTTGCCTCCCGACTTGTAAATCTGACATCTGTAGAAAAGACAGTCCATTTAAAATGAACTTAACTATGGAAGAGCTCTGCATTCCTTCGATGGCATTCCTGCCTGAAGACTGCTCTAAGCCTGGTATTCTATTTATTACTTGTTGCAGATGGGAAATTAAGGCGGGCTTTTGCAAGACTCCTCACTTGGCAGATGCCGCAAATCTGGAAGGCCATAGCAGTGATCCGCCTCTCAAGCAGTAATTTTATGCTTACTAATAAAATCAAATTTAAATTTTAAGTATAATGATCTTTTAACTTGCCATTTGGAAAAACCCACTCTATATACAATAGATGGTTCAGAGATTTCTCGCTTATCTGGCAAACAAGCTATGCTTGTTTACGTGCAGTTGAGATCTGAACACTGCAACCCTTCTGTGGCAGCACTGCCAGTTCCTCTTCTGTCACAATGGACAGGGACTTGTCCATCTGGCCAAAGGCTCTCTGTCTGAAGAATAGCATGAAAACCAGACCTTAGTTCTACTGCTGTTTGCTGTAGTCACGTAGCCTGAAAAACCAAGGATATTAATTAGAATTACCTATTAGGCAGTTCATACTATTAACCTCTTCCTGTATTTCTAGTATCTGTATATTGTCTTTGAAATAATATTGTAAATACAAAATCTGTATTACAGCACTAGAATATCCAGAAGTGAGAAGAAAGTACATTCCAAGAGCTTTACCAAGTTCAAAGTCTTAAGGTCATTTTCATATAACTTGTATGCTACCTTTCATCAAATGATGGGGGGAGTTTATGAAAAATGAGGTGTCTGTCAAATGACTCATTTCATGGTTCAAACATCATAACTATAACAGAATAAAAACATTAGTATAAGCAGCAGCCAGCTCAAAATCATCTTAGAAGGGGAATCAGCACTGATGGGTTAGAACGGAGCTGCAGCTGCATGTATTGGGAAAGACAGAGGTGAAGGGAGAACAAAAATCAGAATGCAGGCAAGAGAAGGGGAGCAGGAAATAAAACTAGAGAGAAACATGGTGGAAAATGAAGAGTTCAATTTCTCTGCAGGAAGTAAAGGAAAATTACAACTGTAAAGTGAATGTAAAGGACATGAATCAGCAGTTCACCCACAGCCATGTGATAGAGGGACAACCAAAGAAATGTGTCCTGAAGAGTAATCCTGCAACTGAGTTATCCTGATTTACCTAAACACTGCCTTCATTTCTGAGAAAAGAGACTGCAAAACTTGATGGCAGCCAACAACTAAAGAGGATGGGTAAAGAAGGAAGAAACCTGTAACTATTTATACTGCTGCTTTGGTTAAACTTTGGAGTAGCGCTAAGAGTAGTTATTGTTAGCTTTGCTCTTACACAAACTAGAAAGTGGCAGGGGGAGGGGAAGGAAGGTAGAGTGTGTGTGACATGCCCAGACACACTTAAATGGCCTGAAAGTTCTGTCCCTGTAGACCAGGCAAGGACTTTCTTCATGCACATGCACAGCTTTTGGCTACATCCTTGAACCAGGCTGTCTACAATGACCGTACAACCAACCACACACACTGTATTTTACTGTTTTCTTCAAACTGTGTTCCCCTAGATTGTTCCTCTTCTCTGTCCAGTTCCAAGATCCACCAACTTCCTTCTCTTGCCACCAAACCTAGTGGTTTCAAGTCTTCCTATAACTTCCTCCTTGTCCTGTGTCTATGCCCCCTGTATCTTTCCCCACCCCAAAGCAGAGTTCTCCAGTCTCTGCCATGTGCTGAGTAACTGGGCACACCTTGTTTCCCTTTCCTCCCTTCATCACTGCCACAAGATAAACCATTCACCACATCAGTGTGCTATGCTCTGGTGAAGAGGAGCTGGGCTGTGGCCACAGAAGTGCTCTGTACTTTGACCTGCCGCACCAGCCAGCACTCCTGTGCCTCTTTACTATAAATGCACAGGGGCCAGGACTGCCCTCTTTTTTTTCTGTACAGAGATTAGTACAACAGGATTTTAATACCCCCTTACACTCGTTCTGAACATGAGGAAACACTTTTTTTACTGTGAGTGTTACCAAATGCTCACACACAACACTGAGTGTTACACAAATGCTCAAATGTTACCACACTCACCCAGGGAGTTTGTGGAGTCTTCATCCTTGGAGATATTCAGAAGCCGATGGGACCGGAGATAGTCCCAAGCAACCAGCTCCAAGTGGCCCTGCTGGGGGGTGGGGGTGGGGGGGTGGGCAGGTGACCTCCAGAGGCCACTTCCAATGCCAGCCATTCTGTGACACACATCTCCAGTTTTTAAGTAACACTCACACCATACAGGGTAAGGATTAATAAACAACCTTAACAATTGGCTTCATTAAAGAAAAAATACCCTCCAGGACTGCTGTATCTGTGCTAGACAAGCAATAAAGCTCCCCATATACTTAATTTTCTTTGCTTTGGGGTTTTATCATTCTTCTGCCATTTCCCCACCCCCATATGAAACTTCAACAAAACCTACATTTGGAAAACGTCTTGTCTTTAAGTGCCTGGATGCTGAACACAAAAATTCTTGTGCCACTGACAGTAAGAGAAATCCACAATTGCCACTGCCCCATACTGAATATAAAGAGTTTTCATAAGCTTGGCTAATGAAGAGATGGTGGAAGTCACGTTTATTTATATGATATAATAATGTTGCTGAATTTATCTATACATTTTCATTAACTAGGATGCTGGAAATTTGTTCTGCATTCAATACCTATTTTTCTCAAGTATTTTAAAAAAAGAGAAGAGTTCTGGTGCAAGTTTGCAAGTCATACACCAAAGCATGCAGGTGAAAGCTTGCACACATATCTGGCAAGAGCTGCCTGAGGGATGTTTATTTATTTTAAACAAAATCCTCAAACCAAAGAGGTCATATGGGACATTTTTCAGAATGCATTTTGCTTTCAGAAAACAAAATCACTACACTCTTTACGGTTACAGCATGTCAAACACAGCATTTCATTAAACTGCCCAATTCTGAAAAACACTTCATTTTTAAACATCGCAAAATCCAACCCTTTCCCCACTTGCATTCTTCGACTTACAACTGACTTACATTCTCCTTTTCTTATAAAAACTACACTAAATCAATCTATAACTTTAATGCAGTATTGCTCTCATCTTTATCCTGAATTAATCAATGTTTGAAAACAGGAACTTAGAAGGCTCCTATTGCACTTAAAATGGATCAATACAAAATTATCTCTTTGACCTTGATTGTTCTAGTTCCTGTCTCTTCCTTATCCTTCTCACTTCTTTTATCTGAAATTTCTCTGCTTTTTTCCTACAACTGCCTGAATCTCAGACATCAGTATGATAGAACACCATGTGGATTTAACCTAGATTTCTCTCAAGGCTATTTTCCCAAGCGGCATTGGCTCTTTCACCCAAGAGATCTCATTAGCATGCACATATGCGCCACTGAGCCTCAGAATTTAATAACTCTATTCCCAGTTCAGCCACAGATGGTATGTCATCTCAAGCAAGTTACAAATGCTGTGTCTCAGTTTCTCTTAAAAGCAGAATCCAGCATCACAGAAACCACTTGTGAGGTTCGTAGTCCAGCCTCTTCCTCTAAAGGAGGGTGGACTCTGAAGCCCGTGCAGGTTGCTCAGAGCTCTTGTCCAGCCAAGATCTGAAAACCTCCTAGGCTGACACTTCAAAGTTTCTGTGGGTAACCTCCTCAGAAGCATTCAGTTCTCCTCAGACTGAAAAATATTTTGCTTATATCAGTTAGAGGCTCTCCTTTTTCAATTATACGACCACTGTTTTTTCAGTCACCTCCCCAGGTGTTGGGAGGCTGCTGTGACATCCCCCCTGCAGCAGTTTCATCTCCAGGTTGAACAAGCCCCATTCCCTTAGCCACTCCTCACAGGGCATACGCTCGACCCTCTGACCATCATGGTGGCCCCTTCTGGACTTGCACCAGTTTGTGACTGTCTTCTTTGGATCAGAAAGCTTTCAGCCTTCAAAGATGCCAATGACTTGTGCCCAGCTGATGGTCCACCAGAAGCCCTGGGTCTTTCTCAAGCTTCCCAGCCAGGTGGTCCCCTGCCTGTCCTGATGGAGAGAAAGAGTCTGCTCCAGGTAGAGGACTCTGCATTTGCATTTCTTATTTCTGAAACTCAAGAGATTTTGTTCAGCCCATTACTGTAGCCTGTTGGTGTTCTTCTGAATGGGAGCCCCATCTTCAAACAAATATACCCTGCTAATACATATATTAGTAAATTAAGATGCATAGTACCTGTATGGCAAGCAGAGCTCTCTGAGTGGAAACCATTCTATATGCAAATACAGAATAGCATTTAATTGTAGCACTTATGAGTATCAGCACAGAAGAGCTGACCTTGAAAGGCTTATATTTAATTATGCCCTCTTTCTAGGAAAAACTGTTGTAACCAACTAAAGGGCTTCACTGCAATTAGACTATTCAAAGCCTGAGGTGGAGCATACACTCCAGTGCTGAGCACCTGGCTGCATCACACCCTGCAGAATCACAGATCCTGGCCATTGTTCAAACACCTCACCAAGAGAACTTCACAAAACTCAAACTCTAGGCAAGACAACTCATCACCCTCTGCAGCAATCTCAAAAGGTTGTGTTTGGCCTCCCACCCTGCACAGGGTACTGCATTTTCAAATGCATAAGTGCAAGGGTTTTCTATTTTTATGTAGACTTTATCTTTAAAATAAATAAATAAATAAATAAATAGGCCTTGGTGATTCAGCAGCTATATGAGATCCACCCCAGAGATCACAGACTCCTCTCAGTTATGATCTCCCCAGCATATTCTTTTTCCATAGTCATTCCACTGTTTCATTCTACCCTCAAAGGAGCAGAAAGCTGCCATCAAAAGCAGCTGTTTGCTGAACCCTAGGAAGAAGATAACCACAAATTAATCCAGGATTTGCATTCAAGGAACTCTACTCTTAAAATGCCTGTGGGTTTTATTTTTGTGTGTATATATATATATCTCACATACTTAATAATATATAAATCTTATAAAAATATTTGTATACACATACTGACACTATTATATGGAAAGGACAAACAAGATATCAATTTATTTTTTCCACCATCTCTATAATAACTGTTGGGCAAATATTACTTTGCCATTTTTTGATTGTGAATTTTGCTTGTAGATGACACTTGGATCACTCAGAAAGGACCTACATTTCTCTGTATGTCCATTGTTGTCCAAACCCTACTTAGGCCACGTCATGTCTGCCACAAAGCCATTTCTGACTTCATTGCAGAGCTTAATCTCGTTAATTATCTCATTCCTTTGGTTTACCACATCTGTAAAATTAGGACAGATATGCGAGTTTTATAAATTAGCATGCTTTTCATCTGTAGATTCAAAGTAATTTCCACAGAGGATAAAAAGCAGTACATAAATAGTAAGAAAATGAATGTTGTATTATACATACAGATCAGGAGAGTAAAAGCAGATAATACTAACCTTTGTCAGCATAAAGGGGGATGGAGAGAAAAAACAGGGGGAAAAAAAAAGAATCTGTGCAACAGCTAACAAAACATATAATTACTTATCCCAGCTGTAGTTATGTTTTAAATATGTCATAATGTTTTTGGAAGCACAGAATAGAGAACATTTAAAATTACTAGGACTTAAAAATGCAGTATTTGCTTTTGAAGATATTTCCTGAGAGTCATAGAGAAGACTATTTTCTTTGTATGTAAGCTATTTGGTGCCTGTAGCTAGTGGTGCCTGTAGCTAGTGGCTACTGGATAGAAAATACGTATAATGCCAACAAATATTCCAAAACTGCAACTGCAGAAGAATTAACTGAAAACATTACTGGAGGTAACTACGCTTACCACTCTCATACTGTCCCCAAAAGACCTTTAGCATCAACATTTATTAAAATGCTGATAAGAAAAAAAAGGGAAAAAACCCATGCAAATAACAAAAAATATAATTTGAGTATGTAAAAACAAAACTGTTAGATTACACTGGCAACTGCAAATGTTTCACTAAAACACTTAACAGGAAAACAACATATACACATTATATTTTGAAATTAAACTTTTCTTGAAATAGATGTTCATATTTTGGATTAAATATTCATTATAATGGAAGGAGTCTAAATCATTTCCCTTGAAAATACTGTTGATTCCAAGAAAACTTTCTTTCAAATGTTTTTCACAGAAAAGCTCAGCATTTCATTTTGACCCACATCTTCAGAAATTAACTAATTTAATTTGAGCTTTCCTACTGAATAGAACTTTGGTTCCAACAGCCACTTAAGGGGTATTCTTCACACTACTACACAATGTTAATATCCAAACTAGTTTCTTGGAGCTTATCAGAAAGACAAGAGTATTGCAACACAGAAAGACAGAAGTGAACGTAAGAGGAGTAATTATGGCATTTACTGTAACATTACAGTGCAGGGTAGTTTTTCTAAATATCGCACTATATATATAAAGCTTCATCTAATTACAGACTTTTCCACATGACAATGTTAAGGGGAAAAAAAGTTCTCCAAATGTATTTTTAGGGCAATGGGCCTCAGCCAAGTAAAACTTTGTTAATCTGGAAAGAGAAACTATTTAGAACTGCATAAAGTATTTGTGTTGTCTCTATAGTCATCCCTGCACTGAATTCACAGGAGCTGTAAGGTACAGCCATCAGCTCCTGCTCAGTCAGCCAAAAACGCAAATGATACAAATAACTGATGCAGCAGTTATCACAAAGGTCTAGTATCAAATATCATTCTTCTGGGAAATGGTTGTATTTCCCAACCAAGGCTTTGTATTTGTTATTCAGGTCAGGAAGTTATGAGAAACAGAAAAGGAAGTGAGATACAGAGCACTGACAGAACTCCTCTGTCCTACAGGTTCATTTCCATTGCTGGGGGATGGGGATGGCACAAGCTCTTCCAGATCACTTTTTGAACTTCTTAGCTTCTAATCCCAAATTCCAAAACTCACTTAAAAATAGCAAGAGATTGTCAGAGGAGCACCACAAACCTTTAAAAATCTTGGTTTTTAGTATCTCTCAATGGCTGGCAACCTCTAAGGAATAGTTCTAAGAGCCAAATATCTCAAGATCACAGTTACCTTATTATCAGGAAGCCGTACTACTTAACCAGTAGCACAGATTCACCATGTAAAAGGATGCAGCCAATGACATCAACCACGAGGCTTCTTTTCTTATGAAGAGTTCCTCATTAACAACACAAATTTTGTTCAATAAACTCAATTTACCCGAATTTATGTTTGCAGGTATGTATAAAGTCAAATGAAGGAACAGAACCCTGGGTATCCTTGTGCCTGAAACTGGAAGGTTTTTTCATCTCTGGTTTGATGGGTTTCCATTAAAATCTTAGCAACGCCTGGAAGGAGAAGGGGGAGATAATTCAGTTTGTTAGGATCTTTTACTTCTGGTCCTCCTTTAAATAATCCACAATGCTCTGACATATAGCAGAAGCTGATTAGTTTAATGACCTAGTTGCATCACAGAAAATACATGAAAATACAAAGACTGCTCTTTCCTCAATGGTGACTGGTGAAAGGCCTATAGAAAATTTGGCTAGAGGAAGCCTATAAAGGGAATAAGGAAGCTCCTCCAAGAAAAAAGAAACAGAAACCAAAAAAACCCTTAACCATTTAACTACAGACACATCCCACTGCTCTTCTGACAGCAAACTAATAAGGAAATGACTATTTATTTATGTGTGTGTACTAACATCTGTAACATATAAATATGTTATATAGTACTTATATATAAACTGTAAAGTTAACATCCTTATTTCAGAAACATCTAATACCAATTACATGAAATCTAAGGAGTTTTCTGCATAGCAAAATAGTGCTTATCAGTTGCTCAACGTACTTCCCAGGTGGATCCCCTCACTCCGTGTTAAAAATGCCTATTTTAGTATGCTTCAGGAAAGACTAAGCTAAAGTGAAAAAAAATATTAATTTTAAAGGTTGGAGTAATAATGTTCTCATAAGGATTAAATGCAAAAAGCTGCTGCTTTTAAAATTCTTAATATTACACTTTCACACCGAACTCTCTGCAGATAGAGTTATCCAAAGGTCAGCTACAGTACATACGGGTGAATCCGAAGCTTCCCTGCCCAAAGCTGTATGCGGTAAAGATGCACTGCATTGAGGCCCCAAGGAAAAAATACAGTTTCAAAATGTTGCCACCTACTCCAAACACAGAAGGGAGCAACAGCCTGAGAGCTATCCAGGGCACAAAGATCTTCGAGGAGGGCTTAATCTATTGAATGGACTCTGCAAAATGTCTGAAGATTTCAACTATGCTCAGAACCATCTTTGGCTCTCCAAAGATCTATTGTAGGGAGAAATGTTAAAATACCACACATTGTTTGTTTGTTGGGAAACTGGGTCATAAAATACCCTACTGTAAAGACAATGAACAAAGTGAAAAATTAAATGTGGCCTGAGAACCTTCACTAAGAGTATTCTGTATTTTGGCCAAGAACTGTGGCATAGAACTACCATCCCAACGTCAGTGAGTGAGTTTTAATGGCTGCCTACATTAAGTATGGAGACGTTTTCACATCACACCATGTAATACTCATGATTTATGCAGAGACAGGATTAGCACTCTTGATTTTTAAAGGCCTCTTAAAGTAACATACTCCAGTGCATAAGACCATTGCCTTCCGCAAAAGCTTTTTTTAAGCTGTTTTTCGCATGACACATCCTCTACTCTTCCTGCATCTTCTTCTCTTACCTTCCCCAATTTATTTCCTATTAGTATCTGCATCAGAGGTTACTGGGCAAATTTTGGCAAGATCAGAGTATTTCTATGCCACATTCATCAGCATATTTTGGCTGCAAGCACTCTTTAATAAGTCCTTGGAAGATTATGTATTCAAGAGTAATTCTGTGATGGCAGAGTTGCAGTCATCAAGACATGGTGCTGGGAAAAGCAGCAGAAAGAGACCGTCAAAGAACTAGCTCAAAAGCTCTTTCCATTAATTTTTATTTTCTGGACATTTCAGAGCATTTTTCTGTTTTCACTAATATCAACTGGTTTACTAAGATCTCTTGCTCAAATCTTTGGTAAGTTTTTGATAATAAAGCTCTGAATGTACAATTCTGCTGATCCTCTTCCACTCTTACGGTTTTCCCTTTCCTTCAGTCCAGAATGCCTCAAAGGACTTTCTTCATAAAAGAAAGCTTCACAAAATGTTGTTATATTTTTCATGTTTACAGTTGCAATCCAAATCTATTTATTTTCCTACAGAAACAATGTAGGAGAGGGAAAAACAAATGTCCCATATATGCTGTTTTGGAGATGTGACTTTTTCAATCCACTAGAATTCACTCTTCCAATACACATTTCCACACTGCCTTCAAACCTCACTTTTCCAGCAATGAAGTGATATGAATAATACATCTGTCAGATGCAGTTTATTTTTCCCCTTTCCTTCAAAGAACTGCACAGGCAGCTGAAGTTGTGGAGCGGCAGAGGCAAGATCTGCTTCTAATGCAATTATATTAGAGAAGGCAAAGTCCAAAGAGCGTATCTTGCACTTACCTCAAAGGTATCAAGTTTTACAAGGGCACTCAGTTCTTTTTTTTTCCCCCCAAGATCTGAGAATAAACTACCAGAGTTGAAGAACCATATACCTCTAGAGCTACATGACATAATCTGTTTCACTATTGTTAATCCTGTATGGATTGCACAGCCTTTTTTACTGAACTACAGATGACACTACTGTACTCAGATATACTTTTATTTATGCTCCAAAACACATAATCTAAAAAAAAACCTTAGTCAAGAGAATTTTGCAAACTGGTAGGTGTGGGTCTGCAGTTCTGCAGAGAAAAGACAGAAATGTGTCAAGGAGAATGTCAAAGACTCAATGTCCCTTAGAGCATTCATCTGCTTTTCGAATTTTCATCTGTGCTGAGCATCCACTCCTAGTATTCTATTTTAGGACTGGTTTAAGCTTTGTTAAGGCATGTTCATCCCCTGACAACAGTACAAGAACTTTTAAGTAGCTACTGTGAGACCAGACCACCTCTTGACCTGGTTAATAAATGTTTACAAGTCTCATTTCTAGGCAAGGAAAGCAGTATTGAGACCTGGGCAAAGTTAAGGCAGATCCTGTACCTCATCCTCAGCTGCAAAAATTTACAGCTCTGCATGAAGGAAATCATATTCAAATGACATGCTTCTGTCAGTATCTGGACAGGGTCAGGCGGATTTGTTCCCTAGTGTACAATTAGCCAGATGTATTTTGTTTGTTTAGCAGTAGGAAAAACAAGCCCAATTTGGTAGGCTGTCTGGAAACAAACATCATCCAGGGCAGGTCTGGATTCCCAGATAGTATGAAAACCCCATGTTCTGAAACATGTAGCTTGTTTCTCCCTTACGTGCTTGGTGTTAAACTGACCACCAAACCTGGGGTCAGGAACTCTACAGCTCAATCTGGGCTCGGGGAAGCCATGACTTCCTTGAGAATGGCACTCCTGCTACAAACACGGAGCACTTAACAGATTTCCCATAATTGCAGGCAATTTGAGTAACAATACTGTCTGATCTGTTGTGGCACACTGTTTTATTAAGTCTCACTTAAATACTTTGGTCAGTTTTATTTGTAAGTGCAGTATGTTCAGTAGAAGTGTGAAATTCAACCACTTGCTGTACCAGGAAGATGTCACTAGAAACACCTTGGTGGTTCCCCTTGGCCTTGAAATGGCAACGGATTCTGCAGGTGAAGGACCTGGCCCCATCAAAATCACAGAAAAACCTGCACGAGGGCACAACTTCATACTACAAATTGTCTTCCTAGGCAGAAGTTCATCATGAAGATTTAGGAAATTAATAAACACTGTTGCTTTTGCAGAGCAAATCTGGTAATTTACAGGCCTGATGCACAACAAATTGTGAAAGCAAATGAAAACATCAAGACATGCTGTTAATGTGCAACTGGCCATTTTTTAAGTTTTCATTCACTTTTCAAAGAGCTTAAAGCAAAGTACACTACTCCTAATTAAGGAGTAGTTTTGATTACCGGAGCATAAAAACTGCAACCAAACCCCTTTATATTCTAGGCATTTTTCCACTTCAAAAACTTTAAAAGCCGCTGCTGTTTTGTGCTTTGTTGCTGTTTGCAGAGGGGAGGCGAAAGCAGCGCCTGGAGTTTGGGTGCTGTTTTGGGGCGTTGGGAGGCAGCTCTTTGTTCCTTTATTTAAGCCAGCGCAAGTTCCGAGGCGAAGTTCTCGGTATCGCACAACCACTAGGCTCTGCGAACACGATGCGGCACAAGCACGGCCAAACCCCCAACTTCACCCTGGCCAAGCGCTCCCTCGCTCCGAAGCATTTGGGGCCCGGGAGCAAGCTCGCAGCCCGTCGGACTGAGCCGTGCGGCCAGGGGGGATCGCACGCGGTGGTAAGACCAGGCACGATGCGCCTTCTCCACACAAACCAGCTCTCATCGCCGAGCCGAGCACAGCGAGGGGGCTGAGGGTGCGGGCGGGCAGCCGGGCAGCCGAGCGTGGGGCAGCCGGCCCTAAACCCCGAGTTGGCCGCGGTCCATGCGCTGTCGGAGCTAACAACAACAACAAGAAAAATTTAACCCGAACTACCACAGAGATCCCCAGAGTCGGGAGAAGCGGAGCTGCAAAGCTCGTTCCTTGTCAGCCATTTTAGAAGCGCGAGCCGAGCGGGGGGCACCGCAGCGCAGCTTTCCCCGCTGGCCCGCCCGCGGTTCGCCGCCGCGGGCAAGGGGCGTACAAAGAGCAGCATGGTCTCCGCCGCGCTCCCCTCCCCGGGCGGCCCCGCGGAGCGGAGCAGAGCGCCCGGTACCAACAGCAGCCGGGCCGGCCCCGGCGCCTCGGTCCCCCCGGCGCCTTCACCTTGCTGTCCGGCGGCAGGATCAGCACCTGGCTGTTCTCCTCCTCCTTCTTCGCAGCCTCCTTCTGCGCCAACGCGGAGTTGAACGACACCTTCACCATGGCCGGTTCTCAGCGCTCTGCACGCAGGAGAAAGAGGACGAGAAGCAGCCCGGACCGGCGGAGCCTCGCAGGCTGTCTCCTGCCTCGCCGACCCCCCGCTGCCTCCTCTCAGCGACTGCCACCCCCGTCCCCTCGTCAGGCGGCGGAGGAGGTGGAGGAGAAGGAAAAGAGGAGGCGGTGCCTGACGGGGAGGATGAACGGAGGGGAGGTGGTGGCAGCGGGGCCTCGCCCTCTGCCCGCCCCGCCCCGCTCGGGCCGGCCCGGTGCGGCGCGGTGAAGGGGTCCCGGTTGGGAGGGTCTGTGCTGCCGGTGCTGGTCGGTAGGCGAGGACAGCGGGGCCGCCGCTCAGCGGGTGCCTGGCTGTGCCCCGGGCGGCATCGCCCTGGCCTCGGTGGGGAGCCCCGCGGGGGTCCGGCCGCCCAGCCCCCATCTGGCTCCTCTGCAAGGCCCGGGGGCCGGCCCGCGGCTCGCCCCGGGCCGACACGCTGCTAGCCTTGCGCTTCCCGGGGCATGGGTGGCGCAAGCAGTTCGGTTCACCCACCGCAGTGCCAACATTTCTCTGGTTGCCATTTTAATTTGATTTTTGTTAAAATGTTTGAGTCTTGTGTTCGGGAAGAAAATCCCCGAAATGCTATATAGGCAGCGTCGAGGTGAAGTCCAGCGGTTGTTAAACTCCTCGGGAAGAATACGAGGAGCAACGGGGAAGTGGAGGTGTGACCTTCCCCCTTCCTGTCCGGTGCAGTGGGTGTTAGAAGTCCAGTGAACCCAGCACACCATCCTAATAGGGTGCTCTACAGTAAAATTATGTGATGCACCTATGCGAATTTACATTGTGGGGATGATTGTAGGCTGCTCTGAGAAGGATTTCATTTTGGTGACTCACCTGGGTACAGTTGATTTCCTGGCAAGAGCTTGGCAGAGTAATGTTTCTATCACTCTTAGTGAGATACCTGGCAAGCAAAATGCAGTCCTTGAATTCAGCAGGTGCTCTGCTGCTGACTTGGGCAAAATCTGGTCTTTCTCCCTAGAGCATTAGATGGCACCAGGACTGAATTGTCCTTATGCTGTGTGCCTGGTCATCTGTGTCCTTTAAAATTGTTGACAGAAAAGCAAACTTAA
This sequence comes from Chiroxiphia lanceolata, assembly GCF_009829145.1. Classification (NCBI taxonomy): domain Eukaryota; kingdom Metazoa; phylum Chordata; class Aves; order Passeriformes; family Pipridae; genus Chiroxiphia; species Chiroxiphia lanceolata. The sequence goes on from NC_045638.1 coordinate 57,881,892, forward strand.
CCTGCATCATGCTATCCTCCTAAAGTTTTTAAAGAACTATGGATCATTTAATTATTTTTTTTATAAAGATAAAAAATCCACAAAGCAAACCATGGTAATTTTACATGACCTCAAGATAAAACAGCTGATCATACGGCTTGCACCCAAGACTGCAAATTGCCCCAGGTATTCCAAAATTCAATCTAACTGCCTTAAAATCCAAGAAAGGTTAACTGAATCATTTGCAGATATTTCACTGAAGTGTAAAAAGTTATGGGTGCCGAGGAAGACAAAACACAGAGATTTCTCTAGGCACTTTCCAACCATATTTGGTATGACCTTGGAGGTTTTACTTTAATAGGAACTTTCACTGAAAGTATTTGAGCATCCTACATGAAAACGACAAAGTACTTTAATAAAGCTATCATAAGCTACACTTTCCCAGACTACTACTATGGATTTTAAATTTTTTTTTAGAATTGGGACTTTATTTTCTCACTCTCAGATTGAGAAAAGCACCAGGTGACACCTCTGTTCCCATTTCAAAGGGAATCCGTGCAGACGCACTGTGTATTCAGGACAATATTTAGCATGCAAAAGCTGCAGTTCAGAGTTTTGCTTTCCTTTGTTCTCCTTAATGACATCTTCAGATATTCTTCACAAAGAGATGGGTATGCAAAAAACGGTCAAGGCGAAGGCATGGCATCTTATTATCTGTGTCAAAGTACATCTGACTCTTTCCCCGGGCAGCATACACTTATCTTTCCAGATCAAATATGCTCTGTCTGCTTCTTGAATCATGTTTACAAACCATGGCATCTTACTGAAGCTGGATTAGAGCAGCACCCCTATGTGTTGCCACTTCTGACCTTTCTCTTAGTGAGAATTTAGGATATTAGGACTATTTCTATTAGAGCCCAGAGTAAGGATAAAGAATCTCTCTGCTTACTTCCAGACTGTGCTTTGCTTCTATGTGCTTGCTTTCAGACTGTGGTTTCACAGGCAGCTGAGCTGATTGGATGGCTCCATTCCTCCAAAAGGAAATCTTTTCTCACCTTCTTCATCCTCTTGTCCTTAATCTTCCTCCTCACTCTTCATACTTTCCTCCTCCCAGCAGCAATTCCACTGATTGCCTGTGCTACATGTATGACCCCTGCATATCTAAATTTTTCTGTGTTAGTTTTCTGCTTGGTTGGTAAGTTAAGTCAATTCAGAGAGACATAAGGACCAGCACCAGTATCAAGTGGGCCTGAGGCCAAGACAGGGAGGAGGGAGGAAGTGAGGAAGAAGATCTCCCCACTTCTGCATGGATAACTGTATTAAACCAGCCCATCACCTCTCTCAAAACCACAGTGTCATTTTTTCTCAGGCAAGTAGGTGAATCTCATTTTATATCCATATGACTTTCTCATTCTGTCTCAGGTTTCTGCTTTTTTTCTCTCACGTACAAGGCTTCATTTCCTTTAGTTCCCTGCCACATCATATATTGGATATCAGGACCCCCTCTAGGAAGAGATGATCTATGCTGTTTAGATCTGTCTGTTTATGTCCTTGGGCAGATGTTTTCCATCGTTTCAGCAGACACTAAAAAGTGGACAACTCATTGATTCCTTGTTTACTCTGAGTGGAAAATGGCTATTACATCCATAGGACTGGGAGCTACTTTCTCTTTCTGATGTCACTCTTAAAATGCCACAGTGCTTCAAGCAGTACCTCTGCTTGCCCATCTACAGTTCAAAATCGCTCGGTGCTATCTCTTACACTGGGATTATAAGATTCTAATGCCTGCGCTAGACAGCTTTGGATTCAAAGTTGTAAAACTGGGGGGGGCTGTTAAATATCGATTTTGTCTGCCAACAAAGGACACTATTTTGACATGAGGAGAATGTGGTTATTTTTAAAGTTTCTTTTATAAAGCTTTTAAATGCAATTGAAAGTGGAAAATTCCATATGGCATCATGGTGGTTTTTAATTGTTTCTGCTACTCCTTGTCTCTTGTTAACTGAATTACATTGTGATATGGTGTGTCTTAAGGTTTCCCTCAACCACTCTTCCCAGTTTTATGTCTCTCCCTATATATATTTATCTGTCTCTGTCTAACTATGTATATCATTCTTATTTCTTGGAGCAGGGGGAGGGAGGAGACAAGTGGAAGGTGTTTCTGTGACAGGCATTTTTTCAGCCTGCTTTCTTAGCTAGAAGTTGAAATCCATTTACTCTGTTTCAAAGCTTTTCACACCATGGCTAGCTCTTCCTCTCTGCCTTATTCTGCCTTCCACCCCCTGCTTCTTCTCCACACGGCCCCCTCAGCTTCACCTGAAAGAAGTCTCATCTGCCAGATTCTTAGCCAAATGGCCCACAAAAAGCTTGCTGTCATACCATCCCTTTTATGCAATCCCTAAATTAATTCACAAGGACTTTACTAAGCGTAGACTTTAGATACATTAGAACACAGGTAAGACTAGTAGTTTTATTTGTATAATTCCAGTGACAAAAGCCTCTATTAGGAATGTCATTTTTATCAGAAAAATGCATTTTTTTCCCATTGCTTAATGTGTTGATCTGGGAATTTTTTTCCGGATTGTTTGTTTTGGTTAGAGGGGGGAATATGGCTATAGTAGCATTTTTTAACTTTGTCCTGAGCTAAATCTGCTATCACCTCCAAGTCTACCTTTCCTTTAACAACTCAAAACAAAAAGAGTAGCCTAAATTCCGGAGGGCTAAAGCAGAAAACAAAAGATGGCACTTACTATTGTAAACAGAATAGGACAAGAAAGGAAACATATCAAAAGCCATTTGAGTCTGTTTATCAGTGTCCATATTCTTCTAAATATCCCAGAGCTTGCTGAAGTTGGCAAACCAAATGGTGCATAAATCTTTACCATTCTTTAGCTTGCAGATGGATGGGATTGCAGACCGTTGGTGTTTTCACAAAATTTGGGATCCAACCTTTGCAGCAGAATCTCCATTTTTTATTCATTTCTAGGCAGTACTGTAATCTAAATCTTAAGAATAACGTAATTTTCACAATCTGTCTAAAATATAGCCACTACAACAAAGCACGAAATAAGCCTGACAAGTTGGCCTGTACCTCCTGGCACCTCAGTCATCCCTGCTGTAAATAAAGCCCTTTAGAGTGAGTAAGCTGTACCACAGCAATGAATTATGCCATAATCCAGCAAGCTGCTTTGCATGGCCGGCTTCTGCACCTACATGGAACCCTGAGGTCCATCAAGACACAGCAGATTGCCTGACTGGGTCTGTAGTTTGTCTGGCGGGAAATTACCATATGCAATATGCAGAAATGTACCTATATGCACAGTACCCGGTTGCATGCTCTTAATTTCAAAGAATCGTTTGCAACACGAACCAGAACCTCCCTCGTTTGGAGGCAGTGAAAGGACTCTCATCCTCTTCCCTTAAAGCTGATCCTGTATGAGGGTTCAGTACAAATGTTTTTACTTCAGTCCTAACTGGGTGTCTTATATTAAGTGCCAGACTCCAGAAAGGCAACCTCTGTATGAATTTATCAACACTTTATTTGCTCATTAAGCATCATGATTTAGCCAGTACTGAAGAAGACTCAAATTAAAGACTATTGCTGCCCTAGGGACTTTATAATCTAAATCAGATACAGAAAGAAAAACTTCTCAGGGAAGCTAAGGACACAGAATAACTTTGAAAGCTCACTCTCTTTTCCCTTAAGCTGTTTTCCTTCTTTCATTTCCGTTCACAGAAATAAAAAATGTGTGCAAGCCCTTGTCCTCTAGTATCCTAGCAGCTGCTTCCTTCTCCCTACCAGCCGAACACATGCCATTTACCCTTTTTTTTATACATTAAATGTTGCAAGTATCTTTTGTCTTTTAGGATTTATTGAACTGACACTATCACTCCTTTTCACTTTGTCCTTTAGCACTCAAGACTGCCAGAATTGTTGGGTGCGTGTGATTAATTTACCCCAGGACACCTGCTTTGGGAAGTTAAAGAGAAATTCGGCTTGCTCCATTACAATATATCCTAGCACAGAGTGTCACAGTCTCAATTTTCTATTTAGGCCTCAGAAGTTTTTTGTACTTGTCTTTTTGTTTCCTTTTCTGCTACCTCAAATGCAAACTTTCTCACTTGGCCTTCTAGGCCTTCCCTGGCCAGCACATGGCCTTGTCCATATTTGCCGTTGGATCTTGTGGCAGGTCCTACAGATCTGGTGCAAACTTTCTTTTCTTGGACCTTGGCTCACCCATATGTGGAAGGAGCTGTCCTGTCCATCAAAACCCATATACTGCTAAAACTATGTGTTTAGCCCAACAGAAGAGCCACATCTATGGCAGCTGGGACACCACAGGTTTGTAAAGTTGCCCTTATCTCAAACTTCCCAGCCAGACCACCAGGATCTCACATATTTGCATTTAATGCATTTAAAGCATTGTTCTCTCTTGGGGCAAACGGTGTCTTTACAGAGGAGAAAAAGAAGCCACACCTGAAGCACTGAGTCAGTTGGATGGACCCACATGCTGAGACCCTACTACTACAGGTCCTCTGAAATTCCAGGACTCAGGATACAGCCTCCTGTGCACTGATGTACAGGTAAAATGACAGCCCTGCTGAGTGGAAGTGATAGACTGCCTCACTAGTACAAATCATCCTATCATTGCTCTGCACCCTTGTTTTCACCGCTTTCCCCCCATTTGCTGTATATCGCTACGTTTCCATGGCTTTTCTGGACCTGTGATTGTCTTTTCATAGATGCGGTGGAAGTATGACCATGCACACAGTGCTTTTTGACACCATCTAACTAGCCCCTAGGGAATCCTGTCGTACAAACCATTCCAATAGCATTCTTACTGTATATTTGAAGCAATAGGGTGGTGGAATATCAGTGGCATGTAACTGGAACAAAATTCTCATTTACCAAATTTGTCAGAATTTCTATTAGCCAAGCTCTTTCGTTTGTTTGTGTTTGGCTTTTTTTCTTCCTAAAGCTTTTTTTGGCCCTGTGGATATTAAATCTCTTTTGTGTTTACCAGCATTTCATAAAGAAGGGAGGAACTGACCTTTCTAGCCTGATGCTGTAAGATTAATTCTACCTCGCAACTGATGGGTTTTAGGATAAACTTCTGCAAAGCTGCATGAGTTGCACAATACAAAGCACAAAAGGCTCTGTCCTGTTTAAACAGGTTCCGATGTGGTTGGCTCTTAATGCTGCTCGAAGAACAGTAAACCATATATTGTGTTGGAGGGTTAATTTCTCTGCTAGCTGTTCTGCCACACCTAAGACAAACGTTCCCCAACAGCAGGAGCTGAACCCAGATGTGCCTGCTTAAAACTTCGCCTGGTATCTTCGGGAGAAGTTTCAGGTTACACTGAATTTTGGACAACTGCATGTATCTGCTACAGTGTTGCTTCCTATGAGTCAGGCCTTGGTGTGGTCAGAGATCAGCTGGATCGAAGACTAAAATGCTTCTTTTTTTATTACTGTGCTTGCTTGGTGGATGAGCTCTCGCTGGATCAGCTCTGAGCCACTCTCTGCTCAGCTGCACCATCCCTGGAGCTGCCTCCAGGGAAGCAGCCAGAGGTGGCTGGTGGGGGAGGAAAGGGAAGGAGCAGTTAAAGGGCTCCGGGCAGGCAGCAGCCACAGTCACTTTGCTTTGGATGTAATATGAAACCTCATTCTTAATGTCAGAAAACTGACATTGTCAGCCTGGCAATGAAGATGTTGGGGGTTGTGTATGTACGTGCAAAAACGGCTGAGAGCTCTTGTTTATCAGGTCTTTTTTTTTTTTTTTTTTTTTTTTTTTGGGTGACAGGAAGGGCATTCTGGAAAGACAGAGGGAGCAGGGCCTGCAGGAGAATACTGGTATCAGAAAATGGGATCTGCCAGTTGTCCCATGGCAGTAATCAGAGGTATCCTTACTTTTGCATTTGAGATAAGTTTTTAAGCTGCTTGGACATTACTTTTCTACTCAATTTACAAACTTGTAAAACACCCAACCCCATTTTATATATATTTTAAAAACAACTATAAGTTCAATAAGGTCACTTGGCTTAATAAGAACAAGGAAAGATTTCCCCAGGAATGCTCAAAACGAGGGAGGTTTCCTTTATGATGCTGTAGTTTTAGTAAAGCAGAGCAATAAGCATGCATCCCCAGCCTATGACTTGTTCACATCACACAGCCCAGACTTTCCAGTATTGCTCAGGCGAGGCGAGGCAGGGTGGGGCGAGGCAAAGTCAGTTAAAACCATGGGTTATAATGACAGCAGAATTTGGAGTGGGCTGCATCATACTCCTTGTTAAGTACTGTACCTGGGCCAAAGAGAGTTAGATATCTGCCAATAATTTAAACCTGTTTTAAAATTTCCTTCAGGAAAATTTCCTAAAGGACCACCTTCTCAAATCCTGAATGGATTTGTGAAAATATGTTTACTCTCCAGAAAACCTCAACTTCTGCTTGATTATAGAGACAAAAAATTAAATAACATGCAGTCTCTCTCCAACATTTTTCTCTTCAGGATTATTTAAAGCTACAGAGCAAACAAATTGAGTTTTGTTTATATTTTTGAGGCTGATTAGTGGGGTAGTGACATGATTACAAGGATGAAACACTGAAGAAGCTGAAAGAAATGAAAGAGATAGTCCTTAGTTTCTCAGGAAATCCCTGTGGTTGGTTGTTATAATCTTCTCTATCCACTGAAATACAGCATTGATCACACTAGCACAGGCTAAAACAAGCTGTGGCAATGTGACTACCTCCCTGTTCAGAGTGGCTCAGACTCTGCACTAGGGAGATAAATTATGCAGGAAAGATAAAGGTAAGAGTAATTTGTAAAGAAATATCAAGACTCAAAGAGAAAACTGTAGTCTCAATCTAAGAAAAATTATCAACTGTCTCCTTTGGGGAGGCTTCAACACAAAAAAAAAAAAGAAAAAAAGGAAAGAAGGATCTGTGTTCCTGCCTATGACTTCATCTGTAGTTACTGAAGTCAAGAGCAATATTCCCATTGAATGAAGATGTGCAATTATGAGTCTTGACTGCCTTAGAGGTAAATCAGCCACCTTCACTGTGCTAAAAAAGGAGCTTACAATCCCCTTTTAAGATTAACAAAATGTACCAATGTACAAAAGTACCAAGAAACACCTGGCCATTTCTGGTAGCAACAATGAAGAATACAGAGTTTTTTGCACAAATTGCATCACTGAAATGATTGACAAGAAGCCATCATCAATCAAAGGCATGGGTCAATGTTTTACATATGTACCTTGCCAGCAAACCAGTTAGTTTTCCTTCAGTCTTCAATAATTCATAGCAGAAGAATTAGATTCCTAAATAATACTGCCCCTTCTGAATGGAAAGCATTTAAAAATATGTTAAAAATAGTGAATTTTATGAACAATTCATTCTTTACATAGATTGTAAATTGAAACATATTATTTAACTATTCATCTGTGATCAAATCTGAGGCTACTTGTATATTGGAGAATATCCCTACCATCATGCAGCTTGTCACAGAAGCCACAATAATCCTAATATGAAAACTGTGGGTTATTTCCACTGCCTTTTTTCCAGTAAGACTGCCATTTGCTTTCAATAAAGAATTGCCTGAGTAAAGACAATAGAAGTAGGTCTCATATTTGAAAAACAAGAACAAACACAAACGAATACACAGGAATGACAGAGGAGCCAAAAATAAATATCCAGAGAAAAAAGAGCAAGAGAAGTAGACAGTTTGATGAGACTGGGAGTGTGGAGATTAAGACAATTTCTGTGATAGTTTTAAACCCATATTAAGAGGAAAGTGATAAGTATTTTATATAAAAAAAAAAAGCATAGGCATGTTTTGGTATATCATTCTTTTCTCAGTATGTACAGGGGTTATCACCTTGTTTCGGTTTAGGAGACCTAAAGAGATGTCTTTCAGTGTGAAAACATCTTTGAATAAATCCCATTATCATATTTGCTAGACTGTGTTTTCTCCTCTGTCTTGTACAAGTCGCAGATGAAGTTTGTGAGCCCTGCACACATCCTCATGGTACCTCTCAGTTTTCTAAAACAGTAACTTCTGAACACAGTTTCCATTTATTTCTTGAGTTTCAGGATGTGTTCTTGGCACAAATGGGCAGAACTCTCTTGATTTTAGTAAATATTTAATAATGAAGAAGAAACAAAAAATAAAGAGGGTAGGAGGCCTTTTTCTTATGTTTATTAGAACTAAAGTCCTAAGCACTTTTCTAAGTGTATAGCGAACCAAAAATCCTAGATAGCAGGGCCCATTCATCCTCTCTGCTTGTTCTGTCAATACGGTTGGGACACATTCACACTCAGAATAATTCCTCTCCCAGACAGAAATAAACCCCCATAATAATAGTGGGGGAGTGGATATGAACCCATCTTTGGAGTTAAGGAGGGAAGGGGGGGAACCTGAATTGTAAAAAAAAAAAAGGCATCAAGTCCTTAGCATAATGAAATCAGGTTCAGCTAAGAGAGGGAAAAATGAGAGGAAGACAAATGCTTGCACTGGGTAGGAGGTTGGTGGCAAGGGAAAATGATATGGACAGAGACTCTTTGGCATGGGAAGAGAATTGAGATCCCAGCAGAAAAACTGGGCTACACTGATGTGTGTCTCAAGGTGGGAGTGATTGCAGTGCCTTTTCAGCAGAAGCAAGTGAAGAGGGTACACTGATTGACCAGCAGGGTAGTAAAATAATAACCACATGATATCTTAGGTATGAAACATGGGCCTAAGGGAACCCTGAAACTGAAATGAGAGGTGTAACATAGGGAGATGTTTTGTATACAGTATGAAAGGTGGCTTTAAAAAGAAAAAATCCTACAGATTCATAGAATGAGGCAAGACAAATGAGGATTCCAGTTAAGCTGGGTGTTTCCAGGAATGAGCTCCTCTGGAGTCCCTTTGCATAAGTTCCCCCACATTGCCTTAAGGTGACCGGAGATAGGAACCTGGTATCCTCAAAGGGCTCTTCAGTCACTGGTGTGGAAACAGTTGCCAGGCAGGCTCTCATGTGGGAAAGTTAATCCTAGCCACTTCCACAGCCACCACAAACATAGACTTGCCTCCTGGCTGTCCATCTTCTCCAGGGAGCCATGTGCCACTTTGGAGAAGGGTGAGCAAGGACACACACTGCTAGGGCAGCACATCCTCATGGCCTGAACAGCAATTTTTTAATGAGTGATGGCAAGTTGTGTTCGGCCTGTCCAGCACTTTGGGAGTGCCTTCATGCAGCAACAGAATGAACAGATGATGAAGAGACAGTTTACAGGGAGCAATTTCTCAGTTCCCCACCAAACCTCTAACCCTGCACATACTGCCTGTCCACCCATAGTCCAGTATGCCCCATTTTTTTCTGTCTGCCAATGTAGAAGCATTAGTATCTTTCCAAGATTCTTTTACATTATTGTCACATAAGGTTTGTATATTTTTCAAATCTAACACTTTCAGTTCGTATATATACTTTCATTCTTACTAAAACGCACCCTGAACTGCACAGCTTCAAGCAGCTTCCTCTCCACCACAAAGCTGCTACCAATACCTGGCAACACAGGATCTTTTTTGACACTGTGGTTATAACCACTGACTTTATCTGACAGGTTCATATCTGCCTCAAGAAGCACCAGCACCGGAGTGAGACTATGCTCTCAGTACCACCTCAAGCTGGCTGAATGGATACAGGAAAGGCAGATCTGGCTGGGAACTTTTACTGCCAGTGTGTTCTACAGACAGAGGCTGCTCATTTTGGGGTGAAGCAGTAGAAACCTTTAGGGTGGTAGGTTTGAGTGGCCTGTTACAGTGTGGCTATGGCACTTTCATTGACCTAGGGCACAAAAGTCCTGTGTAGGAGCCCTTGAGGAGACATACTGTCAACTCAAAAGTTAATGAGAAGTCAAGGAAATAGTTTTTTGTTCTCTGTCCCTGCAGATTTTACTTCTCTGAGTATAATTTCATACTCAGGCAGGGAGAGTAGGCTTACACAAAATATGATTAACCATTAGAAATGGAGAAGAGCAATTAGGATCAATCAGAGTGCATCCATTTTTAGAAACCTGAGGCAAAGGACACAGGACACCATAGTGCTGTGTGCTGTACATACACAGGACAGAAGGTCTCTAACTCTCAGGACCAAGGAGTTAAGCTTAAAACTGAAGACAACAGACCAGAACAGACAAACCAGGAAAACAACTCAGAAATCACGACAGACCTGCATGGCAGTTTCTGCACTGTTACCAACTCTTCTCATAAAGGATAGTTTTGAGAAGTGTAATTAAATACTTTAGGGACAGTGTAAGATGACCAGCTTACTGATGTTTCTGGAGAAAGCCTTCCTGCGAGACAGATGTAGGAGGCAGAAAGCTTGAAGATCACTGTCTAACTGAGCCACAGCATTAGCAGATGCAGTGTGTACATTTGATACGGCCGTGTAGAACTCTTAAACTGGCTTTTTGTTGGCCTCATCAGTTCAAATGATGAAAAAAGTCATTGGATAGAGAGAAGAGAGAGGAAAGAGAAAGAAGAAAAGCCACATCTGCTGTGTAATGAGAGCCATGCCATAGCCTGGGTAGCAATGTGGCAGCATATTGCAAGCACACACTACTCCCCACTTAGATGCAATCCTGTTTTATTCCTCTCTGGCTGAGATCAAGGCTGGATGGGGAGAGAGAAATGGACCTTTGCAGAAATGAAATGTCTTGCCTGTCTTGTGACCGGGCACATACACATGGGCCTGAGGGAACCTGAGGAACTGAGTAGTGTCAGTCAACAAAATAGGATGTGTCAGTAAATTCCCCACCGGAACTGCTTTTATTCAATCCACTTCAAGTTCTTGTATGGAGCCCCTTGACTTGATGCTGAGTGGCTCTGTGGTAAATGAAGCATTTTGCATTTCCAGCTTGGGACATGGTAGAAAGTAAACAAGTTTTCTACTTAGAAAAAAAAAATTAATCTTGTGCAGAAAGGAAGGACGTTCTGAGCAGTTCTTTCACAATATCTTCAGGCAAAGAAGGGACCCAGTTTTGCCCCTTAGCACTTTTTCCCTCAGGGCTGAAAGCCAGCCTTGACCCATGGAAGTCCCCTTTATTCTCCAGCTGTTGATTAAGTTTCGACAGATTCTTCCCTCCTAGTTTTCTTGGATGCCACAATTGGCAACTACACATTTATTGCCCACTTACTATGAAAAAGGCAAAGATTGGTCATAGTGGTGAGATCCTTGTGAGCCAGAGGTCATGTTTTGAAGTACAAAAGAAATAACAAAATATGTCTCCATAGCACATACAGAGTATGCAGACTTTTTGATTGTCCCAGATAGATCACCTTGAAGCAATTTCCTGATGCAAATTAGCTCCCCTTGAAACATCCCAGAAGAAATGCCAGTCTGCTGCAGGGAAACTGAAATACTTCTCATAGATGAAGAGTAATAATGAAATATGATCTGGAAAAAAAAAGTGATCTATAGGTGAGTTTCAGGAACCGGAAAAATGTGGCTTCAGAGAGAGGTCATAGATGAACTGATCATAGGAAGAAAAATTGTTGGTTTCTCAGATTTACTATCACAAGGTGCTTTCTAAAAATGAGAGTTTAAATTGCACAGAGTATTATTTTGCAACTGTAATATGAATATGTAATATCATAATATCCAGAGTGATTCTGTAGCAGCATTCAAACATAAATGAGGGAAAGAATGATCCTGGAATAAGACCATAACCCTGAATAAATAAAAAAAAAAAAGTAGCCTAGTTCCATACTTGCCAACAAGTTCCTTCATCTAGACTCCAGTGCTAATGGAATTTTTTCACTCTACGTATCTACCCTCGTTGGTAACAGGCAATGTGTGGGGTAGTATGGGTTTCAGTGCTTGTCCCTCCTCTGTCCTTCCCTTTCCCTTTCATTGTGATCCTGTGCCTGTTCAGTTGGAGTGGAATTGGAGCACACTGTAGAGCCTTCTTTTCCTATACACCTGAATTTTCTTCCAGTGAAAAACAGAATACAGGAAGGAGGGAAAATGGTACATCAGAACCTTATCCTCATATGTAGTTACAGCATGGCCAGGGTACATTTTGGGCACTGAGGTCTCTTGTCCCACAATTTTAGATGCACCCAGAGTGTTCAAATTTCCTGATATCAGATATCAGAAATTAGGGATTAAACCGTGTTTCTTACTGCCCTCCTCTGTAAAACAGGAATAATACTTTATAGCAAAGCAAGGAATGCTGACAAAGTCAGCTTTTTTTCATGATCAGACAAGTGCACTGGGAGAATAATTATTTGTCTATAAGAACTTGATTTGCAGGTGGCTTCAAAATTATCCATGAAAGGCAGTGTTAAATATATATATTCTGAATATCTGAATGTGAAATGGCTGCTGTTACAATTAAAAAGGCAAAGGAAGCCTATGGAAAATTGATAGGGAAATGCCTGGCTGAGATCTTAGTTAATTAAAGCATGCAATTTATTAAAACAACAAAACACAGTGAACTGATTCAAGACCATCTGTCTATGATAATCCTACGTATATAGTCATAGTATTGCATCATTTGAGTGATAACCATGGTTGAGCAAACATTTTGAAAGAAAGATAAACCCATCAAGCATAAGTTCAATGTATGAGCACAATGATGACCTTAGTCCTCAGCCAGGACTGGGCCTCTAGATCCTTTGACAATATTAAAAAGCAGCTATAAGGAAAGGCAATGAAAAGTAATTGAGGACTAAACAGCAGGTTTTAACATGGTTAAAACATATACATCCATGACTAATAAAACGCATATATTGACTTCTTAATTACTCAAGTTTTGCCCTCTTTAAACAGCATTTTGTTATTTTGAGTCTTCCTCCATAGACTTTTATCAGACACAGAATGAACAGCAATCATAATATGCACTAGAATGTTTTCCTTTGGAGGAGAAAAAGAAAAAAAAGCAGCAGAAGAGTGTCTTTCTCCTATGACAGTGTTTGAATTTTAATGTAAAATGCATTCTGAGCTAATCCTCCCTTACACAGGCTTGTTCTTGCATTGAAAGATAACAGGCTTTTAAATCTGCCAAAGATGAATTCAGATCTTTCTTTCTGGCTCTGCATTGCTTCTGCAATACTTGCTGGCACCACTGCTGCTTAGGGGAGCATGAGGAGTCTACCTTAATTTAAGGGTGAGCTGTAGAAACAGGAAATGCTGACAGTCAGGCCTCAAAGGTGAAGAAGGAACTGACGTTAAAAGCATCTTTAAAAGAACAAAATGGATAGGCAAGAGTAGCAAATAATGAGGCTTTAAAGGAGATTCTTTCTATATGCACAAATTCACATAAGCTGTATCCATGTTAGCAACTGCAAGATGTTAAGGCAATGCCTGTGCTAGCAAATGAAATATACTTATGATCCCACTGCGACTACTCATTTTGTTAAACTCTCTTGTCTCCCCGAACAGGGTGGCTGCATCCAAACTGCATATTGCAAATGGTCCATAACTGATTACCACAGAGCATTCAGGACTGTGTGGGGAGGGGCTGCACACCCTAGCTCAAGTGTCGGGAGATCCTTCTGACAGGATCCCTTGCCGGGATCCTTCTTCCACTTTAATAGTCTGAATGCTCAAATTCTGGTTCTGAGGGGCATTTACTATTTCCTTCACTAGTGTAGGGAGAACAGTGCATTTGTCTAACATGAATAAATGAGCTGAAGTCAATAGAATAACTTATAATAATGAAGGCATAGATCTAGTACATTGTACGATTTATGTAAAACTACAATATGATTAGTAATTATTACATCATCAGTCTCTGCATACTCATATGTATTTGTTCTGTGAAGCCACAGACCTCTGAATACTTGAGAAGGTCTGGTGGCTATTTATATGCATAGAGTTACTTGCATACTTAAGAGTTTGACATACTGTGGTCGAGACAAAGACAGACAGTAAAACCCTTGGGGAAGCACATTACAACATGTAGTTTATTTCTTCTGGCAACAGCAATTTATATTATATTTCTGTTAGTACTTCACTATGTCCTGATTCAGAAAATTGGTAATATGAATGATTCGGTTTTTGGAGGAGGTAAGGCCCTCACCACAAGATAGGAGATGTATGGATTGTTGAAAGTAGCTGGAGCCCTACCAGAATTTTAAAGCTTGAACAGTTTCATTGTGTTTTTCTCCAATAGAGTCTTTGAATTCACCTAAGGGGAATAATATGTGCATAATATATTTTATCGTTTCTGCAAAGGACATATCAAACATGCAGTGACCTGCTAAGACCTAACCAATAGTGGGTTAAGGGTAAGATGAACAAGACCATGAGGAGTAAAATCTTCCTTATGCAAATTCAATGGATAAGTTTCATGAACATTCTCTTAAAATTAAGCCTTCTATGCATAGTTATCAACCCTCACTTCCTTGCCACACAGGATCTGGTTCTATAGTACAGGCCTGCAGCAAAAGAAGCAAAGCAACAGAGCAGGAAAGAGTGGGAGACAAAATTAGTATTTATTTTTTACTTACCTTAGTAATCAAGTATTTCCATATGCCACACAGCAAATGAAACCTGGTTTCTAACTCATTTTCATCTGATGGTGGATCTTCCACCATCTGATAGTGGTGCCACTTCTGATTAAAACTCTTTATGAGGTTGGGACATATAATATTGCACTCCTGTGTAGATTACTCTTACCTAACATGGCTTGGGTTGATGGTGTACATTTTCTTCTGTATAAGGCTGTAGGCTTTCCCTCTGGTATATTCAACTGTCTGTTTTCATGATACATGTAGGGACCCAGTATGTTTGAAACTGCTGTCTTTGAGTAAAACTGGGCTCAGAATGGCCAGGGGTTGTTTGCAAGTGGAGGACAGACAGACACACAAGAGCACACATATGCTCAGAGCAAGACTGCAGCATTGCAATTTCCACAGAGGCTAAAAATAAATAAACACAGAAGTCTGATTTTGCTGCACAATGTCTTCCTTAATTGTAAAAGTTCAGCTGGGCTAGAAACTGAGTTAACCACATTTTAATGCTAAGCATATCTGAACACTCATGCTACAAGCCTAAGGCAAGTATGTTCTCAGAAAGTAGGCTCCACACCAGGCATTGAACGCAGCCACAACAAATCATCCTTTGCACAACTAGATCTTGAAACAGGGTGCAAAGACCATGCACACTGTGGCATTAGTGTGGAAAGAAGAAAATGCAGCCACCATCACAAATGAAGATATGGAAGCTCTACTGCACCTCCTGTGATTCAGATCTGCTTTTTTCAGCCCTGCCAAGAAATTCAGGATGCCTCCTCTTCAGAAATCCCTGGCCATGTTACTGCAATACCTGCACTTCCCAAATTCTGTCAGAAAGTGTATGCATCCTATTTCCAGGTCTTGGCAGCATAAATCAAATGATTCTGTGAGGAATAATCTGGAGTCTAGGGTTCCTATGGCTCCATTACATACTCAACAATAGCTCAGCAGCACATGCTGTTGATAGGAACTCGGCGTATGTACCGCACAGAGGAATTTTCACTGAAGCGAGTCGACTTCACTTTGAAGGAGGGTTTGAAAGCTCATGTTGTTCATTGTGTAGGAGGGAAAAAAGGGTTCTCAGGTCTCTGCCACAGCTTCTACAAAATCACAGTACATCTAAACTGCTCTGAGCAGATCCTATTGCCTGGGTGTCTGGGGTTCAGGGACAGAGTTAGTTGTTTTGCTGTCCAAAGAGTGTGGATGACTTTGCAGATTGTAATCACTCAAACTGTATCCTGCTGCTCCTCAGGGATGAAAGAGCTCTCCCTTCTGCTTCACTGTTGGCCAACTGAAATCACTTTGGTTTGGGGAACAGAAAAGGGTCAGAGCTATGACCTATGAAACAGATCTGTGAATCTCTTGGCTTATAAATTCCAGCAGACAGAGGCTGGGCCCATTACGACAGCTGCCTGTAAAACCTGTGACCTGACAGCAAACAAAATGTCAAGTCTTCTTAACAAAGGAATTGCTAGACTGATGCTCAAAGAGAGGAAGTTATCAAGTAGGTATTTTGTCATGTAAGTGACACTCTTCTCTACTGAATGCAGGCTTCATCACAGCATTTCCTACTATTTTTGCCTAGCATCTGGATTCCTGCTGCTCCCCTCCAGGGGCTGGTGATACAGATTCTCCAAAAGCTTCAAACCCATAATTAGATTGCTGCCTTAGTAAGCAGAATTTCCTGAAGGGGAAGCACATTGCACCACTGTTCCACAACCTGCCCAAGCTGCCAGCAAGAGCCAAGGAGAAAGCTGGTTCTTGGATCTACAAGGATCTGCAAACTCATTTGACCCATAGTGCATAGCAGTAAAAGTTTGGCAGGGCTCTGACAGAGGAGTTGCATGTATTTAATAATGTGCTTTGGATAGCAAAGTCCAAGAAGAGCTGGGCTGCAATTTGGCAGGAAACTGAGCCAACCTAGCAGCTTGGTGTTCCCAACAGTCTGTGGTCCTACTCCTACAGGAGTCTTCTGCTCCTTCCTTGGAATTGCTTGGTGTGGTGCTCCTCCGATCATGCCAGGTGACCAAGAAAGCCGGTCAGCTTTTTTGGTCACCTGGCATGATCGGAGGAGCTCAGCTTCTAAGCCCAGTACACCATTCACTTTTTTGCTGGCTATGTTTTCTTATGTGGTTAGTGAGACAAACTGACCCACTCTTAAACTAAGTGCAAGATGAATGCTGGAGTTGGTGCAAGGCAAGCATTAATGGCATGTGCCTGTGAGGGAGGAAATGCAGGAGAAAAAAAGATGAGCAGCCCCCATTCCAGCAGCAGCAAGCTTTTAAATTGCATTCAGCATCCCATGAAACCCCACCCATGGGCCTTGCTCATTGCTGTCTTCTTTTTTTTTTTTTTTATAATTGCAAAACCCTACACGGGTGATACGTAATGTATTTTGGAACTCAGTGTGCAGTTCAAACAAATTTATTTTACAGGAAGTATGGATGATGGCAACCCACTGGGAAGATAACAGCCCAAACTATACCTTGGAGTATGATTCCAGCACAGCATAAGCTGCTCTAAGTTTGGGCTACTGCTGTCTGATTCCCCTTCTTCCTCACACATTTCTTTCTTTCCCACACGTTTTGCCTTGTGTCTTGCATAGCATTGGCACCAGGGGAACCAGAAGATGAACTAAGCTCAGGAAGCTGATCTAACTAGAAACTAGCCTGTCCTGAGTGAGTTTTTTCCTCAGGAATCTATTTTCTGAATCAGACCACTACACAAGTCCATCTCATGCAAGGGAAAGGGTACAAATATTTATCTGATGGCATAAACAAAGGAAAGAAGGATACTTTTGCCTTTTTAACAGCCTGTTATTTTTTAAATATGTGCGATAGGCGTGTTTTCAAATTTAGGCACTAAGAACAAAAGAGGAAGATTCACAAGGGACTCAAGGTATTTTATGTCTAGGCAGGTACTCAAGGGCTGTAACTCATGACCTTGATTTAGGCATTTCTCTCCCCTTCCAGGAACAGAGGGAGTTAGACAGTGGTGCATCCTTTTCCTACCAATGAATGAGGGAGAGCAGCATCTGTTGAAATCAGCCAAAGGCAAAGACAAGGCAGAGGAGAGCTGAGATTCTTCCTGTTCTCAGTTTTAGGCTTCTGCGTGTGTCAGGCTGGAATGTATTTTGATCCCTCCTTCCTTTCATTCATTTCTAGATTTAGGTAACTAGCTCTGCCCTGGGAAACAGATGTGTCTTGTTGAAAAGCGGTCTCCAAGGAGAATATGCAGTGGTTTTAATATCCACCCAAAGAAAAAAGAGATCAGGGTTTTCCTCAGAGGGATGGTGTTCAAACTTGCAGATCCCATCTTAAAGGGGATCCTCTTATGCCAGAGCCAGGAGGCTAAGCTGCACAACCCTTCCCTCCTACAGTAGAGACCACTGGACAAAAAAAGCAATGAAGAATCACAAAGCCAGGAAAAGCACAAGCAATACTAGGAAGCCCATCTCTGTACCTTAATTGTAGAGGTGTTCCCCTGAGAGGTGGAGGTCTTGGGTGCCAGTCCTTGATTTCAGCAGAGATTACATTTTTTTCATCCAATGACTCCTTAAAGCAAAACATATAAGCAAATCCAGGGGCAGGGCTATAGGGAAGGTATTAATTCTCCTTACGCACTAAATTCTTTGATTTTTCAAAACACAAGACATTTGTACAGTTGCTAATAACATGATGTAACTGCCCAACAGCTCCAAGCAGGAGGGAGAATGAATGCTTTGTTATTCTAGGAAAATAGATGTGTATTTTTACTGTAGTCATAACAAAAGAGGCTTCAAGCATTCCTCTACATGGCAGTTGGGTTGTTTTTTTCATCACAGATATTCATCTGCCTGCAGTCTGTAATGTCTTTCTGTGTTCATATGTGATGCATTCTGACAGCTTTTCTACAGTTAAAATTTGATATTTCAAGAAATCCATTCACAGTCTGGCTTTGAATATAGCACGTGCAGTTACTTCAGCTTCCGCATCACTTTCCATTTTATTTTCAGCAAACTTGGGTTAGCATATTCCTCTAAATGTGTGAAACTTTGAATTGGAAAGGACTTATTTCAATTCTTCTTCTTTTAATAGAAGTTTGTCATCTCTCCAAAAGATAGAGGAAATGGGGTTTGACTGAGAGTTAGATTCCCTTCCCACATACTGTTATTTCTAGAAGATTACTGCATGTCAGGTGTTTAGAAGTGAACATAGGTTGTTGTTCCACCAGGAGGTAGGATTGCCAGAGGTCACTCAGAAACTAAGGACATTGCTTGGCTTCTCCAGCTAACCTACCTCTGATGTTCAGATGTTGAAACAAACCACAGCATTTTGTTTTGATAAAAACAAGCCTCGAGGTAATTGGGCACATGAGATTAATACCAAATACTTGTATAAGGACTGCAACAAACAGACACCAAAATCATGTAAAAAAAGCAAAACTAAAGTCTCTCTGTGAAAGTTTTACGGTTTAAAGATTTTTATGTTTTAGGGGCAGAATTTGTCAAAGCCTGAAACGTTTTCTAACTGCTTATGTCTGAACAGAATTTCTATATTATTTCCTTGCATAAATAATCTTAAAAACCTATATTGAATCCTTCTTTTCTTTCTTGGCACCTATGTGGAGGCCAGAAAGAGGAGCTGGGTAAGAAGGAGGATTATGGATTTAGGATTTTATCTCTGCAGAGTCTGGCATGGTCCTCTCTTGTAAGACTGCAGCCTAGTACCTAGATTATCTGTTTTGGTGAGAGAGAGGCAACTGTTTGTCTAGGAAGATGACAGAACAAATGGCACATGTGAATTCACAAGGCAGGAGTTTTATGTGAGTGCCTAATAAGCAAGGGACAATTTTGCAAGGCAACTGATAGCCTGAGAGAAGTAGAAATCCCGTAGGGATAGGATAGTCTTTTCACAGAGACAAAGACAAGCTTGTTTATTAAATACCTGTTTCCTGAAAAAGAAATGTTAACACTTATATTCCCACACAGGTAATGTGAAATAACAGAGAAAGAAGACCTAAAACAACACAAGACGTGTGGCTACATGCAGAATGCAGGTCTGGAATACTCAACTTTATGTGTCTTGCTCGGAAGTCTAGAAGAATGTGTCACAGTTGTCTTTTGGCGTGGGTTTATTTCCCATGAATCAAAGGTGAGAAGAAGTGGGTGAGGTAAAAGGATAGATTGGTGCACACCCAAGGCTCACCCTGGTATACCAGAGACATATGTTCGGACTTGGGACTACCGTGGAGGCACTCCTGGGTTCTGGAGTTTATCCCATAAGATTCTTTGATTTTGCTTACAGGTGCACACAACAGAAAGGTATAGTCAGTGCTGGCAGGGAGACTACAGCATATTGCCATCTCCAGCACTAACTTCTAATTTATACTGGTCATGTAGGGAGTTTGAGCTCTTGGGTGAATGTGGAAGGACACTCTTCTGTGACAGTCATACCAGAAGCAACTCAACTAGTTTATACAACTGCCTACAAATCTACAAGCATCCTGCCTGCATCCATGTTGGATGCAACTCCATCCTTGTGGAAATGCTTAAGAAACAACAGAACTATATTATATTTTAAATATAATAAAAGTGTATAAATATAAAGTGTCACAGCTTGGAAGGCAGGGAATATAGAAGCACTTGGCCATTATCAGCACTTAGAATAAACGTACTTGTGCAGTCCTAGCACAAATGTGTCCCTGAGTACTCTGTCCTGCAAGACTGGAATCTTCCAGGTAATCTATACTCAGGCTACAATCTACCAAACAGCTTAAATATGTTCTTAATTGGAAGCAATGAGTCCAAAGCCCAAAGTTAAGCACAGGGAGAGGCATGCTATTGAACTGAGGGAAAAAGCCCTTAGCACTTCACAAGGGCAACCCTTAGCAAAACTGAACCTTAATTTCGTGAAGTACCATAATTGTTGATGTGTCTTTGAGGCTTGAATTTGGAAATGAGGGTGACTCTTATTTCAAGGTGTATGACTCAGGCCCTGAGCAATCAGAACAAAATCAGAGACAAGTGAGAATTAGAAAGCACAAGGGATACTGTGGGGGAAGAAGAAGATGACTGAGTAAGAGGGTTCCCTGGGGTGAACTCCTCACCACAGTACCTGCACATGCTTATAACTCACTGCTATGACATTCTTTTCATTGCCAATTTTATTACCAGATAATCTAAGTGTGATTTATGAAGCACCTGGAGACAAGAATTACATAGGATGCCAGCCTGGCCACATTCCCTCCTACTGTAGTGACGACATACCTCTTATTGGGATGGGGACAGGGTAGGGATTATGAGGGGAATTCAGTGAGGTTAAGAGAAATGACAACATGTAAATTATTCTCCTGTCATGGCACTTTTCAAGGTCTGTAAAGATGTGACAGATTGTGCTCGTTGCTTTTCATATTCTGTATTTCAGAGTGCATTTTGCATATATGCCTTATGTGCCCAAGTTCATGCCTACAAAGTGGCTCTTAACGAAGCATTTTCCAGTGCTAGTGTTGCCATATGTATAACATACAAAATTTTGACAAGCAGCTTGGAGCTGAGCAAGGTTCTGTGTCCTTACAAGGCACAAGAGATGAGTCCTGGCACAAGAAGTTTACATTAAACAGACAAAAACCCCAGGGTGATTTCAAAATACATTGGATATCAGTGATACATTTATTTTAATCATGTATGAACTCTTGGCAGATTACTTTCATTGACTGCCACCTATCTAGCACAAGGTGGCATGGTAAGACTGCATGGCTTTTAGTGATCTCATGTCAGTACTGTGTTGCAGTTTGGGCTAAAAAGGAGAAATGACATGAGTAAACATGAACTGTAGTTAAGATTTGTCTACTGGAGAGATGTTTGGTGTGAATTTATCACAGTAATCACAGAAATCATCATAGAAATCAGAATGGTTTGGACTGTTAGGGATCTTAAAGACCATATAGTTCCAATGCCCCTGCCATGGTCAACGACATCTTCCAGTGGATCAGGTGGCTCAGGGTCCCACCCAACCTGGCCTTTGAGATATGGTCTCTGATTCTGGAATGACAGTGCTGCTGAATGGCTTCATCCCTTTCCGAAGCAGATAAGGTGACTCTCTAATGACCTCTCTTGGCCTGAAAGCATCCAGGTAAGTCTATGTCCAATGTGCTTTTAGTATCTATGCTTGTGGATGATCAAAACTATGGAAACAACTCTTCACTTGGCCCAACCACTAACCTTTGAACAACTCATTTGCAGGCATAATAAATCTGCCAGTATTTAAATGGGAGTGGAGTTTCTTTCTACATTATATGCTAGTATCCAGATAAACAGCACAGTCCTGAAGCAGAGAACCATGAAAGGCCTGCTTCACACAGGACAGGCTACTACTGATTGTAATAGTCTTTCCCAGGCTTAATAGCTATGAACTCTCCCCTCAATTCACATGGAATCAACACTGTTAGTAGTTTGTTAGATTGCAGAATCTCCCATGGGATCCAACTTGGCTGCTGAGTACAATTTTGTAATTGCTTTTGGAATAGTGTATCATACTGTTTTCTCAACTGCCAAGAAAAACTTGCCTCAGTTCTCCCAAGACTCATCTTTCATAAGGAGTTTTACCTCTGCCCATCTCTAACTGTTAGGAAAAAAACACACTTTTTTTCTCCATTTTCAGTCTTGTAGGTTTCAAAATAAATCCTACATTTTATCTTCACCCTAGAACTCAGTCCTTAAAACTCATTTAAGCCAGCTACCTCCCTTTCTGGCTGGTGTTCTGCTCTTTCTGGATCTCAGGGCAGAAGCTGATGTCAGTTGCAGGTATTTGAAAACCTGTCTGGAACTTGCATTACTGTGAAGCAGGTGAAAGTCGGAGTAGCATCTTGGAGATCAGAAGATGAACTCACCCAGTTAAAAGATAGATGACGGCTTTATCTTTAGCAGGCAACGGAGCACAATAAAAGGGTGAGTGAGATGTGGGAAGAGATTAATTCTAAGTAGATTACCGCTCCTATCAGCCTAGCTGGAATTCAGCGTGTGGGAGAGCAGGGACTGCTGCTGTCATCACTGCCCTTGGATTTTTTTGTGAGGGGAAGTAAACAACTCTAAATTTCACCCTGGCTTCTACAGAAGCTTGTGTGGGTGTCCCAGTAGTTTTTGGTAAACAGGTTGCAGCAGGAGCCGCAAGGAAAATGAGATTTTTTTTCCAAATAAACACATTTAACTTAATGAAGACTCAAAATTAATATGTGTTGGGGGGTTACCCCAGGAGTCTCATTATCCCTAATTGGATGTTTTATTTCATGAAGTAGTCAGCATTAACTTTTAGCTTGATGAGGGAAAAGATCTCATATTTAATTGCCCCCAAATTTTCCTTTATTCCTGGGAACACTTGGCAGGATTGTGAATATCTCTAGTGGCCAAATTGTCAAACAAGCTTTCCCTTTTCAAAGGACTTTTTTTTTTTTCCTTTTTCCCTCCCCTCACTATGCAGGGCCAGTTTTGATTCTCTTTCCCACTCAACGCCTCCTGCTTCATAGGCAGTACTGGTCCCCACAAGCCCTCCAGCAGACTGAAGGCCTGGACTGCTTTCTGCCTGGGTGACTTCCTGTCTTGAGGGCTCTGTGCCCAAATTTACACCAGCAGAAATCAGTGTAACTCAGTTTTAATATAGCTCAAAGCAGAGCTAATTCTGTTCTGGAACAGTCTGGAATGGTGCACCACACGCTAGTTTTGGCCATATGTACTAGTGTTTCACACTCCTTCCCCCCCAAAAAAAATAAGCTTTGGCTCACAGTATTATATATTTTTACCTCATCTTTAATGTGTTCTAGAATTACACTGGCTAAGCAAAGCTACTTTTTTATTTTTTTATTTTCCTTTCTCATCTCATTCTAAACCCACTATCTAACATAAGTGAGCAAGGAAATAAAAATTTCTTTTTAAATAGCCATAAGAAATGGATGATTTATCAGAGGCATTTCAAACTATTAATTGTGTAAAGACAGCTTGACAAATAAGGGATGATTATTCTCATCTCCACAGACCAAAGTACAGCTGTGGAATCCTTCCAAGCAGTGCTCAAGATGTTTGATTTCTATTTTAGTTGATATTTGACAGAAAGGATTTTATTTTTACATTTTTTAGGGGAAGTGGAAATGAGAATTTGTTATGTCCTTTTTCTTCTTGCTCTCTTTGCTTATTCTCCTGCCTTTTTATTTGTAGTGATTGCACTATTTTATTACACATGGTCCTGAGAGCTTTCGGGACTTATGTATCTTCTGTAGTCAGTATTTTTCCTTATTATTTTAAGGTATGTTATACCCAACACTTGCCAACTGAACACTTGATGTCTGGTGTCTGGAATGTATAAATAAGAAGATAGCTGAAAAGCACCGTAGCATGGAAAAGATACAGACTAACTGAAACACATATCTGCTTTGGGCTTCTTAGATGACTCTCTACAGCTCAACTTCCAAGTTCCAAAGTGATCCTCTAGTTCATGAAAAGTAAGGTAGGAACACCAGGAGTTAAGAAATCACAATAGTATGTTGGAAGAAAAGGCTTTGCACCAGAGGAAACCTAGGTCTGAATTGCACTTCATTTTTAGTAAGAGTAGCATCGCTCATTGCTCCCCTGGCCACAAACTCCCTTATGTCTAGTGACCCAGCAATGGCCAGCCCTGAACTCAACGACTTCAACATGCTCATCTGACAGAAGACAAATCCACCAGAAAAATGATGGATTTCCATTGAACACATTTGCTCACTTGATACATTCTGCAGTCTCACAGTCATTGGACCTCATAAAAGGGGGGAGCATGGCTGAAGAGAGATGGGGAAGACTGCACTTTTCAGCACTAGCCCACAGTCATACTAAATTAGTTGTAACTAAAACTGCACCCTGAAGGCATGGTTCTATATGATGAGGTTTGAGTTCACTCACTAACCCAGAAGGAAATGAACACCCTCTCCCAAATTAAATATTCCTCAGTCTTGTTATTGAGTTGACGTGGCTTATGGAAGCATATGGCAAACACCAAGGGGATAAGAGAGAGTGAAAATCTGTGGTTGGGAGATGAGGAGTCAGCAACATCTCAGCTTCTCAGCATTGGTGAACTATTAGATCAGCTCAGCTGCTCATGGATCTGTCTAGAGGAGATCATCACTTCAAGGCCCATTCTGGAAGAGACAAGACTCAACTGAACAGGATAAAATAAGCTATTTTTGCTTGTGCTAGCAGGTTCTTAACAATACATTTAGTATACTACTGAAAAGACAATGTGACATGAAAGAGCTCTGAAATGTCTAATAATCTCACTGTGGGTGGAAAGATACATTTATGACCACATAATCTAAAACATTCTCAGACTACTGAAAAAAATGAGGAACAATGCTTAGTTATTCAGAAGGGGCATGATCTTTAAAGAAGCAGATTTGGCTCAAAACCAACACAACTATGAAAAAAAGTTTACTCAGGGGAAAGAAGGCCAAAAGCACTAAAGAACTGAGGAAACAGAGGAACCAACAGTGGAGAAACAGAGGCTGTGTTGTTTTATATGGGCGAGTGTTCCAGAAGTCTATTCAGCAAATTATCTACTCAGTCTTAAAGCAATCAGCCCATCAGGCAAGTTTGGGGCATGAGCCCATTTCACTCAGCCTTTCCCTTTGCCCTGAAGCAGATGACCCCTCTGACATAGTCTGAATGACTTTCTATGTCTTGGCATGGGCAGGCATTCCCTGATGCCTCTGGTCTCACCCTGTCCTCCCACACAGGGGCACAAGCACAATTAAGCCTCTGCCTATACCCCTGCACTTCCCAGCCATAGCTACATCCCCAGGACAATTAGAAGGGAAGGACTGGGCAGTAGAAAGCAGACAGATGAACATGTTGCCTGGAAAAGGGGCAGAAAATTGAGAAGTTGGGAGAGAAGGGTGGCTGCTCCAGTGAAAGATTGGTGGTATTGGCCTGATTGGGTGGGCGTAGTACTGCTGTCAAGAGGAAGGGAGGGAACAAGTTCCTGGGCACAAGAAGAAGGAAAGATAAGCCTACAGGAGCCTCCTATAACCAATATCCACACCTGTCAACTTTGGAGGTCCTATTAATGCTGCAAGCTTTTAGCTCTAGTGAAACTAGCATTATTGCCCTGAAATGTATCAGAAGTATTTCAGATCTAAATAATTCAGATGTCAAAATGAGTATGAGGAAGAAAGTGATTTAGCGGAAGGATTGCTTTGTTTTCGAAGTTGCTATTTCTTTCTGTTCATGCACCCATACAGGCACTAACCAATCAGTGAACTGGATGCACAACCAGACAGCATCACTGATTACATCTTTCCCTGAACAAAAGTGAGGAAATATAGGAGAGAAAAAAACAAGGAAGCAAAAGTTATTCAAAAGGCAGAACTGTTTGATGAGATTTTATCTACTGTGCTGTTTAAAGAGAATTCCCAAACTATTTACAGTCAGAATGTTGGGAGTTGTTGTGTATTGTAAATGAACTTTAAATAACTCCTGTTGGCAGAGTTTTCTTCTTGTCAGAGTTGCCAAATCTTATTGCTTTATCACAAATCTCATAATGTTGAGTCGCTTATTTAAACCACAATTCAAAGAAACACTGACTAATGAGTTTCTTGCCTTTTTTTTCTTTTTAATAAGTGTAAATTTCTCAGGAATATACTTGTTGTGAAAGGTAAAAGATAATCAGAGTAAATATAGGAACAGTCAGGGATGTTATTGTTCATCTAGTGCTTTCTCTAATCAGGGGAGAGTTGCTATTTACTGGCAGGCCTTGCAGCTGCCTGCTGACAGAGAAGGACACGGGGTCTGGGGGTCCCAGTTGTTTTGTGGCAGTGCTTGCCTCAGTTAATAAACCTTGGCCCCAGATTAGCTTTCTCTCCATACTTCCTCATCTGCCCTCCATCCTGGCCTCTCAGTGTCTTTTCACATTACTGAAACTTCCATGAATATATAAAATTCCACTGGCTTCAATGTGACCCCACCCAGAACAAGAGGCCTATTTACAGCACCAGCCCATATACAGCACCATTAAAATCCCCCACAATAAAACAATATTTTTTAACTCAACTGCTGGCAGGGTTGGGGGCAGGATTTGCACCTGTTACTTGCCTCACTATCGTGCGTGGAGGTCTGTGATGGATGCCAAGCTGCCTTTAGCCTCCTCAGCCATACAGGTCTGCATGGGCAGTGTCAGATGGGTCCCTGCTGGCTTCGGTCACTCATGGGACAGCCAGCCCAGGTAAAGCCCTTGGCTTGGTCTCATTTAAAGCTTGGAGTTTTATTACATTTTCAGTATTAAGCACTTAACCTTCTCTGGCCATCAGTAAAGCACCATGTATAAATATGTAAAGTGGGGGTGCCAAGAGGGCAGACACAGGCCCTTCTCAGTGGTACCGTGCAATAGGACAAGAGGCAATGGGCAGAAACTGATGCACAGGAATTTCCACCTGAACATGAGGAAGAACTTCTTTACTGTGTGGGTGACCATGCACAGGAACAGATTGTCCAGAGAGATTGTGGAGTCTCCCTCACTGGAGATATTCAAGAATCTGTATGCTCTAGGACGACCCTGTTTCAGAAGGGACGTTGGACCAGATGACTTGTGATCCCTTCTAGCCTGGCCCATTCTGTGATTCTGTGATTTCATCCTCCATCTGATCGAAGGCTCCTAAGGGATGTTTTGACACCAAGACACTCAGAAGTTGAGTTGAAAAATCCAAGATGTAATTCAGTTGCATGCCCTTTCCTTGCAGCCTATTTTCTGTGTCTTCAGCATATGTCTGAGTCTCATTTGGAGGCTCGTAGTGGAAACCCGGAGACTAGAAATGCACTCCAGCTGGAATGATTGTAGCTACGTAGGGGTTGGCCTCTTCTCCCAGGCAGCTAGCAATAGAATGACAGAACAATGTCCTAAGCTGTGCCAGGGGAAGTTTAGATTGGACATTAGGAAGAATTTCTTCACAGAAGGGGCGATTAGACATTGGAATGGGCTGCCCAAGGAGGTGGTGAAGTCACCGTCCCTGTAGGTGTTTAAGGGAAGACTGGACATGGCACTCAGTGCCACGGTCTAGTTGACATGACAGTGTTCGGTCATAGGTTGAACTCGATCTCAGATGTCTTTTCCAACCTAATTGATCCTGTGATTCCAAGAGCAACAAGCGCAGACCCTCGTGCAACGACCCGGCTGCAGGAGAGGGCGCTCACAGACGCTCATCTGGCCTCACCACATCCGATGCTACCTCCTCCCGCCTCTCGCCCACGGCTCTCTGCAAGACCCGCTCGCCCTCGCAGGCCCTTCCCACCCGTCCCGTCCCGCCGCGCCTCACGGGCGCCACCGGCAGAGGGGGGAACCATCTCCCCCCACAGCCTCCCTGCGCATGCGCCGCCCCGTGCGGCTGCAGTTGGTCCCTCGGCCGGCGGGGGCGCTGCCGCGAGCCCGCGGGGGGCGGGTCCCGCTCGGGTCCGCGCCCAGAGCGCGATGGCGGCGGCGGCGGCAGCTGGTGGTGGGGGCGGCGGGGAGCGGAGCAGCACCCGGGACCGGCTCCTGGCGGCACTGGAGGACCTGGAGCTCTTGGCCAGGTACCACCCTCGGCCCTCCGTCGGCCTCAGGTGGCGGCGGGGCACCGGGGGTGGGGCGAGTGCGGCCGGCGCCATGCGTGCGCGGAGCCTCCGGCGGGGGCGGCAGTAGGAGCGGGAGCTCCTGGGCTTGGGGTGGGAGGGGATCGGCGCGACCCGACCGCTGGTCCGGCTCGAGTACACGTTCTCCTGTTCTCCCGCCGTTCCCAGACCGGTTCCCCCGGGAAAGGGGCTGGTCCTGCGCGGGGGCACGGCCCGGCCCCGCTCTGCGCTGCTCCCCGGCACTCACTCCAGTGGGAAAGCGCCGGCGATGCTTCGTTTCCTATTTTCAGAGAGAAGGGGAGGTTCCTTATTCTCCCACTTGTCATTCTCTTTTGGTTGACACCTGCATTTCCTGTGAAATGCACCGTCACACACCGATTTTAGGCATTAGTCACTAAAAATTATGCTGAAGTCAGAAATGCGTAGATGGTGTTGCATGAAATAAGCTGTTCTGCTCATTGCCTGTATTAGTGTTAAATGACTCCAGGTAGGCTGCAGGGCTCCTCTTTGGAGTGTTATAAGTGCTCAGATTAGATACTTAGTCCATGCTCTTGAGGCCAGACTGGTAGCCCTTATCCAAGCTGTCCACCGTTGTTGCTGGCAGTGAAGTTCAACTAATTATTTTCCACCTCTCAAGGAGAGCAGGAGCTTAGGAAAACATTTTCAGAGGGAATAATACTATCCATATAGCTGGCTTGCTCTGTGATTGCTACTAGTAGGACAAGGTATTGGTCAGTTGCCCTTGTTGTGTCTAGTTAGGTTTTATCCTCAGTCTTAGATTTTATTGTGACACAAGGGTTGCTGAAGAACATGTAGTTTTGGGAAAAACAAACACTTGTTCTTTATGTAAACGTTTTTTTAAATGTTGGAACTAATATTCTACCATAATGAATACAGAGCAACCCTTAGCAGCATTTACTGAATCTTCCTGTCGATCAGCAAAGTGTTGCAGCACCCTGGAGCTAGGCCTTTCACAGTCACAATATCGGTTGGGGGGGGGGCAAAAATAAAGCAACATGTCTAATGTGCGGCCTTCATATACTTTTGAATCTGTGTCTGTGCATGTCTGGCTAACACAGGGCAGAATTATAGTGCTCCATGACATCGGCCTTGATGGCAGTAGTTGACCTACCTGCAACAGATTTAATTTGGTACTGCCCAGTATTGGCCAGGTAGAATAAAGCTTTAGTGACAATGGCAAGTTTCTTTAACTGTTTAAAATCATTGTAGTGTTCAGGAATGAGCAAGAGACATAGACCAAGGTGCTATTTAAAGCTTTACTGGTGAGGGTTGTTTCAGACATTTTGAAAAGTACCTGTTTTCATTTTAAGGTTCTGGTCCCACTGCTGTATCAGTCATACATCCTACTGAGCTGCTGACAGTGGAGCAAGCAAAGAATCAGTCCTTCCAAGGACAGTGTCTTCAGATTCAGAGTTACTCATGCATAGGGTTGAATTGCCATCCGTAGCCTTAAAAGCTAATTAACTTTGCTGAATTTACAGAAAATGCCTTTTTGTATTGTGGTCCCTCAGAGGTTCTTACTGGCTTTTCAGAACAGTGGCAAAGTAGCTGGCTACATGGAAGTGTGATCAAGAGGTTTGTTGGAGAAGCACTTCTAACCTACCACCAGAATATTACTAGTTTTTTGGTATTTTTGTGTGTTTGATACACAACTAATATACCATTGTGGAAATACTTGTAAAAGTAGTTTCACAACAGAGTCTGCAGTGTGGACTTAATTGCTCTAAACACACGTGTGAAACTTGCTCAGTTGACAAAAAAATGGAGAAAAAGTAGAGAAGTAAAATGGTGAAGACAACTTTCGTTATACTGTTTCTTTTCTCAGCTTCTGCTTATGTCTTTTATAGTTTGACAGGAACTTAGCACGTTTCTTGAGTACAAATATCCAAGTACTTCATGAACTCCAAGAAAAAAGAAGAAAATGTGCTGTCTTGGTTGAGACATGCCTACCTACACTGTACTATAAAACTCTGAAATACTCAAGTCCATGAATACTTTTGTAATTATACTCTGATAATTTTATGAGGACTTGATGTGATAATACCCTAGAAAATTGCACTAACAGAGTTCTCCTTTCAGGGAACTAATAGAAATTTTGGCAATTTCGAGAAACCAAAAGCTTCCACAACCGGGAGAGGAGAGCCAGGTAAGCTGACTTTCTAAACTGTGTTTCTTTGGGTAAACCTAATGCCTTACTTCTAATTTTTTTCTGTTCTTTCGTTCGTTCTTTTGTTCGTTCTTTCTTTCTCCCTTTGTCCTTGCCTATACTCAAGCTAATGTTGATGATGAGGTTTTGGCCCTGCTACAAAGGCATTCTTGGTTCTCCTGTTGTTGTTCCTTTGTTGTATGCTTCATAGGCTGTTTCTGCAAACAGAAAGAAATTTTGTTTCAGTTTTCATTCAAACAAAAATACTCCTATGGATGTCATTTGCTCCTCTTTGTAGCATGGCTGAGGGTGCGTATTTACTCTAGCCAAATTAAAAGTTCTACAAAACTCTTGTTCAATAGATCCTGGAACTGCTGATTCAGAGAGATGGAGAGTTTCAAGAGCTAATGAAGTTGGCAGTTGATCAGGGAAAAATCCATCACGAAATGCAGCTTTTAGAAAAGGTAGTAGAAAAGCGGGATAATGATATTCAGCAGCTGCAGAAACAACTAAAAGAAGCAGAGCACATACTGGTAAGTTCATAATGATGTGTTTTCTTTTGAGCATCTACTTGTGGAAAAGGTGGTTCTGGGGAAAGTGGTGTTATGTTAGTTTGAGAAGATTTAAATATTTAAAACTTCATAAGAGCTTAGTGGTTTGGGTTTTTTCACAGTAGTCAAACGCTGTTTAGTTATCATGGTATTGAGTTTTGTTTTATAATGCTAATTTTCTTCTAAACCTACTTTATTCTGTATATTTTGAAAATGTTCACTGAATAATTTCTCTCTTCAAATGCAATTAAACTAAGGGGTTTATTCACAGAGCTGACTTTATGTAGATGTGCACAAATTAAAGATGCATTGAAGGTTTGGTTTACTTTGTGGTTGTTTTTTTTTTTTTTTTTGCAACTAGGCAACAGCTGTTTATCAAGCAAAGGAAAAACTGAAATCAATTGAAAAGGCACGGAAAGGTGAGTATCAGTGATTGTACATACTACATAAATGCAGTTGTAAAGAAAGTTGCTTGTGAGCTCAAACTGGGGCTTTTTTAGTTTTTATTTTTTTAATTCTGCTATCACAGATTTTGGATGCTTTATATGTAGACAAATTTCCATTTCATTATGAAACTATAACCATTTCCTCAGAATAAAAAAGCAGGAAATAAATATTTTTTGGGGAAACATCTTAATAATATAAGTGTCTCAACAGTCTTCTTGGACTGGTAATAGTATATGTGATTATCTAAGTGTCTCACCAAATTGCCTCAATTAGTCTGTTGAGGAGAGGGAGAGAATGTTTGTTTGTATGTGCATTGTATTTGAAAGACTGCCTAGCTGCTGATACTAGTTTGTAGCAATTCCTGCCATACTGTGGTACTTGCCAAGCTGAACTGACCTTTTCTTGGGAGAGGGAGGCATTTTCTCTGGTTTTTGGTTTGGTTTTTTTTACAGTGTATTTTATCCTTTTGTTACACCTCTTTCATCTGAAAAAAATCAAGGAATTTTTTTAAAGTTTCTATTACTCTCATAGAGGCACGTATTCTGAAGGACTCCTACAGGTATGCTCTACAATTACTAAACAAACAAACAAAAAAATACTACAGAAGACTCCATAAAAAATCAGGTGCTGAAGTCTTACAAATTGTGTTTGTCAAGTACACTGTTTAAGAGATTGGTTTGTGTTTTTCACAAGGTTGGAGAACTGTTGACATTGAAGGTATACCAAACTTGTGGCTGTAAAATCACTGCAAAGCTCATCTTTGCATAGTCTGAGAATCTTCTGAACTGTCATTGCATTTGAACCAGGCTCTTAATGTTTGGCAAAATCACATTCCTAGTCTTTTAGATATTAGTGTCCAATATTCTGAAATAGTTAAATGATGCAATCTCTTGAGAATGCAGCAACTTTTTTTCCATTCTTCCAGGTGCCATTTCCTCTGAAGAAATAATTAAATATGCCCATAGGATCAGTGCTAGCAATGCTGTTTGTGCCCCTCTGACATGGGTACCAGGTAACTATCGTGTTTATGACAATAGATTTCTTTTTTGTAATAAATCATGGTTAATATCTATTCTTATAATGTTTTTATATGGTGAAAACCACTGGGGTTTATTAGAGTAATATTGTTTTCAGCAGTTATAGCTAATATTTTCAACAAAAATGGATATCCACTTCACATGTATTCAAAAGGCTATGGAACTATGTATTTCCATTAACTGACTGGCATCCTCTGCTCTCCTTTGCCTTTTTCCCCTGAATGTTGGCCCGGATTGTAAGTTAAACCCAAGTATGCTAAAGGCTTTTATGCATGCCTGGTTGTTCCCTTTTGCCCCTTACAGGATTCTTTTCAGAGGATATTGGTAATCCATGGAGTCAGAAGCAGGACTTTCATTCAGGACTATTTCAGTTTTGGGTACTACTCCCTTGTTGTCCAAAATGAAAATGTGTTTGATCCTGTTCCTGTCCTTGCCATTTAGATATAAAGTACCAGGGAAAGCAAAGATATCTTCTAAACGTGGTAGGGTTTTTTGGTTATAGTTGTTTGGGGTTGTTTGTTTTCTTTTTAAATGTGCATTTTCTGCCAAGTTTGAATGACCAAAGAAAGTCTAAGTGAAAGCCAGGCTTGGATTTTAATAAAACAGGTGTGATGCTTGTTGCTTACTAAGCAGAGTATGGGGTTTTTTGGTCATTAAACTTGGCACTGAAGAGAAAACTAATGTCTGCAAGACAATTGTTAAATATTTCAAAACATTTTTTTTAAGGGGACCCACGTAGGCCATATCCTACAGATCTGGAAATGAGGAGTGGTCTCTTGGGTCAGATGAACAACCCATCCACCAATGGAGTTAACGGACACTTACCAGGGGATGCACTTGCAGCGGGCAGACTGCCAGGTAAGAGAAACTCAGTTTTGTTTTGCTTTTCTTTATTCCTTGTACAGTCACAGCAATTACACATTTCCCTTAGCAAAGGCAAATCAGAGTTCATTTATTTTAAATGGCTTTAAACTAAGTGATATTAAATCATATTAGAAAGAAGCATTTTCATAGCAACATTTTCTTAGTAGTGATGACAAAGTATGGAATTGTGAAAGCTGTATTTGGAAGAAAAGGGGTTTATTTTTATCCCCTGCCTTTCTTTAAGTTTATGCTTAAAAGTTCTGGATTGAAAAGACATGGCAAGGGACAACTGACTGTAGGAACTGAGCTTGAATCCCTTAATTACTTAGTGAAATAGGCACTTCCATTGACTTCAGTGGGATTCATTCATTCATGCTAAAATAGAATTTAGCACTAAATTACAGTAATTGAATCAAGACTTCAGTTGGTCTGTATGTGTTCAGTATTAATCTACAATGATTGGACTAAATTGTGGAAAATGTCTTAGTTTGGATTCATAGGAGATCACAAACAGTTCCTACCTGTCTTTTAAGCCACTTTTTCAGGCATTATGGAAAGCTTGCTTTCAAAAATTATGCTGAATTTGTTAAAAAAACCCAAACTATTACAACTCCACTGGAGAAATAGTAAACTTGGCTTTTGTGTTTCTGATCATCTGTCTTAATTCTATTGTCACCTCTTAGGAAGTGACTTGAAATTCTGCATCCGCTTGATCTGTAAACCTCTGACCTTGGATAAAATGGGTTGGTGAGCTGAATAGGAGTAGTACCCCGACATCTGTCCATAGCAACCCACCAGGGAAATGCTGAGGATGGGTCCACGTGTCTTTTCTCTTCTTTTGAGCTCTGTATGAATATATACTGTTTTGAAGTGGGATGATGAGATCAAGAGCCATCTACATAAATGGGCCTCTCTGGCAGAGTAGACTTTTACAGTCAGAGAATTATTCCATCATGAAATGTTTTCCAGCTGTTACCGGAGGATTTTATCTGTCCAAAATTCAACTGAAGTTCTGGTTGAGCTGTCACGTTGAATTTTTTTGATATACAAAACTGATAGTTTGGTTGGTTATGCCCTTTTTTTTCCAGATGTGCTTGCTCCTCAGTATCCTTGGCAGTCAAGTGATATGTCAATGAACATGCTACCTCCTAATCATAGTAATGACTTCATGTTGGAGCCTCCAGGACACAATAAAGAGAATGAAGATGATGTAGAAGTTATGTCAACAGACTCCTCAAGCAGCAGCAGTGACTCAGACTAGGTACAAGAGGGACAGTATCCCTAGTAGACCTTTCCTGTGGTGAAGGAAGGTTGGATGCTGTTTGTCACAAACTGCAATGTCCTTTTGTTACGCCGGCAACCTTTTGTAGGGAGAAGATAACAGCTGGCTCAGAAATAGGGTGACTAATTTAAAACCACAGACTGTAGATTTTGTTTTTCCGTTACATATTCAGGTAAAATGACTGGGAGCTTTCTGCTGGGGAGAGATGTAAGATTTTCAGTGATTGTATGAATGTGTATGTTTGCAAGAGACACGTGTATATATATATGTATTCACTATACATTAGATGACAAAAGTTCCTGGGAAAAAAGGTGTAAGGGGAATCCCCTTGTATGTTTGTTAGTAACTTTAATCTTTTGATGATAACCTTTTCTATGCCACAGAAATGAGACATGAAGTTTGTAATTTTAGTATCTGGTTTTTTGTTACTGCCTAAATCCATGTTCTTGATCATCTGTTTACCAAGAACAAAAATACGGCAATAAGGTGTAAAAAAAGTTTGTAATTATTGTATTATATAATGAATGATTTGTTATAAATAAACTCAGCTTTGATCTAACTTTAATTTTCCAAACTTGAATCTGACTTACCTTGTAACATCAACATTTTATCCCAGCACGTGATTGAATTCTGATTGAGTTTCAGAAGTTTGTACTCCATTTTTGCCTTTGCAAAATGCCCACTCAGTGTTAGAAGCGGCTGAGGAGGAGTCAGAAACAGAAAGCCTGTCCTTTTTGGGTGAGCCCTATCAGGTACACATGCAGCTGGGCAGACCCTGAGGCAGCAGAGGGCCCATTCACAAGGCTGCACCAACACTTGGCTAAGCGTCCTGGGACCCTGGAGGCACACTGTGGGTTCAGCTCCTTTCCATTCAAAGTGCTCACAGATTCTTTTATTCTTGTCATCTGTAATTTTTGTTAGTTCTTTGAACCTGCTAATTTGTTTACTTGGTCAGTTGCATGTCCTGCCTCAACTACAGTGTTATTTTGTCTTTCCAAAAGCACTTCCTTTGGCTTGCCTTTCCTTGTTCTATTTTGAGTAAGGAGTCATTTTGTGACAGCTGCTTTTCTCTTGGTAACCTTCTGATCAAATCAGAAAACTAATGGGAACTGTTACCCCTGGCAGTTACAGGTTTCTGTCCTGCAGCACAGATCACAGTTCTTTTCACTTTTCCATTTTGTAGATTCCTTACAAGAAGTATCTGATGAATCAGGTACTTCCTCCTTTGCTCAGACAGTCTTTGTAATGCTGCCACATATGACCAAAATATGTACAAATCCCATAGGGATGCAGAAAGGAAAAGGACTTCAGTCAGGTTCAATCACATAATATGGGGCAGTGTATTTTGTTTCAAGAGAAATGGGCAATTTGTTTTTGTCTCAGCTGTTCCTTTTGGAAGTATCTTCAGAGTTACTAAACTGTCACCTCTTTCACAATCTAAAACTATTCGTATGCATCTATATTTTAACCTTTATTCAGTATCATATTTTCCTCTTAGATGTTTACTTCCTTAATTCACATTAATCCCAATACACATGCCCTGTCTCAGTCATCCTAGTTAACCTTACCTACACCGTTCATGGTTTTTTTTCTTAAAACATGTGATCAGAATCACACACAATATTGCAAAATGGAGTTTCTTAATGCTTTGTATCATTGAATTAGCATTTTCTTTCTAAATGTCTCTCTCAGCACATGACACACACAGTTCACTAGTCTCTTTTATCTTTTAACTTACAAGGACATTTTCTTGGAATGAAATACAAAAATAGATACTTAAGTCATGCAAAGAGTAATGTTGCAACCTACCCAAAACTCTTCTATGGCTGTATCGTAGTTCACTAGCTGAAATACTGTGGAGAGGGTGATTGTTTCCAGACAGGAAAGGAAGGAACTGAAGCAAAGACTGCTTCTGTTTCTGGGTTGTGTGTTACTCTATGAAAGGATTAAATGGGACCAATGTGTTACATCTAAGAAATAGGTAAGACAACAGCTCTGCCCACAGTTCACTTAGCATAAAAACAGACTCTGGGCATAAGATGCATTCTAATCACTTTTTTTGCATCAGTGCTCCAAACTGTGTACGGTTCATGAGTATGTTTCTCAACTCTGGCTAAGTATAATGCCATTTTAGGTGAATTCTGCCTGTTACAAGCAGTTTAGTGAACCACAAAGTTATAACAGAGTGTTGTTATTCAGTGGTTTAGATATGTACATATTTTTCTGTTAAGCAAAAGTACCAAAAAGCAAAGTGAAGACTTAGTTGAAAGAACTGAGTCTTAGCAGCTAAAATCTACTAAACCAGATTTTGGGGGGTGGGGTGGGGATGGGAAATACAAATGCATGATACGTACAGACGGTTATTTAAGTTGGGGATTGCTGACAGCTGGTTGCAGTAATGCATTGTAGTCACTTAATCAGTCCACTTAAAAAGGATACAGAAAGGCTGACATATGGAGATACTGTTTGTGTCCTCATTTCAGTAACTATTTGTGTATTTAAAAGAGACAGAATAAATATAACCATTAACAAAATAGGGTAAGAAAGTACTTATTGCATGACAAGGCATTTTACAGTGGCCACTGTTTTCTCATTAGGAGCTAGAGGCCTTCTAAAATTTAAAATTGTACTAAATAATTTAAATATTTTTTTCCTCATTATTCTTTGTGACAGATGGGTAGGACATCTGTCAACTGTTCGTACAGCTTCTTTGTTGACTGCTGGGTAGAATAATTTTCAGTGTACATAAGGTTGCTTTCAGGAAGCAAATCTCCACTTTTGAATAGAAAAAAATAAGCTTTATACAGGTACAGTGGCAAAGGAATTTTGGGTGATATGTCCAGTTCCAAAGCTGCTGTATAACATTATCTTCTTTCTTCACTTCAGAGACAGGGTGTCTGTCGCAAGGAAAATTGCACATAGGTAATACTTCAAACTCTAAGCAGGAGGCTTGCCATCGGGAGTAGTGTGCTTATACCTCGTATCACTGTGCCTGCTTCTCAGCAAAAAAGAGTCATCTCCATTTAAGAAAATGTACGTGTAAAGTAAGGAAGAGCTTTAAACCCTTCAAGCTTATTTAAGAACTGAAGAGTCAACTCATAATTTCAGACAATTTTAATCTTTCAATATTGTGCTTGTGTTTTATTAAAAAGAAATTAAAGATATCTCACAACATTTTTGTACAATGAATATATCTAAAAGAAACAGACAAGAACTGTGTTAAAGAACCCTGATGAGAAAAAAAATGAGCCAATTAGTGATTTCTTTAAAAGTCATATCCTAAAATTAATTGCTGATGTACTAGTGACTACAGCTGGAAAATAACCAAATTTGGTTACAGATTCTAGAAAAATTAAAAATATAAATGCATTGGTTTTGTATGTATCTTTTGTATGTATCTTCACCACCAATTCAGTTGTTTAATACTGACTACTCCCTTTAGCAAAAAAGTATGACTTTTGCCATTGAGCTACACCTATAAATGAGATAATTTTATTTACGTCAGCCTAGTAGAACACTGTAGGCACCATTATAAGAGTTTAGTAACATTAAGTCAGATCAACTGCAGAGATCTGTGACATTTTTACAGATAAACTGAATGTATCTGAGGCCGCAAACAGAACTGTTACAAAAGCAAGTGACAATAAGGATCAGGGAATGTCATTCCCTGTAATAAGCCATCATAACCTCTTCATATTTATAATACCCTTGATTTTCAAGTATACACTGCTGTCTGCAGGAGAATGAGGCATTGTCTGTGAAATGTAACTTTTTTTCATGACAGTAACTTCATAACTAAAGTTAAGAGACAAGGCTAAGTTTTAAAAGTGGTCCAATAATTACAGGAAAGCAGCATGACATACAAAGTAAGTTTACATATAAAGCAGGGCAGTGGTTTAAACAAGTAAGTTTTCTTGGGCCTGATGCTGCAACTGTTTCTAAGCGAGTAAGCTTCTCTGGCTAGTTCTAACTTCCAAAGGGCTGTTCATCTGTATAAAGATTAACCATACAAAACACTCTGAGTTTGCTATAAAAGCAAATATTAATTGTTAACCACTACAGCTAGAAATAACTCTGGAAAGAGAGACCACTGTTGTGTGAAATATGGTAAAAGCACTGAAACATTTGGCATCTTTCTGGCTTTGGAAAGGGTAATATTTTCACATGGGCAGCATGAGCACGATAAACCCGTTTTTTCTTTCACATCGAAAAAAGCAGCTCTGTCCTTTAGTGTGTTACATATGTACAATTTGGTTTTACCCTAGTTGGTGACTTCCTGTGTATCCCTTTAGATGATCAAGCTCTTCTGTAAAGGGATTGTAACCTTGCTCTCTTAAGCAGCGTAAGGCCCAGAATAGTTGATCTGCTGGAGGAAATTCATCCCATTTAACCCATTCCCAGCCTGCAGGGGAAAAAAAAGAAGAGGAAAAAAATCAGAGTATAGAATTAAGACACAGGAGGTTTAGGCTGAATTTGGGAAAAGGTTCTTCACACAGAGAGTAGTCAGGCACTGGAACAGGCTCCCCAAGGAAGTGGTCACGGTACCAAGCCTGACAGAGTTGAAGGAGCGTTTGGAAAACGCTCTCAGGTACATAGTGGGACTGTTGGGGTTGTCCTGTGCGGGGCCAGGCGTTGGATTCTGATGATCGTTGTGGGTCGCTTCCAACTCAGGGTATTCTGTGATTCTGTGTTATAAAAATTCTTCCTCTGCAAGTCAGGGTGGATCGTGCAGAAACTACCAACATAAACCCAAGTTCTCAGTTGCATGCAGAGTCATTCTGTCCGAGCAACTTCTCTGTTGCCCGGAAAAGCTGTGGATACCCCATCCCTGGAAGAGTTCAAGACCACGCTGGATAGAGCTGACCTAGATCTTCCACTAGCTACCTGATCTAATGGAAGGTGCCCCTACCCGTGGCAGGGGGGTTGGAACTAGATGATCTTTAGGGTCCCTTTCCACCCAGTCCCTTCTGTTACGTCACATTCATTACTCACCCTCGTTCTTGTCGGGCTCCTGGTTGCGCGGCTCCGCGCCGGGCTCGGCCTCGCCCTTCATGAGCACGGTGACGTAGTGGTACCGCGCGGACGCGCACACCGCGTTCACGGCCGACGCGAACCGCACGTGGCGCAGTGGCAGCGCCGCCTCCTCCAGCGTCTCCCGCGCCGCGCACTCCGCCAGGCTCTCCCTGCGGGACGGGACGGGAAGGGAAGGCACGGCACGGCACGGCACACGAGGGCGGGGAGGGGAGGGCGCAGGGCTCCTACCCGAACTCCAGGTGGCCTCCGGGGAGCTGGTAGGTGCCGGCCCCCACGGCGCCTTTCCTCTTGCCCAGCAGGACGCAGTTGGGGTGCGCGGCGCTGGTGACCACCACCCCCACGCCGATCCCAGGCCGCCGGGGCTGCGCCACCTCCTCACCCATGGCAGCCCTGGGCGCCTGGGGACGCTCCTTCTCTCCGCGGGCGGGCGAGGGCGACTCCGCCAATCAGGCTTTGGGATCGCCGGTTTTGGGAGGCCCTTGCGCGGAGGGTGTGTCGGGAGCGCGCAAGGTGCACGTGGTGGTGGCATCGCTGAGCTTCCCAGGCAGGCTGGGGAGGGAGCGGTGCTTCTGTTTGTGTGGAGTTCTTTGGCCGCTGAACGCAGAGGGACTGGGGAGGCGCCGAGAATTGAAGGCGCGTTTGTGCAAATGAGGGGCAGCTGAAAACGAGGAAGATCCAGCTCGGGTTCTTGGAGGTCGTGGAGCCAGTTGGTCTCTGACTACAGATTTGTTTAGGTCTTAAAAAGCGGCCCTTCTTTGGTTAGGCCACAGTTTCCGCTGAAGTTATTTAAAAAGGAAGCTACAAACTTAGCTGAGCAGAGCTCCAGAGGCAGAATAACAGTTCCTGGCTGATAAAGAAGAAATAAAGAGTTTCTGCTAGCAAATATTTACCTGATTTTTACATTTTTTAAAATTACAGAGATATGTAGAATATACAAACTTTCATTTTCCTACACACAACTGTAAAATTTGTCAGATTTTCCCCTTCCTCAGCCTATTGATCCCAATGGATACGAAGTTTCTTATTTGCAGACCTTTCAAATAGTACTGGGGTTTTTTTGTTGTGTTTTGTAAGGTTTTAAAATACCTATGTACAGATGTATTTATTTACATGTGAAGG
The DNA here is from genome assembly GCF_009829145.1 of Chiroxiphia lanceolata. Taxonomy (NCBI): domain Eukaryota; kingdom Metazoa; phylum Chordata; class Aves; order Passeriformes; family Pipridae; genus Chiroxiphia; species Chiroxiphia lanceolata. The sequence continues at coordinate 57,922,476 of NC_045638.1, forward strand.
TCACAGGGCCAAACGGCTGAAGCTTAATCACTACTTTTTGTAGGATTAGTTTTCTGAGGTTTAATTGCCTGAACTGGCTCAGTACAGCATCAGATGAGTCCCAATGCTGACATGAAGGAAATTGTAGAAGTGATTGGCTGGGCATGCTAGAAGCAAGGCTGCCCTATGGCAGTGGCTGCCTCTGCTGTTTAGCAGATGTCAGTCCACACTCCAAATTACTGACATTAGTTACAAATTATGATGATAATAAGCAAATTGCCAAGCTAACAAGCTAACTGACTTTTTGTAAGCCAAGCTCATTCACTTGTATCTGTCCCCCAGTACAGCTGGAGTATCTTAATCTCCAGATGAAACATCAGTCAGTAATGTCACTTCTGTAGTTACATTACATTTACATTTCTGTATTTACATCTTACAAATCTTATGAAAGATTCCTCAGCCACGAAGCTCATTCTGGTCCAATACATTAAAACACCACAAGGCTGTTCATCTGAACAATAAAAACATTCTACTTCCTGTGTACACCATTTTCCCATACCTTTTGCCAAACAGGATTTAGTAACAAGACTGAGGGTGACCCACTGTCATTCTACGGATACATTTTTAAATACAAAAAAATACAGTCATTATGCTTGTTTAGAATGTTAGCAGGATATAATTCAATGAAAATATTACAAAAAGATGATGAGGAAGAATGTAAAAAGTATATTTTTATAAACAACTGTAATTTTTATCAGTAGGCTAAGATTTTCTCTTTCTCTCTAGTATCCTATTGATCACAACAGGGATGTGAAATATTACTCCTTTATAGGACCTTAAAATAGCTGGTTTTTTGTTAAGGTTTTGAAATCTGGTTGTATACAGATGTTTAGATATAATTGTTTCAATTTTTTCACCTTACATTTGTAAACATTATCATAAAGAATATTGTATGAAAATAAACATTTCGTTGACTGAATCTGTTTTAACTGGTTTAAGTCTAGGATTTATTTATGACATGGCTGTGCAGTCAGCTTTTGCAGATTATGGAGTAAATGTAGGCTGGTGTTTCTGAGTTTGACAGTGAACAGACATCCACTGAAGAAAGACATAAGAATAAGCAAGAATGAGAAAGTGGTAAGGTGCATCTTCTGCCATAGGAGTATGATGAAAAGCTTGCAAGGTTATGATTTATATGCTCTTGTAACTTGTTTATTAATATTTCATCTGACAAAATACTTCTGTGAGACAAACAGCTCAGTGTATTTAAACCCGCATGTGTCCAGGTGGCTATTGAAAGGGAGGCACCTACTTTTCAGGCCCAATCCCTTGTCCCTTATGCTAACACTGTTATTAATTGCAGTTGCTGTGCAATGAACGGGATGAGTGAAACCGATCTGGATCTAGAAAACCCATTTTTTTAAATTAATTTGTTTTGTAGCATTCTGTGGGGGCACAGAGAGGGGACGGGACAGAGTTTAATCACATTAAACGTAGCACAAAGCCAAACCTGACTCAGCACACTGGGAGACAGACTATTTTTTCAGCGGGATGTGTTCCCTGATGCGATTTACAGATCAGGTACATAAATGAGGGAGGCAGCAAGTAGGAGCAGCTGAGAAAAAGAATGGTGGGACTAAGGATGTCAGTGACAGGCCAGATTTATGTCAGATTAAAATGACTACACAGCCTAAGAGGCATTAAAATGACTATACGGCCTAGAATGACTACACAGCCATTCCCTAAGAAGAACACACATAGAGAAAGCAGGTCACAAAAGCACACAGTGTACAACAGCTTCTTATAAAGCAGCCACACAACCACAAAACATCCATCTTACTGAGAGTTTAATGCACATGGTTTCCTGGCTGTGGAACTTACTATATATTCACATTTGCTTAGCTGAAGTATAAACTGGAAGATGCAAGGATTATATTTAAATATTTTACATTGGAAAGCTGTCATTCAGAAGCTGAATGGAATGTGACAGCAATGCATGGCACCAAAGTCCTGCCAGCAACCTTGCTGAAACTTGAGCTCGGAGGATTTTCCTTCACTTGCATTCAAGCAGCTGGTTGTTGTGCTAAACCTTGATACTGAAAATTTAACATTGTTAACTGTTTCCTCACTTGTATTTTAGCAGAAGTATTTCCATGACACCTCATGCTTCCACTAAATTGCTGTCTTTGGCAATAATTCATTCCTTGCTGTAATGTTACAGCTTTATAGACGTTAGTGGAAATCAGACAATGTACGATGCGTTGTTTTTATGCTAAAATGTAAATAAGTTCTGATCGCAGGACCAATAGGACAAATTAGAGCTGTGCTGTAGGTGTGCCGTCTTCATTGCTCATTAATGATTTCTTTCCTCTCCTTTGCTCATTTGTACAGAAATGACTGACTCATCAGAATTAGTGTAGGTGGTGAAACAAATGTTTTGTTTGTAGCTCTGCCACTAACATATTAAGTGACCTTGGACAACTGGAGAAGATGGATTGTGCTTCAGTTTCTGTGAAACTTCTGGGTGTATTCAATCCCAGGGGAGACCGAATCAGAAGAATATAAAACTATCCATTAGCTCAGAACAAAAATCCAGTACTACCTAGGATTGTACTTGGCAGTCTAGAGTGGATGTCTGGAATATAATAGGCAGGAAACCATGATGGAGCTTTTGACTACTATTCTACAGCCATCTGTGGCTCAGTGACTTCTCAAGGCAGAGATGGCTTCTATGTATTTACTAACCCTCTTCTTGTTTCTCTTCTTTAAACCCACCAAGACTCCTCTTGATGTAAACCTCCATCATTTTCAGCATCCATGGCAAGGTGCTCCACAGCTTAACTATGTGAAGAATCACTTTTGCAAACAAAATCCTTTTGCTTTCATTGAACCTTTCACCTACCAGCCTCCCCTGGTGTTTCACAGTTCTTCTATTGGGAGAGATGGTGGGCTGGTTCTTAATGTTCATACTGTCCCCTGTAGAAAACTGCACCCATTCAGACCTGAGACTGCATACATTAAATGCCTGTTTGTTAGGAGAGGTGTCAGAGTCATTGGCAGAGGCTTTGGCTTTCTCTGATGTTCTTCTCGCAAGACCCTCTGCCTAATGTTTTTCAACTTAAATATCAACCAGTAGAGCTTACAAGGTCTGGGAAACAAATCAAATTGTCCCATTGTCACTATGTAGATGTGGTAAATCCATAATAAAGCGAATTAATATCTATTTCTTAATGCCTGAGCCTTCTGGGATGCTTTATTTGGCCTCAAGCAGCTGTTTGTCTGTTAAAACATCTTGGCTCCTTCTATCTCATTTGCAATGTACCTTTTCCTTGCTTCTTTATAGTTTTAAATACAGCTTCAGAGAGGGCTTCTATCCTGTGTTAAAAAGCTTACTCTGACTTCAGCAAGAAATCTCACAATTTTAAACTTAGAATAGGAAGGAATCTATTTCTGGAGATTTAGCAAAACATCTGGATGTCTACCAGAATACTACTTTCCCTTTCCTTGCACAATCTCTGTGTTTGCAGTATAGGTATTGAATTAGACTGAGCCTGTACAAACCCGAGTTAGAAGAACTGGACTCACTAGGAATTTGTCTGTTTGTAGTCAAGATTGTTATCTTTTCTTGTTTCTCTAAGAAGGTGAAGAAATGGTCAATGTGTCATTTCTAAGAACTGTTGGTTTTAAGGTTTGAGTTGTACCAATTTCCAATCACCTTGTGCTGACAGTCTGAACCATATGGTGGCACTGCTGATCAGACAGAAATCCATGCTTTTTTCAGTGCATCCCAGTTAAACCAGTTCTCACAGCTGGAAAGAAATTGGACGATACATCTCTCCATACAGCTGTGTATCAGACTAAAGACAATGGCATCAATCTTTCTAGAAGTCCTGAAGTGTTGTCAACCATGTAACATTTCTTCTTTTGATGTATAAGGTAAAAACCATCTTCATCTTAAAACTGGAAAGGTAAGTCACCTGTACGGAGAAGAAGATACAGTAGTAATTGTACTCTGAATGTCTTACAGTCTTTGCTAAGGCAAGGATTAATTATAAGCCTAGAGATAGTTGACCAATTTTCTTGCAGTAGCAAGTAACTGAGTCAGGATATAAGTCTGGTTTCCTGACCTGCAGCCAGTACTTCTCTGAACAGTAGCTTTGAGCTTTTAAGCTTAAGGTCTAAAGTTTTGCTAAGCTTCGTTACATGGTCTTGTAAACTTTGTTGCATACTCTTTCCAGGGTAGAGGTCATTCTGGGGACTCTCCTGGAATTATGAGTTTTCTTGAAGTTTATATGGGGAAATGGCATATGGGTAGTCCTGTGATGGAACTGCAGGCAGGCCCAGTGACTAGAGAAGAGCCACTGTATGTACAGAGGAGAGAAAGAGCACAAAGTTTAAGTGCTTTGTTTTCCCTTGCCCTTGGCAGAAGGAAGTATTTTATCAGCTGTGGTGGAAAATTTTGGATGGTCTATTAAAATTTTGCAGCTGCCTACAGGTTCAGTGACATATCCTCCTACCTTGCATGTTTGAACACAGTGGTGCAGAGCTAACCATTCTGCTGAGCTCACTGCAGTGCTAAGGGGTGACAACACTAGGACAGCAGAGGATCAGGAGTGAAATAACTGAACCATGGTAACTCCATCTTTTGCAATACTCACCCAGGGAGAAGTTATGATAGTGCATTTTCAGTTTCAGAACAAAAAAGAGGTAACTTGTCCAGTTAATGGATAATTCCAGCTACAAAACTCAGGAGAATCATAGCTCCAGCATGGCTTTCCTTTAAATCAGATCTAGCTTTGATGTTTATAACATACAGAAATAACTGCATTTTTCCTTATTATTGGTAGAGGACATTCTTGTTCCAATATCCTAGGCCACTACTCTTTTCCCAATTACCATTTTGTTTTAAAGGAAAAAGCTTCACCTCCTTGTGAATCACAGGTCTGGTCACTAGTTTCTGCAGAGATGCCTGTCCTCTGCTTCAATTCCTCAGTGACCAACTTAAGGCCACGAAGGTACAGACCATGAATCGCAGAGGGGGAGTCGCAGCTTGGAGTTGCATGAGGCAGAAATGGGGTTTGTGGTGTAGGGTGGGGGAGAGGCCTGATATGGGGCGGGGGGAAGATAGGCTGCAAAATACCTAGAAAGACTGGGACTGCAGTCATAGAAATATAGAATGGTTTGAGTTGGAAGGGACCTTAAAAATCATCTAGTTCCAACCCTTCTACAGTGGGCAGGGAAACCTTCCACTAGATCAGTTTGCTCAGAGCCCCATCCAACCTGGCCTTGAACACTTCCAGGGATGGAGCATCCACAGCTTCTCTGGGCAGCCTGTGACAGTGCCTCACAATCCTCAGTAAAGAATTTCTTCCTAATGTCTAATCTAAACCTGCCCCCTATCAATTTAAAGCCATTTCCTCTTGTCCTATCAAATAATGGGTGCGTTTGAGTTGTTGCATGAAAATACCCTGAAGTAGAAAAAAAAAAAATTCCTCAGAGTAAAAATATAGAAAAATTTTCCATTCTGAGGCTGAACCGGTAGGGTGGGGTGGCAGAAGGGGGCTGTGCCCCTCTCCTCCCCTTTGACACAGGCGGTGCCAGCCGAAGCCGACGCGGTAAGAACGTTTTTGGTGGATTACAACCCTTTTTAGGAACCTTGTCAGAAAAAAAGTAACCTTTATTAAAACCAGAACAGCTGAAAAACAAGTGGGCGAGCAGGACGCCATAGAACCGCTCCTCCCCTCGCGGCGTCACCGCGGGAGAGGCGCCGCGCCAGACGCTTCCTGCCCCGCCCCCGCCGGGAGCGGCGCGTGCGCGCTGCCAGGGGCACCCGAGGGCGAAGGGGCTCGGCCATGGCGGCCTCCATGATTTGCAGCCGGGCGTCGGCCGGGCTGAGGGGCGGTGGGTTCCGCGCCGCGCTGGGCTCCGCCGCGGGGAAGGTACAGCCGCCGCTCGGGAGACGGGGCGGGCGGAGCCGGGGCCGAGGCAGAGCCGGGTGGGGATCGCGGTCGCTCCCTGTGTAGCGCCGGCGGGAGGAGCGGCCGTCTCGTCCCACTCGCGCCGCCGTTCTGCCCTGCGGTGCTGGCAGGGCTGGCAGCCCTGTGCTTACCTTCGCCCCCCCGCAGCCGCTGTTCTTGCGCGTGGCAGCTCTTCCCGGCGTGCTTCCATTTCCATTCCTTTTCAGCGTCCCCTTCCCCTAACTTGCTTGGAAAACCCAGTGTTTCCATCTCCGCCGTCACCTTGCCCACAGGAGAGGTCGGGCTGTGCCAGTTAAATTCTTGCAGCTCGCATCTCCGCCAGCCTCTGCTCTTGGTTCCTGTGAGTGCCACTGCGGGGCGCGGGCTTGGTTTTGGCTGCAGCACCCCTGGCAGGCGGTGCAAACGAAGGAGCTCCGGGGGCTGCCGTGTGTGACACAGTGGGTGACACTCGGTGCCACCTTCTCCTCCTGCCACCTAGGGGGGAGGGTCGCTGTGAGCGCCCCTCTCGAGTTACGCGCGGCCTCCCGGGGCCGGCGGTCAGTCGGCGCCTGTCCCTTGGGTTCTGTGCCAAGGAAAGGGCCTCCTGCTTACAGGAGGAATCCTTTGGAGATTAAACAGGCCTTGCCGATTCGCTAACTTGGAATGTCGTAGTAAAGCTCTTGTGTTGTCTACTTGCAAAACAAAAAAAACCCTTAAAAATCCGGTCTGTTAGAAACTTTCTAATAGAAGCTGATTTTTGCTTCGGTGCTTGTGCCAATGGTGCATGCTAAAAAAAAATTAAAATTAATGGAAAAGTTTGTACTCTTTTTGCCATGAAAAAAGGTGATCTCTGTTCACAGATTAGCAGAATTCGGTGGGCTTGCTGTTTCGTGTGTGTAAAAAAATTAAGGTCTTGTTCCTGTGTAGTGAAATACGGAAAAAGCAGAAAACGTTTTTCAGTTTTGTTGCTACTAATTTATGTGTTACAATATGCTTCTGAAATTCCTCGAGGTTCTTTTTCTTACAGGTGTTTTCCTTAAAGTACTTAAATGTTAACTGCACACTCAAGGGTGTTTTAACCCTGCCAGTCCTTGTCAGTGCTAGGAGCTTCACCAGCTCTTTCCCACTGCCCAATAAAGCCTTCAAATCCAAATACCTGACTGGACACGAATGACTAATGTGGAATGGTAGGATTAAGTGTTCAGGTGTTTGCATTAGGACACTGAACTGTACTCGTTTAATATGTAGACTTTTTTTAACCTAAACAAAGAGGGCAGTTTTTCACAACAGTCATGTTCTTTGTTGGTTTTGTTTTCTTTTTTTAATTCTTTTCCTTCAGGCACTTGGTGGAGGTCCAGGAATACTCAACAATCATGGATTTCAAGTGCAACAACAGCAACAGAGGAGGCTATCGCTCCATGAATACCTGAGCATGGGACTGTTGAAGGAGGCTGGCATTTCTGTTCCACATGGAGTAGTTGCCAAGACGCCAGACGAAGCTTACAAAATAGCAAAAGAAATAGGTATATTATTAAAGAGAACTTTTACAAATAGGCATGGGATTGATACAAGGTGTAACTACTTTTCTCTTTCATGGTAAGGCATTCGTTGGAGTTCTGAATATACCTTCTCTTTAAGAGAACCCTTCCTGTGAAGCAACCTTCCTCTTAAGAAGGAATAGGTCAGGTATAAATTGTAGTAGCCTAGACTAATATAACTATCTAACCTTCTTTGAGATGAGTAATAGATTCTGCAAATCCTGGATTTCTTTCTGCTTTCAAGCAAGCTTAAAGGAAGTCTTGTGTGAAGAGTTTCAGTGGTGGTGACAAGATGTTATAGAGAGCAGAAGATGCAAAACATACCTACCTTTAGGCTGCAGAAGAAGAGTAAAATCCTGTCCTTTGTGAGCGTGCTTTTCTGGCAGAATGCACCTACTTCATATGGGGGGGAGCACTTTGATGGCTTGTAGTTATACACTTATTTCCTGGATTTTTGGTGGAAAAAGTATCCAGTCTCATTTGCCTGGTGCTTAAATACCTTATTTAGGCTGAGCTTTAATTTGGACTTGACTCTGCCTATTAATTTGCCACTTTACCAACTAGTGTACTAGTAACATTTTTTTGTTTAATTTGAATGTAATATAGAATCAACTTCTATTGTGTGAGGCATTAATAGGTGGGGGGTTTTTTTTGGTTAGTTGATTTACGTGTTTGGGTTATTTTTTAGTTTAAAATTTGGTTTTTTTTTCCCTCAGAAAGGTGTAGTAGGCTTGTCACATAGTTTTAAAGAAGACTGTTGCTTGTTGTATTTTACTCCCCTATGTACATGCCCAACTTTCTTTTCACCTTCAGATAGATATATTTGTAGTAATTCCTGAGGTTATAGGTATTGTTAGATTAATTTCAGTTTCATGTGTAGATTTAATTTAAGAAATGAAATCTGAAAAAGAAGGTAATTTTTCTTCTAGAGCAAGTTATGCTACTTTGTTATATAGTAAGGAATTGAAAAGCTGATTTTCCTTTAGATCTGATGTCCCAGAAATTCAAGTATGGTCTACCTGCTTTCTTTATCTTGTTTCTGTTAGAGAGTAAATGATACAAAATTATAATAATTTTATTAATATGAAAGGAAGATGCTAAAGTACTTCTGAGAATGGTTTGAAATTCAGATCCTCACCTTCTGTCAAGAGTGAGCTTGTAGCATGATCAGAACTTCACAAATCAGGCATACCCCTTTGCTCTACTTTAATATTTGCACAGTTCTTGCTGGTGGCACATGAGACAGACCATCTTTGTCTATGGCTCTTTAATCAACAGCCCAGAAACTCATAGGTCAGGGTTCCTTTGTTTTGTTCCTTGTTTGGAGTGGAATCCTGTAGCAAAGTAGGTACGTCCAACTGCTGGTTTATAGCTCTGTGTCATCCATGTGATGTCACAGGTATTCCTCTTATCTGGAGTATGTGACTCTGTGCAATTTCTTGTGGATCAGAAAAATGAAGTTGTGCCGTGTGTGAGTTAGCATCCTTCAGTAAAGGAATTCGGGGCTTCTGGTTGACAGCCAAATACTTCGTTGAAGTTAGTGTGTATTCAACACTGTGGCTGAGAGGAGGAAAGGAAGACTTCCCAAAAGGAAGAACACACTGAAAGATCTTGAATTTTTGAGGCATTGCTCAAACATAAACTTATTCTGAATGGTGACAGATTATCCTTTGCTCCAGTGTTTTGATTTTCTTTGTTATTGTTGCCATTTACCCACCAGTTTTCATTTAGTATGTACTTAAAAAAACCCAACAAAACCCAAACCAAACAAACCAAATCCCTAGCAGAATGAAAAAAAATTCACTTTTTTGGTCCACCTGCTCATTGTTTATTTTTGTTGTATAAGAGTAGTTGCCAGTAGATATGAAATCATTTTTTGTTTCTTTTTGTGTTAAAACTATTTTTTCAAATGTATGCCTAGACTGTTACAAAGATAGTTGGTGATACTCTTTGCTCTGTTTCCCTAGTGCTGAACCACATGCTCCTGATAAATTTACACAGAGCAGATTTCTGACTAAAGGTTGAGTTTGGGATTGGATTTCTTTTGCAAATACTTCACTTAGAAATGGGTAACTTTTTATCCAATGTATAACAAATACAAACTTCCTATTAACAGTGATTATCATCGTTAGCTGTGGCTGTAGCTAAATCAGTGTTACATGAACATCTCGCTTAAATTTTGAAAAAATGAGCTGAGTTCTGTTCCTGAGTGTTGATAAGAGGCTGCAGCACGTCTTGATGATGGCCTCCAAGCTTATGGTTTGCTCTCAGCCAAGTGTGCATTCCAGCTAGCACTGTGAGCAGTTCTGATTTAGAAGCTGATATGTGTTTGTAATCAAGAACATGACTAATAAACCTAAAGACTATTTCTTGAAGAACATATACTTTGTCAGTGTGATAGCAGATAACAAACAGCAATGTTATACATTTCAAATAGTGTGTTCTACTGAGCTAAGACAGCACCTATGAAAGTGTATGTATTGCTGTAACTGAGATTTTGATGCTTCCTGACACCTTCTTCCGGTAACGGGTGTGTGGAAAGGAGTGACATATTGTATGCCTGTAGCAAAGCCTGCTTTTCTTTTATTTTTAATCATGATGATTTGAGAAGTAAGACTTTTTAAGTCATTAATATCTTGAAGAAGCTTTTGTGTTCCAGTAGTTTTGTCGAATTTTCAGATAGTGAATCCCACAGCTTTATGTTAATGGCAGTGTCAAATTTTAGAAAAACAAAAATGTGTACAGAATAGGAGGAGGTGTTAAGAACTGAGTGCATAACATTTCACTTTCCTACTTCAAAGTTTTTGAAAGGAGACTGAAAGCAATGGAGTCTGCTGCTTTTGCTATTGCAGTTTAAGAGATCTAGTGCAGCTCCATATCTGTGTGGTTTACAAAGAATGTTCTATTTTTGGTATGCTTTCTACAGAACGACTCAAATAATTGGCTTGGCTGTATTCCTGCTGAAAGTTCCATGATTAATAGATGGTTTTTTTCAGATCTCTTAAGGTCTTTTCAATGTTATTGAAACCTCTTAAGTTCTTTTAGATATTATTTATTTTTCTGTCTATGGCTTAAGTATACAACCTGTATCTGTTTTAAAAAAAAAAACAAAACAACAAAATAGTGATGTGTAAACCTGGGTAGATTTATAAATAGAAATTTTTCTCTCAGGCTTGATTTAGTCAGAAATCAAAGTGTAGTACAATGTGTAAAATAATTTTTTTAGGTAAAGTGCTTTTTCTTTATTAGGTCTTCAAAAGAAAGGTATTCCAGGCACTGTGGCACAAAAGCTAGAGTGTTTTCTTCCCTAGTGTGTGCCACACCTTCCTTTGTAGTCTGTGGTTAAGTTGTTGGGTTTTTTATATGTTCTGTGGCATACTGAAAGCTCATGTCTAGATTTTGTTCCTGGTATTTTTTTGGTTGTTTCGCCATTATCAGTTTTCCCCGTTGGTCAGTTACCTGCTTGACTCTACAGACAACCTAAAAGACGTTAGATAGTAGAGTCTGAAACTCCAGAGTGTTTATTTAGATGCTGTAGGACATGGATGATGATCTAAGGTGGCAAATTTGTGCAGAAATCTCCCAGGTGTTAAAAAAAATCATGCAGTTATGTTTCTACTTACCTGGTCAAAATCTCTAGATAACCAGCAGTAGCAGGTAGTAGTCTAGAAACCAAACATGTACCTAAATTCTGGCAAATGTTACCTTTTTGGCATCTGAAGCTTACATTTTGCTATAGCTTTTGCTTTCTTCTGTAGTGCTTTACTCCTTTGAAGTTAAAATACCAAAACATGTTGTTGATGATAATTCACTAATTAAAATAAACTTGTCTAACCAGCAGATTAAGATTTTGACCTCTGTATTTTAATTGCTTGACTTAGACTGTTGTCGAAACCAAACCTGTCTTGTGAGCTGATGACGAACTTGATGCAGTTGAATAATGTCAGGAAGTATTTGAGTAGAAACTATTTTGTAGTAGCAAAACATCTGTTTGCTCTCCTGACTGGTATGGTCCTTTCACTGAAAGTTTGAAGATTCCTGGCACATAATTATTTCAATAATCATACATCTGATTTGTGTGCAATGAGTCTTTGAACACTCAAAAGTTTCAAATGCTGAAAAAAATGTGATTTTTAAGTTTGAATTCTAAATAACTGTACTTACTAACAAAATGCAGACCGCATATCTGAAGAGATTCTCTGCCTCTGTTGACAGAGTTAGGGTCAGCATATTATTTGGGTTGATGCTTCTGGTTTTAGTTACAAGCCCATCTTTTTGCTTCCTAATGCCAGTAAATAAACTATATTGTTTAAACTTAGAGCTGTTATTGTATCTGTGCAATAAAAAACATAGTTTGTGTTATAACTGAAGAGTTACTTTTTCTGGTACAAGAACTTTGAAATACTAGCTGAGGCAAAAGTTATGTGTCTCTGTCTCTCTCCCAGGATAAGTTTGCAGTTGAATGGTAGTTGAGAACTTGGTTGACACTTGTGTTACTAACCTGTCACTGCATTCTATTGTTGTCTGTCTTGTCAGAGTAGATCAGGCTTGCATAGTTATCATGAAGGCATCTGTAATATGTGGAATGCAGTACTGCTGCTACAGTTAGTGTTGGGCAGAGAAGTGCCTATTAATGCGATTTGACAAAAGTCAGAATGGAAACTTGTAAAGCAGAACGTTTTTGTACAGTTTGTCCTGAACACATTAGTGCTAAGTCAGCATTGTGCTGATTTCAGACACCTGTCCTCATTGGTATCTACTCCTAGTTTTCTAAACATTTCCTGATTTTTTTTTTTCAGGCTGTGCTACTTACATGTGTGTTTAGTGCTGACTGCCATTAACATGGAAACATGATGCTTAACAAATGCTTGTTCTGAGATTTGTGCCTTGGCCTGTAGCTTGCTTACCTGGGACATTGTCTGTACTGATGTTCTGGGGCCCTGTATTAAGGCTTTATGGTGTGTTACTGCTGCTGCAAGCTGAAGTCCTGCTCACTGAAGTGCCCCTGTGCATGTGCATGGCACATGGCACATAAGTCTGCAAAAGTACTGTCTGCTGTATGAGCTTTTACCTTCAGGGAATCGCTCTTCTCAAGGCATGATCACACAAATGCTTATGCTGGCACAAGAAAAGACTGGAGTGAAAAGCTGAAGACAGAAGGCAGTATAGGACTTCTGTGGGATTGTGTTTGCTGACATAAACTGTCCGGGCTTTGTATGTGGGTGCCTGCTCTAGGGCAGAAACTGCTGTATTTTATTGAAACAAAAGCCTAGCAGTATTTCAAAGCCATATAAGCAAAACACAAGGGCACAGCTGTTGATACTGAGCAGAAAACGATAGTAGCTGCTGGTTTCCAATTTTTTTCCTTGCATTACCGTTTATCAGCAGTTCTCTGTGTCAGATTGTGACAGTGCTGCAGCTCTAACACTGCACATGGGGTGTATGAGCAAACATTTCTGTCCTCTAGTTTTAGGGTAATTTTATATAGGAGCTGTGGGAAAAAATGTTTATTGAACAATAAACTTCCTGCATGATGGCTTAAGTTATGGTTTCCTTGGGACATGTTATCTTAAATTTTGTTTCAGGTACATTTGTGCAGCTTAATTGCTTGTAAACATAGCTGGTTAAATAAACCTTTAAGTATTATGTGTTTATGCAATTAAGCAGTTTGCTTGGAGTGCTGTAGGAAAACAATTTACAAATCATTAATATCCTGCTCATTTAATGACACAGTTGTTGCATAAGGGATAATCCAATGATGTTACGGCCAAATTGATTGTGAAAAGTTAAAAGTTGTTTTTTCTCACACTTTTTTTCAGATGTTGACAAAGTTTAATAATGCATAATAATGACATTTTAAAGAAACATCTTACAGAATCAGAGCAGTGATGCATTTAGCCCAATACTCTACCTAAGGACAAAAGAACGTAGTATTTAGGGCAGTTGTTAGCCTGCCTATTTTTGCTGTCCATTACCCCTCATTTCCCCTCAGCATTCGTATTTGTTGTCTTAGAAATATCAGAGGGAACATCTCTACCCAGTTCCTTTTGACTCTTCTGTTCTTCTTTCCCATCTCCTGGCAGGCTTCATTATCTTTTGTGTAAAGAAGGGTCTTTTTCTCTTGCACCGTTTTAAAACTGACTTCCCTTGGTAGGTGGCTTTTGTTTTTGGCTGGTGTAGAACAGCAACTGGAATGAATGATGTACATGTAGTTCACAGAATCACAGAATATGCTGAGTTGGAAGGGACCCACAAGGATTATTGAGTCCAGTTCCTAGCCCTGCAGAGAACCATCCCCAAGAGTCACACCACAGTTGTGTGTTCTTGTTCTATCCTGCACAGGTATGGCTGAAGACAGTAGTTGTATTCTTGCTTTCTTCTCCTTTGATAGATTTAAAGTGCTAAACTCCTTCAGTTTCTTCTTTTGAGGGTATCTCTTAATTTCAGTGATCATCCTAGTAGCCAGAAAAAACTTCTATGCCCAACGCTAAGTGTGATATTCCAGCTGAGGTCTTGCCAGAGCATTAGTTGGGATCTAATTTTCACTTGTTCAGATTCTGGTCTTTATTGCTAGGAGGAATAACCACCACAAAGAGGTGCCTGTGGGTGAACTTTTGGCTTTCCTGAAAACTTCTCTGTAGTAGCAGCTTTTTAGCTTCTGGACTTGTGTAGGAAATGAAAAGTAGAGCGGAGAAATAGGACCCTCTCTTCTGAACTTACTAGTGGACTGTAAGTTAAATCTTTTAGTCTTGATTGATAAGTATATTGCTTCTGAAACATTGTCAGATCTTCCATGGAAACCTCAAAATAGTAAAATAACGCTGTGAATATATTAGATCTTAAATATTTGAGGCACTTCAGATCCTTGTGGAGGAGCCCTGCTAAGTCCTCTATGAGCAAGGGAACAAGTGTGAGGTGGTGGGTTTTGTTAACCTCTTCACAGATAAGAAAGTATTTTCCTCTCTTTTATACTAACACTGAAAAGTCGTGCTCCTTGTACATACAAGGTAAATTGTTTTCAGATGGATGGAACTTTAATCTCGCGTATTGTAGTACATGGCTTCATTTATCCATGAAGCTGCTACTTACAGTCTTATTCATACATGACACTTAGTGTTTCCTAAAGCAGGCTTGGTACTTAGAGTAGCTGCGTAAAATTAAGTCTTGTGTGGCTTTTATCAAGTATTGTTATCTTACTCGATTGCCAATACTTGGTAGCTATAAAAAAATGGTTATCTTCAGGAACTGAATTAAATGTTAGAATCATAGACTGTAGTAAGTTGACATATACTTGTGTGTTCATAACCTTCATGCTTCTTGTGGAAAAAAAAAGGCTTTAAATCAGTTGTGAATTCAGAGGTCTGTTGATAGGTAGACAGTCAAGAAGGAAAATCAACCAGTAGCTAGCTGGGAGTAGTAACTTGAGTATTCCCTTTGTTTATAGCCTCCCTAGCTTGTGATATTATGCAAGTTTAATTTTACCTGCCCAAGCAGGATGCAGGTCAAAATAGGAATCAACACAACTTCTTTATGTCTGCCATGATCTTCCACTGCCACTCAATATGTGTAGTGGCTAGTTTTGCCTGAGTACTGTAATTATTCTTAAGCTTTTCCATGGTTCCCTTTTCACATCCAAGAGAACAGCAAGTTCTTTCTTTGCTCAGAAAGACCAGAGTGGCTCAACTAATGGTGTCATGAGAAGAGATGGGATGTGCTGAACAAGTGTGAATGGGCCAGCTCTTAACATCTTGCCGTGTAGTTGCTCTCTGTACTCTAAGTGAACTTGAATAATAACTCAGGACTTAGTTTTTCTTCCTTTATCACCTTAAATGACTTTATGAACTCTTTTTTTTGCCTTTAATCTTTCAGAATATCCCAGTTCCATTTTAATTATATTCTCATACTTTACTTTTTAAACCCAAATGCACAGTCTCCCCTACCTGGAAGAATATTTTGTAAAGGATTTTTAAACAGTTAAAGCCAACTAAAGTGCTTACTCTGCCTGTTCTTGGAAAAGCAGTGGATTTGTTTAGGCCTCTGCATTCTGCAAAGCACTCAAGCTCATGCATCAGTGCTCTGCTGAAAGCTGTAGACCTGCAAGCTGACTTGAATAAGTGCTATAGTTACGCATCATTGGTGGGAAGATAGTGGTTACAGATATAGGGTATTTGTACTTGATTGAGGAAAATCTTGGATTACAGTGTGTCAGGTATTCAGTTTCATGTTAATAGTCTGTGAGATGCTAACAGTTTCTTACTAGGTGCTTAATCACTTGTGATTCAAACATATGTTAAAGATGTATCAGAACAGTCAAAGTACCAACACTTTTGAATACTAATTCACCAAGGTTTGTTCACAGAGCAGCCTAAAGCTGCAATGTGTGGATTATTTGAGACTTTTGGAATAATCTGTGTGAGCTACAATACAGTCTTTAGTTTACATGGTTGTATTTTGAATGGTGGGAGTGGAGAAGGCGGGATAAAATTAAAGCAGCCTTTATTATTCTACTTGGGGCAATTTGTTTTAGTAGTTACACGTGACAAATTTTTGGGTTTTCTTTTGTTCTAGGTACAAAGGATCTTGTGGTAAAAGCACAGGTTTTAGCTGGTGGTAGAGGAAAAGGAACATTTGAAGGTGGCCTCAAAGGAGGAGTGAAAATAGTTTTTTCGTAAGTTGTTTTTAAATTATCCAACCAAGTGGAAAAACTTAACAGTTTCACATTATGAATTGAACCTATTGCTTTCTTTAAAACAAGTATTTTAATTCTTAACCTTAAAATAACAAAAATTAGGTAAGATTTTTTTTTTAATGCTACTTCTGTTTTTTCAGCAGTTTCTATGTCACATTCTGAGCTTCTTTTATTCTAGTCCAGAAGAAGCGAAAGATATCTCCTCCAAAATGATTGGAAAGAAGTTGTTTACCAAGCAGACAGGAGAAAAGGGCAGGATATGCAATCAAGTATTTATCTGTGAGCGGAGATATCCCAGGAGAGAATACTATTTTGCAATAACAATGGAAAGGTCTTTTCAAGTGAGTAATATGAGAAATAGAAGTAAGATAGTTAACTTGTTTTAACTGAATTTTTAAAAAATCAACAAAACTGTTTATTGTACTGTTTATTCACTTGCTTGCTTTTGAAAATCGAAACTGCACATGAGCTAAATTGTTTTCTAATATCTCTGACTATATGATTGCCTCAGTTTTTAAGTTGAAATGCTACAATTTAAATTTACGGGATAATAAATAAGCATTGGTAGTCCCAACTGAAGTTCAGAGTCACATGGCTGAAGAGGAGATGGGTGGAACGAGGGGGTTATTTTCACTTCGGTTTTAGTTTGCACTTACTACTGGATGCCCATATTAGCTATATTTTTAAAGTAAGTTCTATATGTGTGCATGTACATGTACACACTGTTTAAGAGTGTCAGGAACAAGATAAGTAAAAGTGTTGTGGAAGAGCAAATGGTCCTGTATAAATCAAACATCCTTTTTCTCTAATGTGGGAAGGTTCTAGAGGTGTATGGGTGTGTCCCTCAATTTTGAGTGTGCTGGTAGCTTTCTTATGCCAGTGCTCTTCAGGAATTGATAAGAAGATTTGGGCCTAGAGGTCTGTCTTCAGAGCTTTCAGGAAAATGAATACCACAGTCTTTTCTCCCTGTATGAGCTCTGTGTGTGGGGGTATGTGGTTTTTTAGGCTACAATTCAAACCGCGTTACTGAAGTGAGTCAGTGTTTTCTGACAGACAAGTGTTCTGTTGTGGAGCATAGAGCATGAATTGGTAAATAATTTTAATGAAGCTGGGGTAAAACAGGTCTTGGAACTTTATTTTCTGAAGCTCAACAAAAACTGGGTTTTTGTTCAGATGCATCTATTCAGATGCTTAAGTGTTTGCAGGGGCACTGGTTTTGGTAATTGGAGTATTTCTGGTGTGAGTATGAAATAATATTCTGTGGAGGAATTAGAAAACTAGTTGTATTCTAATTTTTTTTTTTTTAACAGTATTAGGAATTAAATATTGTATTTGCTTCTTTCTCTTCCTCTGTAGTGTTCTTTTTGGTAGGAAAGTATCCGTTGTGTTCGATTGTAGTACAGTTATGTGGCCTAGGCACCTACATTCTGATATTTGCTGTAATAGAGCAGGGAAGAGCGAAATGTTGCTGTACGAACCCCAGATTTGCCACAGGGTGGCGCTAAAATGCTGTAAATTAACAGATTTAGAATCTTAAAATCGTGTAAGCAACAAGCAAGGATCCTTGTGGAAATAAAATTTCCTGTAACTGATTTAAGCAAATTAGATAAAGAAGGGAAACATGTTTTCCTGACTTGTTCTTGCTCTTGTATAAAAAAATAAATCTTATTCGTGTATATTGAGTATAATGTGGGCTATTGCCTTGTGATAGGAATGTGCTTTGTTTTTACTGCTGACTTTATAAGTTATGTTTTTAGATGTGCTTGTAGTTGCTGTAACATGCATAGGATGCTCATGATGAGGAAATGCCTTTCAAAAGAAGGAAGTGTGAGGATTGAATAGCACACAATGTTTATTCCTGGTGTTGCAAACTTCTTCCTTTAAGTGTGGGGGGGGAAAGACTAAAATAGTCAGCTGAAACTGGAACTTGATGACGTGGATATTATTCGCCAACAGGGGTTTATGCTTTAGGCAAAAATGTTCACTTTGGTTGTTATTTTATGATGTGTTTGTGTTGAACCTTGTTACTAGATGCAGGATAATTTGCCAGCTATATATTTCCATTTGGAAGGATGGTAATGGGAGGAGAGTGGTGTGGTTATTAAGCATGTTCTCTGTACCAGAGTCACATTTTCTATAATTAATTGTCAACGGTTATAAAGGTATTTAAGACCTCTGCTGATAAGTACACTTATGGTTTAGTACACCCCTGGTCATAATCAATGCATGGGTGCTGATAAGGGAAGGTAGGTTGAGGTGCTACAAGTGAGTATGTTTTAACTGTGAACCAGAGGAGAGATTTTTAGGTTTGATGATACCAAGTCCTTGATGCTTTTGTTGAGATTTAGACAGCTTAAAAAAACCCCAAACAACAAAACTACTGCAAATGCTATCAATTCTGGTTTCTTAGGTTCTTTTATTATGGAATAATTCAGTGCTGTTTTGTCAGAACTCCATGACTTAACTTTCAGTGATGGCTATAGCTGCTGAACAGGTATGGTTTGCAGTAATTTATCACTAGGTTTTGCACACTTACATTTGTCCTTGAAGTTGGAGCATGGCAGAATGAATAAATGAGTGCCTGGTGTTTGATCAGTGTTTGTATAGGGGTTAATGGAGAACATGGAGATGAGAAGGTTGTTCTTTTTCTAGTGACAACCTAAAAGATAAAATTCATATGATTACTAAGTTGAATCTTTCTATCAAAATTTAAAACTAGTATGTCTGTGTTAATTGCTCTGTTGCTACAGTGGACACAAAGGACAGTTTTCCTTTTTAAAAGAAATTAGACCCAATGTACACCTTAAAACTTGGACAGTATTATTAAAAGATTTTATATAGAAGTATTGAGTAGATAACAACACTCTCCTCAGAGCATACAAGTAAAATGCTCAAATAAAAAAAAAAAGTTCTAACAAGGTTTTATTGCTGTGAGGTATCATATGGGAAGGGCAGAGTTTCAATTCTGTGGTATAAAATTACTTATACTTTTTTTTTCCCCTCTCTGTTCTAGGGTCCTGTGCTGATAGGCAGTTCTCAGGGTGGTGTTAATATTGAAGATGTTGCTGCAGAGAATCCTGATGCGATAATTAAGGAACCCATTGATATAGTAGAAGGCATAAAAAAGGAGCAAGCTGTTAGGGTAATTGTTAATGTGGGAAAGTACACATTATCAAGGATGGGAGGGTTGCTTCTAAATTTTGTAAAGTGTGTATGCATTCAACCTACTGAGTTGTCATAAACCCTTTTTTGAAACAGATTTGAACTAGATATTTGAGTATTTTCAGGTAATAGTGTAAATCCAACTACTTGGCAGTGCTTTATCTAGCTTTTATATGGGTTTGTAAAGGCATGTGATGATAAATTGTTACTAGCTGTGTTTTAGGATAAGTGCAGTGTTTTGGATTGAAAACAATCTTTTCAAACCTAAGAGTTACTCTTTTGTTTACCCCAGGTAGACAGGACAGGTTCTGCATCTGTAAATTCAATTGACACTGAAATAATAGCTAAACTGAGACACCTCTAACATGAATTAACTGATAACCAATCTTTTTCTTTCAGCTTGCCCAGAAAATGGGATTTCCTCCTAATCTGGTGGATGAAGCAGCTGAAAATATGATCAAGTTATATAATCTTTTTCTGAAATATGATGCTACCATGATAGAAATAAATCCTATGGTGGAAGATGCATCAGGAGTTGGTAATGTTTCTTACTCATATTCTTCATGTACAACCTTGATGTTTTTGTAAATCTTACCTGCTTTGCACTGCTAAAACTTTAGCTGTATACAACAAGAGGATTTAGTGTTAACATGGTGTGGTGAAAAACAAATTTATAAAGCATATAAATTTGACTAATCTAAACATAGTAGATATCTGCTCTAAATTGCTAAGTAGGATCCTAAGTTTAAGTAGCTTCCTTTTTTAATTTTTCAAGGTTTGTTTTTTTTTTTTTAAGAACACATCTTCCACTCTTGAGTGACTACCCAGGATAAGGCATTCGTGGAAATTAGGTCTTTTCAAAATTCATGAATTGAAACTAGACCCATCTCCTGTATCCAAATGGGTACTGTAAAGGTAACCAGAATAGTAGCACCTTCTAGAAGTCTCCTGCCTTTACTATTCAGGCATCAGAATGACTGAATGATTGAGTTTGATGTATTGAAAGACATTATTGATGTTTTAAATAATATCTTGATGTTTATCATGTTTTTAGCATATGCAATTGCAGAATAGTTATTCAATCACAGCCAATTCCCCTCTCAGTAAAAAATAAATCTGTAGAGAATTAATTAAATTAATGGTATGGAGCAGTCTCTCCCATCTGTTTCTTGTACCTTGTCATTTTTATATTATTTGTAGTGAGGGACAGAAATCAGGGGATACATTTGTACAGACAGAAACTTAGTTCTGAGGTAAAGAATACTCTAGGTTTTCCACGTCACCTGCTATATCTAAGTAAAACTTAGTTTTGTGTTTTCTCCCAACACCTTTTCTTCCAACTCAGACATGTTTTTTCATTGTGTTTCTGTGTGCTTACATGCATGCACCCACATTATATATATTTAATCTAAAAGCAAAAAACTAAGAGGGATTAAAAAAACCTCAAACCAGAGATCTTCTGTAGTGATTAATTATATGCTAATTAGTGAAGCATAATTTGCCCAGATTTATCAAACAGCTTGTTGTAAGCTTTTTTGTTTTTAGAGTGTCTCAAGAAATAGCTGTTCTCCTTTTTGTGCAGCTAAAGGTATTTAACTGATTGCATGGGTAAACTGGAGAGAATCTTGTGTTTAGTTGCAGTGCTAAGTGTGTCTTTTCCGTAAAACTTTGTGCTTGGACTGTGTGACCTAGCTGCCTAGTTTGACTTAACATACTTTAACACATTCATGTAGCAGTTGAACTGTTATTCTGATATTAAATGATGGTTAGTTGTGGGGTTTTTTTTTTTGCTTTCAGTGATGTGCATGGATGCAAAGATAAACTTTGACAGTAATTCAGCCTATCGTCAGAAGAAGATCTTTGATATGCAGGATTGGACACAGGAAGACCAAAGAGACAAGGATGCTGCAAAAGCAGATCTCAATTATATAGGATTGGATGGAAACATAGGCTGCTTAGGTATGTTCTATTTAATGAATGTTAAATGACCTAATGGATTTATAAACTGAAGTCCTAAATGTTATCTTTATTCTCATGTAGTCAATGGTGCTGGTTTAGCTATGGCCACAATGGATATAATTAAACTTCACGGCGGAACTCCAGCAAACTTCCTTGATGTTGGTGGTGGTGCTACAGTGCAGCAAGTGACAGAAGCCTTTAAGCTTATTACCTCTGATAAAAAGGTGAGGGAAGAGTTGGCATATCAAGGTCCTACACAGTGGTAAACAGGCTGGGATTTGGAAGACAATGCTTAGTGCATGCTCTCCAGAAAACATGTTTTTATAAGAATATAATTAGAAAGGGGAAAAAAATGGAGATGTTAGTTTAATCTTGGTGCGGATGAAGGAGGCATGAAAACCTATTGCATTTTTTCCCTTTTTAAAAAATAGGTTCTTTGGCTGTGTACTGAGTAGACAGTTTTGTGTTTTCTGGTTGAAGTTAGAGTTGTATTTGAATCTTTCCAGAAATCTTGGAGTTGGAAACTCCCACAGCCCACAAACAGAAAGCAGTATTTGGATGGGTTTCCACTTTTTTTTTCTCTGGGACCCATTTTGCAGCTGAGTCTGCTTCGTGCATAGAGCTGTAGAGATGAAAGTTTGCTGTGCTGTGCACAAACAAGTTTCTAAAGTACTGGTTATGTGTAATGTAAGATAAGATAACTTTGTAATGGGCTTGGAAGGGCATTAATGTTTCATCCTATTAAAAGTTTATCAGAAGTGTTTGCATGTTATTAAAATAATAAATTGGTTGAAACTAGAGGAAGAGCTGTACTATCCCAGAAATATAATGTGAGAACTGGATTGATGGTCTGCATAAGAGGTGCTTATCTCAGTGGGAACTTGGCAGTTTGGGACTTCTTAAAAAGAAAGAAAAATATTAAAAAAGGGGTAACAGAAAAAGATGGGAGTGACTTGCAGAACCTGGTAATGATATGCTACTTTTGCACCAGAATGTTGGGCACCATTTGCTCATCTTTGGAAGGGACCAGAAACAAATAGTGAGTGATTTAACAGAGGAGCTTAGTCTCTGCCTCATTGGAAAGACTTTTATTACCAAATGCAGAGTCTGACACACTCTGCAAGAATGTTTAGAATCATTGAACCATTTAGATTGGAAAAGACCTTGAAAACTGAGTCCAACCAGAAGTCTAACACTACCCAATTCTGCACTAAACCACGTCCCTAAGCACCATATCCACAAGTCCTTTAAATAACTTCAGGGTTGGGGACAACCGCTTCCCTGGGTAGCTTGTGCCAATGCTTAACAACACTTGAGGGAAAGAAATTTTTCCCAATATCCAATCTAAAACTCCCCTGGTGCAACTTGAAGCCATTTCCTCTTGTTTTACTGTTTGTTATTTGGGAGGAAAGACCAACCCCTACCTCACTACAACCTTCTTTCAAGTAGTCGTAGAGAGCCATAAGGTCCCCCTGAACCTCCTTTTCTCCTGGCTAAACAACCCCAGCTCCCTCAGCCACTCCTCATAAGACTTGTTCTTTCTTCACATTCTCCCAGCGAATTGAGGGAACAGTGAGGGACACAGGCGCAGAACATCTAAATTGCAGAGAGAAAAGAAGAAAACAAGGAAGAATCTGGGGGTTGGTGATTTGGGACCAGTTTTTGCAATGCCAGTTTTCTGCTGATGTATGGATAGAGGGTGTCCAAACAGACTTAATATAACTTTTCCTTTCTGCCTTCTTTCAGCTGCTCACTCTTTTATCAAAAAACTATAACTGGTATTGCTGGTGCTGAAAGTCAAAGCAGTGCAGCCTGCTGGTGTCGTGGACTGCACTCTGACTGGCACTCAGGGTTCAGTTCAGGGGTAGTTTGGAACAGCCTTCTGGGATGTCAGTCTCGGTTGCTTCTGCCCATCAGTAGCAGGAGCAATAACGATGTAACAAGATGAGCTAGTCTAATTGCAAGATAATGAGAACCAAGTTTCTGTGTATTAACCAGTTGCACAGGAATGTTTTGTCTTGTTAAGTTTATTCTGTCCTCCAAGGCTGTTTATCCATTTTGGCTTCTGCTTTATTTCATTTTTTCACCATTGACTGTGATCTTTTTACCCTTCTTTTCCACTGCTTGAGTAGGAAAAAGATTATCCCTTAGCTGCTGGCTTAGTCCTCCTGAATAAAATTTATTTCAGATAGCTTAACTCTAAGCATGCTAGCTTTTTTTGTGAACTGTATAAACATTGCCTTGTGTAAGAATTTTTTAAATTTTCTGTGTTCTTTAGCACAGCTTCTTCAGTATGTGGAGGTACTGGTGTGGGAGGTACCTCTGCTGGAGTACTGTTAGAAACGGAATGACAAGCAGTTGACAAATTTGATTTCCTGAAGCAACTATTCTGCTCTATGTTATACTGTATGTTTTGCTGTACTTTATAGAACTGTACTTTTGTTGCCAGTGTTCTCTAGAACAGAAATGTTCCGTGTCTTTTGCAGAGTCCCTTAATACATTTAAAGAGCTTGAATTTTTCTTAGGCTGAAAGGCTGAGTTCTGCTTTTATCTGATGTGCCTTTGGCCGTTTTTAACAGGAATATTGTCATTGATTCTGTAGGTACTGGCTATTCTGGTAAATATTTTCGGTGGCATTATGCGATGTGACGTTATAGCACAAGGCATTGTTATGGCAGTAAAGGATTTGGAGCTAAAAATCCCTATTGTGGTACGGTTGCAAGGTGAGCGTGCTTCATATATATTTGAATATATTTCTGTCCATATTGACAACTGTTATTGAGCTTGTATATTGTGTAGCAAGTTGCCTGTAAGTTGAAGTCTATGGAAAAATAAGGCAAACCCTGAGTTTAGATGGTAAGGGTTGGCAAGTTAATAAAAAGAGATTTCCTGCTTTGAAACTACTAAAGGTGTCTTCTAAATTTATTCACTAACTTTTGGAAGAGGCTCCCTAGTAGTAGTACTCTCCTGTTCAATGAGTGGCATTTTATCTGTTCCTTAAGGTACACGAGTTGATGATGCCAAAGCTTTAATAACAGCTAGCGGCCTCAAAATCCTTGCGTGTGATGACTTGGATGAAGCTGCAAAAATGGTAAGATAGCTGGTTATGAATATTCTTTTCAGAACACAGCATCTGTTGCAGAGTATTGAAAAGTTGAAACTCCATTCAATCAACTTAAGGTAGCTTAGGATAAATCACAGTGCCAGTTATTATTATCAGAACCTGAAGCAAGTGTTTAACAACTTGGTAAGTACATAGTTTGTCAGGGAAACAACTATGCAGGCAGAAGCTATTAAACCCCACAAACGAAAACCAGACCGGTGATCGGATCAGTCGCTCCCCTTGGTATGGGAATGGCTAAGAGCTTAGCTTTATTAATTTTGAGAAAATATGTAAATTGAGGTGGATGAAAAAATGCAGTGTAGCACTTCCTTTGATACACCACTATATTTCAGTGTGCATGATTAAAACTGGAGTTGATCATCCTGTTGCCTCATAAGATAATTAGAAAGTCAGACATGCAGACACATTGTTTGTGATTTTTTTTTTTTTTGGTGTATTTACCTTGCTTTGTTTTTGCAAATCACACTAGGAATGTGTAGCAACAGGAAAGATGAAAATTTTTGATCTGCAGAAAGTTAGAAAGCATCTGGTGGATTTTATATCATGGGGAAACACATTTCTTTCTTTTTTTCTGCAGAACCACTTACTCAATTATAACAATTCGTTCTAAGCAGGAAGTAATTCAGAGGGATTTAGAGTTGTTATGCAAGAGAAGATGAGGCTCCATAAGGTCCAGAAATGCTTGCAATAAGAAGAACTCAGAGAAGAAATAGTTCTAGATATATAGACTTTCTTGTGAGCTCCCTGGATAATAGGGTGGCACATAAAATTTAAAACTTTTAGCATGTTATCAAGATATTTGGTTGTAAATGAGAAACAAACATTATTAACTCAGATGTTTTCTGGAAGACCTGACTATCTTTCATTTAAAAGTGGTTAAGAAGTACTGAACTAGGTAATAATCCTACATCCACCTCCCCCTTTAAGATCTTACTGATGATTCTCTGGCATTACTTTGTTTAAAAAGATTGATCCAGCTCAGTCAAGTTAGGATTGTTTTGAAATTAAGTCATTATTTTCTGTTTTTCAGGTGGTGAAGCTGTCTGAAATAGTAACCTTAGCAAAGCAAGCTCAGGTGGATGTTAAATTTCAGTTGCCAATTTGATCTGAGAAATGTCATGCCAGTGTCTAACATGTTCTCTGAAATACTGTGTTCTGTGGGATATTTTTAATTTTTCTTTTTGTGGAGGTATGGATTGACAGGCGCACAAACTTAAGTATCTGGTCTTTAATGTTAACATTCAGAATGGTCAGAATTCTTGTAAAAGCGTGTATTGCTGATACTTAGTCTCTCTTCATTGTTATTCTCAAGCCTCCAGCTTTTGCTGCAGAATGTCACTTGCAATATACTTCTGCATTGTCCAAAGTAAAGCTTCTGGTTGAAAAATAATTATTCTGAATAAATTTTGAAGTTACTTTACTTGTAAATTTGTATTAGACTTGGCTAAAAGTAAATATGACTGGAGTTTCTAGTTGTCCATGTGGAGAAATGTATTGAAACGGTATTTTATGTTGGAGACAGTTGTACTTAGCAGTACAATAGACATGAGCAAATCAATCATTATTTATGAACAGATGCATTTGAACTTGATCAGAAATATTTTTAGAAGTCCTTCACTGAAGTAACTGGTAACTCTTCTGGACAACGTGTTAAATCACTACAAAATATACTGTAGCACTTAGATTTTCACAATTTCCAGTCTTCGCAAAAAAGCATTGTGTAGTTTTATATATGAACAAGCATCTACCAAACTTCAGGGAGACAGGATACATAGATAATTAAAATGTCTCTTGTACATTGCTAATAAAATTGTACATTAATAAAATATCTCCCAAAACTTTTACTGACTTTTTTCTTTATTTGTTACCATTTTGAAAAATTGCGTATACTCATGGATTAAACCATAATTTAAGATAGCAAACTAAAAGCTTTTTAGGAGTACAGTTACAGTGGCATATATGTTAATTTTTTTCCTCCTTGAAATGCACTGTGTGATTAAAACCATGTGAACTTCTGTTGAAAAGCTTGGACAGATATCATGCATATAACATCCTACTAAAGAGTCCATAACTGATCTTTGCACAAATAAATATGCAGGAAAGTGTTGCTTTTTGGGGAAATATTACTTCTAACAAATCTAATATTAAACATTAATTTTTGTCACCTTACTTACACCACCAGTGCTGTTGATTTTGTCATTACATTGAACTTGGAACTTGGATGATGATCTGTTTACTCAGTACTCATTTTTTGTTTGTGTTTTGTACTGCTTTTGTTTAAAATGTTAGTTTCTTGGCTAATGGTAGTGTAGTTTTATCTGTAAATAATGAAGCCTTGTCTATGGTGGGATTTCAGAATGGGAAATCATATAGTCACGAACTAAGGGCTTGGAAGGATTGTATAAAATGTAGGGAAACTCACAGGCATGTCAGGAAACATGAATAAAATGTATTTTTGAGGTAGGTGGGGTAATATATGAAGAAAATTTATACTAGGACAGTGTATTTCAGTAATTTTTTGGCAGTACTAAAAAAAATCGGCAGAAATTGAATTCCCTCTGAATTTAAACTGGGTTATTTTTGATCCTAGTTGGTCTTTTACAACTGAGTACTGTATGCTGTTGACCCATCATGCTAAATTGGGCTTCTGAGTATGCTAGGAATTGCTTCTCTTCAATGGCCTTGAATTGATTTGTGAACATAACTAGTTTGAATACATTTGTTAAGCACTGAATAATTTAGAGGAGAGAATTAATTTTTAGTATGTGGGTTTGCTTCTAGCTTTATTTTTTTTTACTTTTAAATCTGTGTGAATTGATAATATTCCAGGTAAGAAACATTCATAAGAAGGTTTTTTTTTTTTTTTAAAAAATCATACGTAAACATACAAGCCAAAAGTGACTTGATGTTGTGAAAAAAATGACAAATGAAAATGGTCTTTTTGTACAAACCTGGTGTGGAGTGTGGGCAAAAATAGATCTGGCTGTCGATCCAGAATTTGCTTACACCTTTTTTGAACTGTTAAATATAGTTGAGTTGGGGAGAGGGAGCCAAGTCCATCTTTGAGAGGAATGTAAAATACTGACATTCTCACTGAAGTCTTTACACATAACAGACATGGCAGAAAACAGCGTTTTGCCATTAGGGGAATTCTGAAGCCCACAGTATTCCTTGAACAACAGATGAAGAATAGGTGTGGCATAGGAAGGTAGCTGCATACAATTTGCTGACCAGAGTGTTCAGAAAGTAACAAATCACTCTCATGGCTAAAAGAATCTGTAGAGTGGAAAATAGTGTTACTTCAGCAATGCTTTTGGCTTTGTAATCCAAGTATTTCCTAATAGGAAAAGAATGGAAAATTTCCCGTTGGAATTGGCTGAGTGTAAGGTGTTGAATATGATATCACAGACAGGATGGGAGACATGGGAGGAGTGTGAACAGTAATATGAAGGATTGTGAGCAGGATGGCATATAGAGGTGGTATATATAGATGGGAGTCATGCCCCTTTCCAAAGACAGGGGTCTGGAAATGTTATTTCTTGTGTTATTTCACTTGATGAAGAGACAGAATTAGCGATTGAGTGATTTATGTTAAGTATCTTAAAGTAAGTAGGCACATGGAGATTGTTTAATTAACAAGGTACAAGAGTGCTATGGAACCTTTTAATTATGTATATGTTTTAATAATCCTTCAAACTGTTTTGCCTAAATCAAAGGATGTTGCAACCAAGGAATGTAAATCCATTTGGTGTGTAGTTGATAATTTAAAGGCCCAAAGTTCATGTAAGAACTATCTAAATCTATTTAAAGCCTTGTAGACAACCTCCTTACCCATACTGTATTGTAATATTAATAATCAAAATATGTGTAAGAATGGAGTCTTGCTGAAATTAGTCTATACAGACAAAAGCAAAATTTCTAACAAAGTAAACAAAACATGAAAAATGCATAAACAACCTCTTACAGATGAGAGCTTCAAAGGAGCAGGATTTTTAATGACAGGAATTTATATTAGATGACTGACTGCCTTTTGATGCATTTGTTATTAAAGCAGGGTTTTGGAACTGTTTTTAGCATACCATAAAAGCAAATGCCTCTTTTTTAGAGTAGTGTAAATAACTGCTACCAGTCTTGAAATTCAGAAATTTGCTAGTCTCGTTTTCCTCATCAACCTCAAGTGTTAGGACACCTTGTGGCCAGCGTGCTTGAGGACAGCTCTGGTGAAAGTTAAGGGTGAAAATTATTCCATAAATATTTAAAAATATTAAGTATAATATTTTATGTATTATCTACTCCACCAGTTTCTGTTTAATATATTAAACCACTTTCTACTGAGATACTTCGCTGAAATAGCTGACCTTCATGGAAAAACAAACAATAGGATTCTATGTAGTATTAATATAGATACTGTTGGGGGATGTAATCAAATTTGGTTAAAACACTTCTTATGCTAGCATTTCTATGTTGAACAATTTGAAAGAAGTAAAAAATGAAACTCTAAAGGAGTCAGGAATAAAGCTGTGTTTCAAATTACTTATGGGTCTGATGCATTTAATGTGAGGAAGGCCTGTATAGTAACACCGTGAAGAACTCCCTGCAGCAAGGAGAAAAACTCCAGTTTCATGAAAGGGAAACTGCTAAACTTCTTACCTTACGCAGATGAAAGTAGTCCCAGATTTAATGGAGGCTTAATTGCAAGCTAAGAGTGTACTGTTGTAAAACATTTAAATTTAAATTTAAATATCAAGCTGTTACCAGCAAAAGAGAAATTTGATGTAGGATGTGCATGAGGCAACAGGTCACCTGTGAGCTGTGGGGGGGCTGTAGGCAGAAGGTAGTGAATTGCTGCTATTTTGTAGCTGGGAACCTGTGCCTCTGTACCAAGGCTTGCTTCTAAATGATTATGTCAATCTGCCTGATGAACCTCTTAATCACTGCAGGTGGTGTCTTTAATATCTGCTATATCCCAGTCACAGGAGGCTTCAGTATAAGAAAACTTCTGTACTGGATGGTGTCTCCAGAAAGATGTGTCATAAGGTTTTCTTCTCATGAGGGCAGATAGGGAGGAGAAAAAAGTGCAGCTCAATCTCCCTAGTGAATGGAGAGTGGGAAAGTAGGAGGCATCAACTTACTGTTCTTCCCAAGAAGTTACCTGGAAGTCAGGTGAAGTACCAAGTACCTGAGGAAGAAATAGGAGAAGAGTTTATTCCTAGATTTAATATCCTGTTTCAGCCAGTCTGGATAGACATCGACAGCCTTGGTACCTACTGGCTGCAAAACATTTAATATGAACTGTAAATATCACTGAAATTCAGTTACTGCTGTTCTACATGACGGGGAATGTAAATGTAAATGTTCACCTAGTAGGGGATGCCTGGCAAAGGTACTCGATCTGGGTAAATAACAATGATGCCTCACAAATACACTCTCCCAGTCAGCAGTGATTTGGGGTTTGGAGTATTTTTAGTCAGAGGTAGACACAACTGAGGCAAAACTACTCAAAACTGTCAGTGGCTGCACCCTGCAGTTCCTAGTCTGCAGGTGTGCTTTAGAACATCAGGTGTGGTTGTCTTCATTTAAGGTGAGTAGCTGAAATACTCTGCAAGCCAAATTACACTTCTTAAAGACAATTGGGATAATTAGTTTTCTAAGATGGTATATTATAAATAAGCATTCCTTAAAATGTAATGAAATTTTTCTTCAAGGTGCAAGAAACCTAATGAAGGGCCTATACTCATGGTTCTACTGCTGTATTTGTGATTTTTTTTTTTTTTTTTTTTTAACCCTGTTCCATTTAACTGGGCCAACTTACTTCCATAAGCAGGAAATGCTGAGGCAGTCGGGTGTTTTATCCCATGAGGAACAGGGAACAGAGAAGTAAAGTTACTTAGTTGTGGTGGCTGATATGGGGTTGGTAAACAATTTTACTCACAAAAATAAAATCTGAAAGACAGAACTTGCTGAGAATTGATTTTTGACAAAGTATTTATGTTTACTTGGTTTTACCTGGCTCCAAATTTCATGTGTTAAAATATAAGAAACTCTACAGATCTCTAAGAGATAGAGGGAATGGTGTGTGAGCAATAGACAAACAGCCATGGGGATAGTTTATTCCTAAAAGAGAGTTGTGGTCGTCTGTGTCTGCAGGGCAGGTTATTTCTGGAATGGTGTCTTTGGTTTCACAGGCAGTAATTATCCCCTTGCTCTAGGGAAGCAGAAATTTGAAGTGCAGGAGGAGAGCCTGAAGTCCTGTGTATTAGATGCTCCAACATATTCAGTTTCCTTAAGGGAAATCTGCAAAGTTGAGGGTTGTTTTGTTTGATTTGTGGGTTTTATTTGGGTTTGATTTCCCCTTCTCACTTTCTTTTGAACTTGTATTATGCTCTGGACTAAAAGGATCTTGTTTGGTCTCCATCTGTACCAGAGCTCAAAAACACTGTGAAGGGCCTTATCGGTACTCCTGTTTCCTACAGTTTCTGTCTCCTGCTGTAGCTTCTGCTGCTGCTTGAAATCTTCGCCAGTCTGTCCTTTCCTTTGCGATGATGGCTGATTTCTGCAACGTGTCGAGGGAAATGAGAAGGGACCTGAATGAGTATAGCAAATAACTGAAACTACTGTTTTTATTTTTTCTGTTGTTTTTGTACTTCACTCAGATTCTGACAGTGAGAGCATGCCAGTAATTTTATAGTTATGTGTATGTCTCGTGTATGTACGTGCACGTGTGTCTGTGCATGTGTATGTTTAAACATATTGAGAGTGAGATTAATATATATCAATTTGAGAACAGTTTATGAGTTTGCTGCAGTACAATGTACAGTTTATATTATTTGTAAGTGTTCTTATTATTCGTGGTCCATTTCAACAGAAAAGATTTATTGACTGGGGGAAGGAGACAGTATTGCCTGTTGTTTTGGGCATTACCTATGAGAGAGAGGTGATTGTTGCACTGCATCTCTCTGCTACTACTAACTTTGTTATGTAATTAAATGCTGCTCGCAGAAGGTGTGGGTAGGCAGAGCTGTCAGTAGCTTCGGGAGCATTTGGGAATTTCAGGCTGTAGGGAGAATGCATTCACTGGAAAATAACATCATACATGAAGGACAACACCAGGACGTGGGGGGACTCAGTCTTATGATCTACCGGTAAGAAAACTCTTTCCTCTTCTTTTTCCACACTTTTGACCTTTCCTTCACTAGACTGCATCAGATCTTTTCACTAAAAGGACCTATACCAGATATGTTATGTGAGACGATCTGGTGGATTGGCTGGGTCTACCCACCCATGGCTTGGCAAGTGGAGAGCATTTCTGGTCCTTGCAAAGTTGGCTGATGATGGAAGGCCCACAGCTGCTTCCTGGCTGGCAAGCTCCAGGAGCAATTTTCAGTATTCACTAGCTGCTCTCTGAACTAATCATCTTAACTTCTTCAGGGAAATAGCAAGTATGCTTCTAATGTTTTTCTTATATTCCTTTTAATTTACCATGATCCCAAAGGTAAGCAAGCTGCAGTATTGTCCTTGCAATAGAAGCAACAACAACAAAAAAAGAAGCAGCAGCAAAATCTAGTGAAACTTGAAGCTGTGGGATACTGAATAGTGCCCTCACTGCTGTCACAAAACTAATGTACCCTTTGCCCTCCTGGTCTCCCTGGCATGACCTCAACCTATCAGTGCCATGACAGGTTTATTGCAGTTTATAGCAGCCCCATGACCGGTGTCTGCAGTGATCAGATGATTACCTCTGACACCTGCCATCTCCTTTCCTCCAAGAGCAATTGCAGCCATGACCTCTAATCAGGCAGAGTCCTTGAAAAAAAAAATCACCTGGAGCAAATCCATTTCAAAGAAAACGGACTTAAAGCAGCTCCTGTTCTTGGTGTTCTTGGCAGGTAACTAATGCCAGTACAGCACAACTCTTATGTCAGACACACTCCCTGACAGCTTGATACTACTCTGCTTCAAAAAAGGAAAACAAGAAAAACTTCTCTACTCCCACCCCCCTCCCATATTATTATTTTCTGGTGTTGGTTTCTTGCATCTAGGGAAGTTTAGCTGCATGTTCTGGATGTTTAAAGCAGACTACTCTCCTTTGCTTGTCCTTTGACTTTTCCACTGTTTTTTGGCAGTTTGCCTCTATGCATCCTCTGTGTTGCTTTGCTGATTGATTTTCTCCAGAGCTGTCTGTCAAGCAGTGCTTTCATACATCAAGTCTATTACAAGTAATGCCATAACCCCACTTTCTTAACTAATGCCTCTTTCGATGGTTAGGGAATCCTTGCATACATATCCTTAGGTGGTACCTAATGCATTGTTTCTTTATGCAAAGGATTTTTTTTAAACTAAAATCGCTGTTATCAAGATGTACTAGGCTAAGATAGAGCTAACTTCAGAGCAGCCCATATAATGCTGTGCTTTGGATTTGTGATTGATAACATAAGGATGTTTTGTCAATTGCTGGGCAGCGATTGCACAGTGTGGAGACTATTTCTTAGTCTGCATTGCCCAGCGAGTAGGGGAATTAACAAAAGGTGGAGTGGGGATACAGCCAGGACAGCTGACCCCAACTGACCAAAGGGATATCTTATGTTATATGACATATGCTTAAGCAAAAACAACACTGGAGATTTTGCCTTCCAAGCTGACTGTCACTCCTTGACTGTCTGGGCATTGGTCTGCTTGTGAGTGAGTGCCTTTGCATCACTCATTAAGCTGTCTCTATGTTGACTCATAAAGTCTTCTTGCTTTTGGTTTTCCTGCTCTTTCTCCCATCCCGCTGGGGAGGGGGACTGGGCAAGCAGCTGTGTGAATGCTTATGTAGTTGTGGAGAGATCCTACTTGAAATGTGTTCCTAGTTTGGTGTGGTTTGGTGGCGGGTTTTTTTGTTTGGTTGGTTGGTTGGTTTGATTTGGTTTTGTGTTTGGGGTTTTTTTTGTTTTTTAATTGTTATGTTATCACAGTCGTTGCTGATGTGATCCTCAGGTCAAGAGAAAGATGCCTGTTTCCCACCTAGATTTTTGTAAAGTGGCTAAAATGCTAGACACAAGTGCTGCCTATTTGTTTTGAAGTCACAGGCTGAGTATTTCAAGGGAAAATGACCACTTAACTCCCCTGACCTCAGACTTGGCATAGACGGAGCCATTAAGATCTGAATTGCTTATTTTCATATCAGTTGATCCACACTTGAACATGACCTGCCCATCTCAGTTTGTGCCTGAGTTTTGCAGACTTAGATGGTATGGTGTTAGGAGTGTTTTCTCTCTTCTTTTTCATATGCTTGCCCTCACCATCAGATACTAATTTCTTTCACATCTTTGTGATGGTAAAAAGAAAATAATGCATTAAAAATTGAGGAGAGCGGGCTTGGAACTACAGCTGGATGACCCTTGGGATTAACAGCACTGTATTTGGGTTGTATTGTCCAAATGTTTTACTAAGGTTATTTCCTGCTCACCTTATTCTGCTGTCCTTCACTGTGGGAAAGCCGTGACTGTGCCTGAGGGCAGCTGGCTCTGCCCTAGGACCTGCCTCTGCCCTCAGCTCTCTCTGGTCATGTACCCTTCCAGACAGCACTGCTGCTGGGCTCAGGTTTCCCTTGTTCTAGTAGTGCACCTGGCGTGCAAAGCATTGCTGCATGCAATCAAGAGCACTGGCAGGGGGAACATGATATCATTTTCTATCAGCTACCAGTCCAAAAACTGAGAGGTTTGCTCCCCCTTTTATACCATCTCTATTGCACTGCTCTGTGGTATCCATTTGCCCTCTCATTGACTTGCATACTTCACACAGGCTAACATGGCTTCCTACACGTCTACCCATTCACATTGCTTGGAAAAGTGCAACTTGGTTAGATGTATCCTAGTGTTACTGGTCCCTGCCTGTAATTACATGACTCCTGTATTGTCAGCGTTAGCACAGCTTATTGTACCAGATTTGTAGTTTTCTTCATTTAATGATTCTCACTAATTGGCATGGACACTGAGAGAGTTAAATCAGCCCAAACTTGCTGGAGCAGTGTGATGTTGTGTTTAACATTCAGAAGTACCTTATAATCTCATCCATTAGATTAATACACAGCCACACCTTTATTTGAGGCTCTTATCTATTTTCAGAGTTAATTTTCCTCCACTTTCACCAGCTCTTCATGTCCTCTTTTAGTTTGGACAAGTCAGTATGTGGCCATTCTAAAGATTTTTACCCATTTCAAGAGGGCAGAGGTATTGCAGGACTTCATGGTGGCTGGTTAGTAGGAAGTTGTCCAAGTCCTGGAGCTTTCTGGTGGCTTCAGGCCATACCTCCTGATCCAAGCATGAACTAACACCAAGTATATGGCAATAGGTCTTTGGAATAAGTAAAGCTGTCTTCCTTTTCAGCTGGATGAAGCCTAGAAACCTAACAGAGTATTTGGCAGTAGAAACCAGGCTGCAGAGAACAGTTTTGACAGTGCCAGCCTGTATCTTGTGGAAGGTCTGTGCTATCAAACCACTTCTGTCTGCAGCATCAGCCTGCTGGGAGGGCAGCCATCCTGCAAGCCCTATGTGCTAGGATCCCACACTTCCTGCAGGCCAGGGTGAAATACATAAGCAGCGTTATGGAGTTAAAAGTTCATCCTGAAGGAATCGAGTAGGCTGCTATGCTGGTTTTGGCTGGGATAAAGCTAATTTTCTTAACAGTACCTCATGTGGAGATATGGTTCGGATTTTTGACTGAAACAGTGTTGATAACATACTGATGTTTTCATTACTGCTGAGCAGTGCTGACATGGAGTCAGAGCCTTTTCTACTCTCACTCCACCTCCCCAGCGAGGGGCCTGGGAGTGCACAAGGAACTAGGAGGGGACACAAGCCATGACAGCTGATCCCAACTGGCCAATGGGATATCCCAGGATTATGGTCAGCATATAAAGCTGGGGGAAGAAGAAGGAAAGGGGGCATGTTTGAAGTGATGGTATTTGTCTTCCCAAGTCATCATTATGGCACCCTGCTTTCCTGGACATGGCTGGACACCTGCCTGCTGATGGGAAGTGGTTAATGGATTCCTTGGGTTATTTTTCTTGCATGCACATCTCTTGCTTTACCTATTAAACTGTCTTCATCTCAACCCATGAGTTTTCTCACTTTTGGTCTTCTAATTCCCTGATTCTGACATGGGGGAATTGAGCGAGCAGCTGCGTGGTGCTTAGTTGACAGCTGGGGTGAAACTATGACAGCTGTGAAGAGAGAATCTCTGACCCCAAGACAAGAGTTGAGATGACATGATGCTGAGTAACTCAAAACACAATGCTACTCCAATGAATTTTTAATGTTAGCAGATATAAATGTTGAAGCTGACTAAGGCCAGAAGCAGTAAATTTTGATACTTGCCTACTTTGCATCTTTTTGTCTTGTTCAAATATCTGAAATCTTGACTGAATTCAAGACTGAGCTTCTGATCACTTTCCAAGGTCAGATTTTTGTCAGCAACTGCCTTTTCGTGATATTATACATTTGTCTGATCCATAGAGACGTTCCCATGCACATGCTGAGCAAATGGACTATCTTTGGGAGTGATAGTGAAAATGACACAAATGCCCTGAGTTCACACAGCAGCTAGGAACAAATTGAAAAAGCAGAGACATATCTTGTCCCCTTATTTGGGGTATTTGAACAGCATGCAACTATGCCTGCTCCAGGAAAACTCCCCTACAGCACACCTAAAACCCCTGTGGCCGCATACACACCAGTCAATGAAATAAGCATAGGACCTCCCTCTGGCTCTGAATTGGACTGACATGAGATTGCCTGCTTTTATGCTCCTTACCCTCCAAAGTTTGCTGATGACACAAAACTGGGAGGAGCATTTGATAACTGAGGTGGTTGTGCTGCCATCCAGAAGGATCTCTATGGGCTGGAGAAATGGGCTGATAGGAACCTCTGGAAGTTCAGCAATGCAAAATGTGATGTCCTGTACCTGTGGAGAAACAGCCCCATTCTCCAGTGCACACTGGGGGAAGCCTGACTGGAAAGCTATGCCGAAAAGGCTCTGGGCCTCCCGTTGGACAAGAAACTGGCCATGAACTAGCAACATGCCCTTGCAACAAAGACCAACAGCCTCCTGGGCTACAATAGAGAGAGGGTCACCAGCAGGTTGAGGGAGATGATCCTTCCCCTCTCTTCAGCACTGGTGAGGCACGTCTGGAGTGCTGAATCTAGTGCTGGGCTCTCCAGTACAGGAGAGACATGGACATAGTGGAACAAGGCCAGTGTGGGGCCACAAAGATGATGAAGGGACTGGAGCATCTCTCATTTAAGGAGAGGTTGAGAGAGCTGGGGCATCATCCTGGAGAAGAGAAAGCTTGAGGGTTCTTATCCATGTGGATGAGTGCCTGATGGGAGGAGTGAAGAAGATAGAGCCAGGCTCTTCTAATTAGTGCTTAGGTAAAAGGCAAGAGACAATGGGCACAATCTGAAACATAGCAAATTCTGTTTGAGCAGAAGACTTTTTTACTGTGAGAGTGGTCAAACACTGGCACGGGTTACCCAGAGAGGTTCAGCCTTGGAGATATTAAAAACCTGCCAGGACATATACTGAGAAACCTCTGAGGTTGTTGGGTGAAAAGAATCTTTGTGATAGTTATTGGCATCCTGGCAAATTGAGCTTGAAATGAAGAATACTTTTCCAATGAGATTAATGTGTTGTTTTTTTTTTTCCCCCAGTATTAGCTTGCAATGAAACAGTTATTTAAAACATATTCTTAGTTGGTTTTTTTTTTGCCTACCTAGAGACCGATTCTCCTTCTGCAAAATTCCATATTTTTGTATGAGCATTTTCCCTGTTTTTATTGCATGTAAACGGGAGGGAGAGAAAGGCTGAAGCTTGGATGGTAGTTGCTATCCTGAGCTGTGTTTCTGATTCATATTCTCTCTGATGGCTTATAAGAAGCACTTTGCATTGTAGAACAGACAGAAGGATTCCCAAGGAAAACGTCAGCTCTACTCTTCTGTCGTGTGAGGGACTGAATGGGGCACTTGAGGGAGCTATTCACCTTCCTGTGGAAGTGGTGAGGAGAAGGAATATCCACCAGCCTCATGAAAGAGGAACTAAATGAAAAAAATAAATTTTAAAAGAAGTAACAGTCAGTTGTTTTAAGGAAAACCAGTGCTATTATAACTCTGCAAATAGAATAGTTTGAAATACATAAAGCAAAGTTGTGCTATGAGTAGATCTTTTCTGGAAGGAACTCTGCCTCTGCTGGAATTAGTACTGGAGTGAGCCTAAACGTTATTGAGTTAAAACATATTCATTACAGATTTTGGAAGTCTGCTTTCAAGATGTGAGGGCTTTTTGCACAGAGCTGTAGTGTGTATTGCTGCCTGTACCTGCGAGTTGCCATACTGGGAGGATCAAGAGACAAAAAGCTAATTTCAGTGGCAAGAGGCCAGTGCCTGGTTCTGTTGATAATCAGGGGGTAAATTTGAGATCGATCAAGGGCAGGAGCAGCCTCATTTCAGGTTTTTCCAAATGTGTCTGAGATTTCCTAAGTCAGGCCCCTGTTCTAAGTCTGCACTTAAGAAGAACATCTCTATTGATGATGTGAGAGACTGTCAGCATTAGACGTAATGCTTCTCTTTGATTTCAGCAACCACCAGCATCTGGCAACTTCCTTGGGTAGCTAAGCATCTTTGACAGACAGGCGCCTTTGCTCTTTCTTGGTTTTACTATGAACTCCATCCAGTTACTGAAGGAATGTTTGGTACTTACTGGAAGTAGGGAACACCAAATACCAGGAGCAGGGGTAAACCCTAAGGATCATCTAGCTGGGTGGAGATGTAATGTGATGCCTTTGGATGTCTGGGAGAGACCTCAGGAGCTTTGCATGAACACCCTCAAAGTGTTACTTCCTCTCTCTGCTGATGGAGATGGAATGAAATTCCCTAAAAGTGAAGCCAGGTTCTAGTTAAAGCAAATAAAAAATAGCTAGTTAATGGACCTAAACTAGAGAAATTTGTCATATGGATTTATAAAAATAAATTTGTAAAACAAGAGAAAACTAAATTTAGCTGTTTTATTCTAAGATGATGTCTTCTTCATACTCTGCGTTGCCAAGACTGATTAAATATGCTAGTATTTAAATCCTTCTTTGAGGTCTTCATGGAATCCCCTTTGGATTTAAATCTTCCCCAGCTCCCTCTTTCAACTACACTACTGACAGTGAAACCATCAGCTTCTGGTGGTTTAAGGTCATGCCTCCTCCATATGGGAAGTGCTCATACTCCTGTGTAGATCGCCTAGGTATCTTGATGACATCATGAACAAATAATTAATCCAGCAAGACTTGAAAGATTCTTCTCTCCCTGAGAAGGTGAGATGGAAATAGCAAAGTGAGACATATCTAAGCGCTCAAACTTGTATGTCCAATTAGTGTACCCAAGATGTCAGTCATGCCTGATACAAGAAATTCATGTGAGTGGTTTATTACTAGTTTCTGGCTGAGAGCAGGCATGTTGTTGCTCATGGAAGCAGCAACCAGCTGGGTGTAAGTGATTTCTTGGCAGGTTATCTCTGTCTCGGAGGGAGTTATACCATGACAGAAGAGAACAGGGAGAGAATTGTGGTGGTTTTTCTCCTTCATGGTGAAACTCTAGTCTTGGTCCTCCTCTTGGGAAGACCTGGGAGACAGGGACCCACCATCTGACTGAAGATCGAGTATCTTTGCTCTGATGCTGGAAGGATAAAGGGTGGGAATCAAAACCCACCAAGGCAGATGTGCATGAGAATTCTGGAATTGCAATCCATCGACCTGGAAAAACAGGGCAAAAAGGTTGGTTCTTCAAAGAGCCAAATGTGCTGTTTTCTAGACGAAAGTAATTTCTTGACTGTCAGTGACAGCTCCTATTTAGGAGGATCCCATTTTGTAGCTGTGAATGAAAAGAGCAGCTTGGCAGCTGGCCAGCAGAACAGTTTCTGAATTTACCAGTGAAAACTTTGAAGAAATGGGCAAAGTTTGCTAGAAAGCAGGTCTGCAATACAGCAGGCTGTGTTTCTCCTTCTTGCAACAGAAAATCTGAGGAAAATTTGAAGGATCACAGAAATATATTTTGTGTACTTGCATTTACTGAACCATACAAAATCTAGTAGCTAGAATACACAGAGTAACTCTGCATTTATGTTAGTCCTTTCTCTCATGAGCGCCAGCCCTTGGACCACCTTGGACCTCTTGTATGTAAGACATACATAAAGGGCTCTTGCCCTTCGTGTGAGGGTATACTGGTTCTAAACTGGTATACCTGGAGCCCTACCAAAAAAATGTGTAGATAAAATGTAATTTCCTGAATGTCTCCTCCTGGAATGCATCTCACTGTCTGTAGAGCTAGTGAAAAGTCCTCCCTACAGCAGACCTTTAATGCCTGGATGTAAGTACCCAAAGACACCAGTGCCAGCTGCAGGAAGATGCTTGAAGCCCTGTGGGTAAATCCTCTGGGGAATAAAACCTGTCAGATCACAGCATTGCTCAGAGCTCAGGAGCCTCATCAGCAGGATGCTCACATCCAAGCTACAAGGAAGAGACCATTTTAATGATAATACTTGCTGCTAGATCATGCTTACTTTTGGAGATTCTCCTCTATGCTACCTGTTAACACCTGCCAGCTTTATGGAGTACGTGATGAGTCAGTACCAAACTGAGCTCCAAAATTTAAATTTTCATTGGAAAATTAACCTTTATGTGAGTCTAATGACATACATCTCAGTTGGTAACCCTCTTTAAGCATAGGCTCACAGGGCACTCCATATCCTGCCAATCTACCTTGTGCCCCAGCGTACTCGAGCCTGTGGACGAAATAAATTCTGTGGTGTGTGTCTCCCTGCCTTCCTATTTTGTCTAATTACTGGTGATTTTGGAAGACTCAGGTACCAAAGCTTGTATTCCACTCTCCTGCACAGCTGCCCATGCCTTACATTCCCAAGAACTCCAGCCATCCCCTCTTCACTTTCACTAATACTCAGTGTTTTCTGTAAAGCTTCTGTAATGCCCTTTGGCATTTCTAGCCTAAGATTCTGCAGTAGAAGGAAAATTAAAATTTAGGGCAGCATTAAGTTAATTAAACTTACCATCAAATTAATAGCACAAGAAATACCGTGCAGACTACATTATTCATTGTCATGTTTTATTCAGTAAAATCTCCATTTTTAATATGTCTAGTATTACTGGAGGATTTTTACCCTGTTCTGCTAGAGTTACGGGGCACACAGGGTTTCTGGGGTTCTGTATATAAAGTCAATGTAATTTTTGTTCAATTGGTAAAAGATCCATAGTTAGTAAAAGAAATGAGAAGTCCTAGGTGTCTGGTTTCTTGGAAAGAAATAGTCAAATGTGGGGGATCAAATTCCTATATGTTCCAGTGAATTAATTTTAATTCATTACGTTTTCCTGTTATCTCACTTTCTAGCATTCTTACTATTCTCCCCCCTATCAGTTTTGTCCATGAACAAATTTCCAGTTCACCTCCTAAAAGTTTTTCTAAAGGTTGTGGTGCTGAAGCCTTATTACTCCATTATGGCACATCTCAGGATTATCTGTACGGCTCTGCTCCTGACCAAACTGCAGGAGGTCGTTATTTATGAATAATGCAGTGAAATACTACATAAGGTATGAGGTAAGACTGAGTGCTCTTTTGGGTTCTTTTCTTTAAGTGCAGCCAAGCAAAAGCGAAATAACATGGTTGAAAGAGTTCTTCCATTCCAGGGGGGCTATGGGTCACGGTCCAAAAGAACTAGTGCAATACAAAATTATGGGCACAATAACCCAAGGCATGCTTTGAAAAGAGGCGGTGGGAATGTAACTTCCTCTGGAGAAAGGAAGGAAATTAATGAAAACTGAAACCATGGGGTAGAGACAGTATTATTTAAAAAGGAGTGCATAAGGAAGGAATCATTAGGAAATGTGCAGCTATGCTGTAACACAGCACAAGAGAGAAAGGGAGCTCAAATAAGCATATTAGGTGTCCTTGCTTCTTAATTGCTATGTTTATTGAAGGTTATTGTTGATAAAAAGATTATTGTTGATTCTTCCCTCTTCTACCTCCTTCTGCCACCTGCCCCATTCATGGTCAGCAGTCTTAACATTTACAACATTATTTTCCTGACATCTGGAAATTACATCTAAAATTTGCATTTTTCAAAATTGCAGCAAGAGTCCACTCACCCAGAAGAGTTTAGGGAATTCTCCTAGACCAGCTTCTTCATTTCCTTTTAAAGCAGTTTTTCTAGTTCTCAGCAACTTCATGCATTTTTATATTCTATACTGGTATCCCTGTACCATGAAGGTTGGTAGCCCTTGCCAACATGCTTCAAGCCAGAAGCCTTTAGAGCATCTTTAGCATCAAAAATAAAACCCTGTTCCTGTAGCTGTTTGAAGAAAGGTGTGAAAAGCGGACTGTCATGGTGTGATATTTGAGTGCTGCAGTGCCCAGAACAGAGCTGCTGTCTCCAGGAGGGGAATTCACACGGCTTGGTGGCACCTAACCAGTGAAGGAGGGAGAGCTGGGTGCCTCAGAGTGGGATTAGTATCCTACATCAGTCTGAGTGGGGAAATGAGAAAGAACTGAAGATATTCCTGAAATAACCGTCTACCTGCTACTGCTGTATTTATACCTGCTCTTTGATATATATAAGTTGGGGCCTTCTCTTCTCTTCAGAAGAAAAGATGTAAGAAAAGGTTGTATTAGTAAAGTTTATTTGCATTCTTGCTCAGGAAATAAGATACATGGTTTCTTCTTCTTTAACCTGAAAAGACTTGAAACTATGTTGTCCTTT
Source organism: Chiroxiphia lanceolata (assembly GCF_009829145.1). NCBI lineage: Eukaryota > Metazoa > Chordata > Aves > Passeriformes > Pipridae > Chiroxiphia > Chiroxiphia lanceolata. Next base: position 57,964,671 of record NC_045638.1, read on the forward strand.
TCTCATCTTTGCTAAAACTTTTAGACAACAATAACTGCAAAAACATCCACTTGAGGCTAGCCATTTACCCCATGGAAAGGCTGGCTCCAAAGGCTGCATTATGATAATGTTGCAACTATAAAGAGATTTCGGGAGGTGGAGACCTGTGACAGCAGGAGACAAAAGCTGCCTGCAGGAAATCTACTCTCTTCTGTGTTATCAACGAAGACCAGACCTTCCTCAACATCTATATCCATCAGGATGTTTAACCCAAAACCTCAAGGCTCTAAGTTCTAAGGATGTAGAACAGGATGACTGAGCCACAGAATATGATACAGGGTACAGTGTTGGAATGAGGATTTGGCTCAGGAGCTGCTATGAACCTGAGCAGGAGCTGTTGCCTTGCATGACTGCAAGCTGGACACTTCCACAGAAGGAAGATACTGCTGACAGCTGCTTGGAAGCGTTGATCCTGATGCAGGTACCTGCTGGCACAAGGGAGAAGCAGACGCTGGGAGATTCTCCCAAATTTGCAGCTCCTGTGCCCTTTTCTGGTTGCTCAGGCTTGCAAGGATCCCGTGTACAGGGCAATTCTTGTCTTCCTGAGGTACCAAGCTCCCTCTAAACAAAGAGCATCCTGTGGCAAGAATATTTGACTGAAAAGCAGCAACCTGGCTGTGGGTGATCAAAGAAGTGGTGGTACAACATGCAGCCATACGCTGGCCTGCTTTCGCAGGCAGGAAATTTACCACTGGAAGGTGAGATGAGTGTAGTTAATGACTCACTTCTGCAGTGCCCATGGCTTCTCAGCATCTTGTGCTTGAAAGCATTTGCATGACTGTACCTTCAAAACAGAAACATGTTACACAATTGCAACTCATAAGGATTATAAACTCATGTTTAGTTTACAGCATGCTCTGTGGGCTCACTGACCCATTGCTCAGTGCTATTTTTCATTTATTGGTCATGTAGCATGATTTGATTTAAGGTGTGCAGCTTTGGATACCAATCCTGCCAAAGAATGCAATCAGTGTGGAGTAGCTAGAAAAGTCACATCACATGACTAGGAAGTGGGTCCTTTTTGTTTTGGACAAAGACCTATGGTGCAAGTGGCTCATGCAAGGACCTGAGAAATCACAGCTTCTGTGTGTTCATTCCTTTGTTTGGGGAGTGAGGGAGATCAGCACCTTTTGCATCCAGCCTGGAGATGAGCTCTTGCAACAGCAACTGCTTTGTCTTTTTTGTTGTTTTTGGAGTAGTGTCCTCAGGAGAAAATTCCAAATGGAGACAGCTCATAGCCATGAATTATACAATTCCCTGCTTTCATATTAGGACTCTACAGCAGCCATGGAAATCCAAGGCTGACAGTTCAAAGTAACTCTCCTGTGTCTCTCTTGTTGCGAACCCGGGAAGATAGGCGTTGTTATGTGGGTTGTTGGACTGAATAAATAGATGCTTTTAGATGCAAAGTTCATACAATGGCATTTGAGGATGCTATTCAGTAGTTAATTCTGTGAATAATAAGGCAGCACTGAAAGCATTCAGAAGTCTACATAATAATTTGGGATTTGGGCTTTGAGAGAGACTTGCAGCAATAATCATACATGTCAGCACTGTTTCAGGGAGGCAGGAAGTGGAGGAGTACCAATTGATGAGCTTTGGTATTGTTTTTGCACTGTTTACCCTGTTTGTTTGGGTTGTCGGACTGAAATTCAAGAATCAATCAGCAAGCTATAATGGACTTATTTTCATTATGGCACAAGGACCCTCAAGTGTCCTTCACTCATGTATTATTCACACAAATGGATGAACAAATAAGTGATCTACTACAGCACACAAATCCCAGGGTATCTGCACAACTTAAAAACTACATTAAGGTCCAGGCAAAGCCTCCACTCTCCTGCAGTTGCCAAGGCAAGAGTCAAATCTTGGGTTATTGCAGAAGTGTAATCACTTGCCTCATTTTTTTAACTCAAACACTGGTAGATTGCTGGATACAGAAGTACCAAATGCCTGTGTGCTGAGAGGACTTTGAAGTGTCTTCAGGATGGACATTAAGATTCTTTCCATCTCTAAACAGTCTAGGAGACATCATCTCACTGCGAGAACTGAGCAGCCATCACTGAAAGAAGATGCTTATATCTCTCTGCCAAATTTCGCATATAAAACCTTGAAGACAAAATCTCTGCAATGCTTTCTGAAAAGCCTACAAATTTGGGATTATAAACTACATTTTGTGAGAGACACTGGCTGGTGTGCAATGAGCAAAGCAGGGAGCATGCAGCAACAACCTGAGGGCTTCCTTGGAGAGCTGAATCCTGACTCTGCCTCTGCCATAGATGCAACACATGAATGTTTTTAGTTGAGCATTTCCCTGTTCACATGCTCCTTATTTTCTGGATAGCTGAACTGTGACTCAGAGCCTGTGTGCTAAGAGCTGAAACTTTGGTCAGGGAGATTTTTTTTTCGGACTGTGCATTTAAAGTGCTATTTAATACCAACTGCTCAAAGGTCTAACTCTGGATCTCCCAATCAGAGGACTCAGAATTTGCAAACATCCCTTGGTGCTTGTTTTGTGGCTTTTCCTCCCAGCTGTGAAATGGGAAAACGCTCCCTTGAAGCAAGGGGCTTTGTGTGACGAAATTAATATGATAATGATGGGTCCATACAAACATCTTGGTCATCAGAGGAGGGCTTAAAAACTCCATTGTGCATCAAGGAGTGAACCTAGGGCAACAGGAAGAGAACAACACGTTGACTTGCTGTTCATAAGCTGAACACCTTCCAGTGTGTGCAGTGAGGGAAGTGAAAAAAGCCCCATAAACTTTCTTGATTAAATATTAACATGACAGGTAAACAGGAGGGGTAAAATGCAGCCTGCACAAGGCTGTCTTTGCTGTGTTATCTGCCACAACTCCCCCAGGATGCTGCTGCATGTTCCCTGGCTGTTCTCCCTCAGGGCAATAACAGGCGTTTGAGGAAGTGAAGTGTGCCCTGATGTTAGTTTATGGTTTTATTTACTTTGTGTTGACTTCATCTATGTTCTTATGGCTACAAACAGATGGTTGCATGATTGTATATGGGTCTTAGACTTTATTTTGACCATTCACATCTGAAGTCTTTTTTTTTTTAATAAAAACACTGTATATTTCTTCACCTTGGTGACTTTTGCTACTCTTTCCTTTTCCCAGTCACCATGATGGCACAAGACTAAATTCTTCTGGATTATTATTTCCTTTGTATTTTACAGCAAGACTCTTGAATCTCCAAATAAGGATATGAAAAGGAAAAGAGCTCATGGTTTCCATCTGCTGTAAACCTTCTCACTAAAGTTGCTGTCCTATAAAGCTACACCATGCTACAACTTGCTCTGAAACACTACTTAAGAGAGGAGGAGGAAATGGACTGTTTTTGCAGTATGTCTTCAAGGAAAAGGACAAAAAAAGGACAGATATTGTCGCAGCCAGATGTAAAGATTTGTCCCTCATTAAGGATGGGATGGAAGAGTGCACGAGGCCCTATGCATCAGCCCTTACTGACTTGTCATTTTGAAATGATGCTCTACAGTACACACTGTCATAGTTTGACTATTTTAGAAATTACAAGTTTTCTTTCTATTTTTAATGCTTTTTAAAATGTTTACTAGAGTACCACAGTGAATACTACTAATGATAACAAAGGAACACTTTAAGAATAAGTTTCATTTTTTCCTAGGAAAGGAATAACCTGGCTCTAAGCCATCATGGTCCATGGATAAGTGGAGGGATAAGAACTTGAGTTATCCTTGACATCACCAGCAAATCGGGACATGTCTCTACCATTGCCTGAGCTGTCAGATACACATTGGCATCCCAGGTACCGTTCTGAAATCAACATCTTTTCAAAAAGATGCTGGAAAAAGATATCAGAGTAATCTCTTCATGGGGTGTCCACCTCACTTGCAACAGGTGAACTCTGCTACCAGACCAATTCAAGGGCAGATTGGACTGTCTGGGCAACCCACACTTAAAATGGAGTTTTCTAACTTAATTCTAATAACAAACCAGAAGAAGAACAGCAATCAAGGCAGCTAAGAAAATATAAGACCTAGGCTTTTTTTCTGACTTTCTCTCTGTTGCCTGTTGTGACAAAGCACACAGGTTGATGCATCCATCACTGTTTCTCAGTATGCATCCAAATGAGTTTGATGGTCTAAACTAGTATTCCTCAGCTATTTTCCAAGCCAAACATGCTTTACACTGTAGCTGTATCCTTGAGATAGCCCTGTTATACCCTTTAGTTTACACCCTGAACTTTAGCTGCTCAACTCCTTGAGGTGGAATAGGGAAGAAAATTAGGAAAATAAAAAGAAAACCAACATGTATATATTTTTATGATATCTCAGAAGTTTTTCTTAAAATTTTTCTAATCTTCTATGATGCCCTTTTGACATATTTTTGTCAAGGAGGCCTTCAGGATTGCAAATCAGTTCCTCACTTTGCAGACGTGTGGTACCTGCAGTACTTGATGGGCCCCAGCTTCAGATGACTGATTCTGAAACATGCTCATGCATCCTTTCTGCATTCTCTGGCATAACAGAGCATGAAGCATCTGCATCCTGCAGCCCAGGCACAAAGAGAGATTTACTAAAATAGGAGAAATAATTAATTTTTTTTTTAAGCCATGCTGGCTGCTCCAAAAGATCTCTATAGAAATATTTCCAAGAAGAGACTACAACAGTTCACACATTGATGTTTTGATTGTTGCTAAGTAGGGCTTATTCTATCTTGAGGACTTTTCACTGTATCATGCTCTGCTAATGAGGAGCTGCAAAAGAAGCTGGGAGGGAACATGGTCAGGACAGGTGACCTAAACAGACCAAAGGGATACTCCATATTGTAGAACATTATGCCCAGTATATAAACTGGGGGAGTTACCTGTAAGAGGGCTGATCACTGGGGTTGGGCTGGGCATCACCATCACGTATGGTGAGCAATTGTATTGTGCATCACTTGTTTTGCTTCTGTTACTCTCTTTCCTTCTTCTTATCATTCCAACTTTTGCTATAATAATTATATTTTGTTTCAGTTATTAAATTACACTTATCACAACCCATAAGGTTTACCTTTTCCTTCTGAGTCTCCTCTCCACTGGGGGAGGGCATGGGGGGAGTGAGTGAGCAGCTGCATGATACTTAATTGCTAACTGGGATTAAACTGCACCAGATATGTTCAGTTATTTCCTTTTGAAAGCTTTCTCACCAAAAGTATTCACATAGGTGTTCATCCTTCTTCAGATTGATTGGAACAAAAATCAGAAGCTATCTTGTTGTTTAATAATCCTTACTTTAATTTCTACCTCACTTAAAACACATATTTATTCTCCAGTGGATGAAACTTAAACAAGTAAAACAGAACTTGAAGTGGAAGAGCAGCATGAAGCCCGCAGTAAAGCCATGGATTTTATGGAATCATCTTTTTTGTTCGGGAAGATGTATTGTGTTCAAATAAAGGCATATTGATTATTTTCTCTTCTTTAAGCTAGTTGTTACTGAAATGAAATTCACTCTTTGGAGAGGTCAGCACTACAGATCACTAAGCAGTGCCAAATTAAGACAAAGCACCTGCCCTTCACAGGGAAATTTAGAGGTAGGTGTCAATCAGTGTTAGAGTTTGAAGCACTGTCTAGGGCAGTCTTTCTTCTCTTCTGTCTCTCCCTTGACTATTTTACCAGTCAGGGGACTCATGCAAGATGATCTTGGAAATATGTTTCAAGTTCTTGAGATCTCCATAGCTCCATAGATTTTCCATAACCTGGCTTAATTATCTCATCCATTTCTGTCCAGTTCTCCATTTGCATTGGTAAGTCCTGTGCCTAGCAAGAGTTGCTGCTCTGAGCTTATTTGAGGTGAATTTCTTCCATTTTGTGTCTCATATCCATGAGAGCTGAGCAGAGGTATCACTAGGAACTATGAACAGGATCATAGATGATGCAGGCTGGAAGGGACTTAAGGAGTTCTTTAGTCCAACCTACTTCTAAAATTGTGGTCAACATCAATTTCATATGGGACACAATTTTGTTCATTCTTTTTTTTTCTCCTTCACTGATTATTCTTTAAAAAGAATTCTTTGTTATGGTTGAGACTGGTCATTTTCCCTGCAGAAGTGTGGACAAGCATATGGGACAGCAACAATTGCCATTCAGCAGGTATTTCCATTGCACCAGTTATGTTTCCTACCTGTGACCTGCTGGAGAGGCTGACTTCTAAAGCAAAATGTTCTGGTCTGAATTGTAAGAAATGTCTTGAGTTGGCCACAGAAAAACAAGATAGCCGTGCTTATTAAATGCTCTTGAAAATTTTTCACATCTCTACAATAAAACTCCTACCCCTACTAGGGGAAAAATGCTGCAGGACATGCCATGTCTTTCATTTGTTTTACTTCAATACAGGGTGCTCAGAGATGGACAGTATGTGAAGAGACAACTGTGTCTTACGAGGTGAAGGAATAGATGGTAACTGTTTCAAGAAAAGTGGGTTTGATTCTGGATCCCTAACACTTTTCAAGTTATACATCTGAAGTGGAGCATTCTTGTACATCTGGTGTGAAGAAGCAGCTTTGATTATATATGGTAATGAATAGTGCCCAGTAAGAAAAGCAGTTCTGATGTATTATGTAGTTTCTAGCAAGCAATCTATTTCTTATTATAAGCCTAAGACATCTATGGGGTCAAGTCCAAGTAAATTCTGCAAATATCAGGCACACTTCTGCTATATTTCACTCAGTGGGAAGCATTCCTGGTTTGATTAACCCAAGAGGTAAGCACTATTATCTCTAGGACTATTGTGCTATTCTGTATTAGAGATTTTTGATTATACATAGTAGATAATTTTAAAAGCAGATATTCTAAGCAAAAGAGAAGAGTTATCTTTCTCCCTCTTCCCTGTATCTTTTTCAGAGAGCACAATTATATCCCTAACTGTGCAATTCCTTGCACTGAATCATTGCCAAGAGAGTTGTTTCCAAAGGATGTTGCTTTTAGAACAAAAAAGAATACAGGAAACTCTATGAGACAATTCCACACTTTTCCGATCAATCAGCTTTGAAAAAGAAAACCTTCCAACACTCAATTTAGCCTTTTCTCACCACATCTGGTGAGGTTCAAAGATTAAAATGATTAAAATGAAGATGCTTTATCTTCTTTCACTCAGAGATTGCTCAATTTCAAGTTCTCACACGCTTGTTCTCATGGTATCTTGTTGGGTTTTCATTGGCATTGATCACCCACACAATTATACCAGAGGACAAATGCAATGATTTTGTGAGTAGGTGAGTAAATCCTCTTTGAAGCTGAGTGCAGCTGTTGGCACTGAATATCAATCTTTGAGTTCACTTTGCAGTGCAGAACAGCTCTTCTGGGTTTAACTGATGTCCTGTCATGCTGGCCAGGTCCTTCCTCCTTCTGAAAAGATGTCGTGTTAAAACAGCACTCTTGCAGGAAAGCCATGGTAGTTTTGCAGCACTTTTTGAAACACTGGAAATGGCAATCAAGGTGTTTTGGGCAAAGCCATGTGGGTATGAGTTCCCACTGAGATCCCAGGTAGGCACAATATCTTTAGTAACTTTAGTGATTTATTGCATGCGTGTATGCTACCGAAAGATTTTAGAAAATGACACTTCAGGATGTGAAGTGAATAATAATTAATCTTTTTTCACACCTACGGTTTGTACCTGTTTTTATGCTGGTAGGTGGCCATGTTTTGCAGCCAGTCATTTTTCATGGGAACCATATCATATCACCAGCTCAAATATCCCTTGTTCTGCCATTTTGGGCCATTTGGGAGCTCTCTTCATTTGCTGCTTGTCACACAACCACCTCACCCCTTCCCACAAGAGCCCTTCACCAGTTTTCTGTGAGGAACTCTCCAAGTTCTTTTATTGGCTCCTAACCTTATCTGCTTTGGAATATCCCTGGTGTCACTGTCCACTTGTGCATCCTCCCTGGCTTGCTACCTGAAGGACAGGTCACAAGCACTTTTCTCTCAGATGTTCCCAAGGAAGTCCCTCCAGCAGATTCCAAACATTCCCTGAGAAAACTCCAGGCTGTCTCTGCACTAGTCAGAGCTCCAAAACATGTTCTACATGGGCATTGCTCTCAGTTGTTCTCCTTCTTTTGACTAAAGATATATGCAATGCTATTGAGGTCTTATATTATTTTGTCATTATTGATGCTTTGTAGGATGTAGTTGAGAGAAGAGGAATGAAGAATAACAGAAGGGTCTTTCTGTCGGACCAGTTAGTCCTGGAGTCAGAGAGATGAGAGCAGTGCTGAGACTGATTTGCTCACCAATCTGAAAAGTCCGAAGTTCAGAGAAAGAGGAGAAAACCAAAAGCCTGAAGAAATAGGGACAGCTGTCCCTAGTTAACTTGCTGGCTAAGTGCTTCTGGGGCTCTTGTGCTCTACACAACTGAGCTGAACAAACCTAAGAGCAGAGGTGTGACTTTGTACCATTATATGCACCAAACACATATAAAATGTCTTTCTACAATAAATTCATGAGAGAACAGGTATTGCTTGCTTTTCTCTTTTCACAATAACATATGGTTAGCACTACTGAGAACAAGTATTTTTATATATGTATTTAAAATTCTTCAGGATGAAAATTCCTGCAAAAATTCACAGTACTGCAATGGCTGGAGAAGGCGACGGAGTGTTTCGGAGCTCATCTGCATTGCTAACAAGTGACCTTCTTTGTTAGCTGATTTAATAAGACTGACAAAAAAAAAAGATTTTGTGCAACTTCCTTACTGATAGATGCATGGGAAAAGTGTCAGTGGTTGATGTGTTGAGGAAAATGTATTAATCTTCTTCATAAGCTTTGAGCTGCCAGTTTTTTTCATACATAGCTTTTAAGAACAGATTTGATTAAGTTATTCAAAAAACCCACTGTATTAGTTTCTTTTTCATGAACTTTACTGAAGTCCCCCTGTCCAGAAATAAACACAAATAATCAAACTGCCACTTGAAAAGCATGAATAGCCAGGGCCAAATGAATGATGTTAAACTACAAAAACAAATACAAAGTAGGAAAAGATGCGATTTATCACATGCATTATAACCAGCATCCTTGGATCGGCCCTCTTCAGCTTTCATTTTGAAGAGTCTTATTCTACCCAGTTACAGTCATTTTTCTACATTTAATCTATTTTTTATTTTTTTTTTTTTACCTCTCTTTTTCTTCCTGAGAACAGAACAGACAGAAAGCACATTTATTTTCTATTTAAAATTTTTGCATGGTCCTGCCAGTGGAAATATGTTAAAAGTGAACTGAAAATTTCAGCGAAAGTTCAGGTTCAAGACTTCATTGCTTACCTCATGTGGATGTAGGATTCCTGGCTCCATTACACAAGGTGCTGTGTAAAATCAAAGGAGGACAAAACAGTTTTCTTAGTTTACAAAACAAAACCCGATGAGCAGTTCATGAAGCAGTCTAGCTTTTGGGCACTTTGTGCACATACTGCCTTTGTCGCAATTACATTCCTCTGAACAGGTGTCTTCCTCTCCTCTCCTCTCCCCCTGGGTAACTTCTGGATATTCTGGATATGTAACTATTCAGTATCTCATGGTGTATAGGGCAAGGGAGGCAGGAACAGCCTTTTTGGGCAGGCTGCTTTTGCAGAGACACTCTTCTCTCTGTTTGCTGAACAGAGATTATATCAAAGTACTCTTGCAAAGGGATTGGGGAAGTCCCAAAGATCAAGCAATATTCTAATTTGAGTATCTTCAGTGATATTACCTCTGTGTGATGGCAGTGCTGGATAAGACAGACATGTGTAGGCATAATCCTCTTCCTCTGAAGACCTTTGAAGACACCTGACTCTGATACACGCTTTTTTTTTTTGTGTGTTCTCTAGTTTGGGAGCTCTGGCATTTAGTTTGGGAGGCTAGTTCAAGCACCTACAACCTCGATGTGAAATGGATTGCTTCACTCCTTTTGTATTTATAGCCAAGGGCAGCAGGAATTAACAAGCTGAGTCATATCCTGGCAATTTGAACTCTGCTTCTACCTGGCAAGCTGTCTCCTTGTTATTTTGAAGCAGGTCCTCCTGGAAGCATTTATATGGCACCAATCATTATGCAATTCTTCAAATCAAGGCTCACAGGAAGTACTGTGATATATCAAATACACGTGGGAGATTTCGATTCATGTCAAATATAAAATATAGAACTATTTAAACAGGCTAGTATTTTGTCAGCAGGAACCTGCGTGGTGGCTGCAGGGCCCCCCTCCCCCCAACCTGTGTGGTGTGGGGCCGCCCCTGGTGGGGGAAAGGAGAGAGGGAGCTTCGCCAGTGTGGCTTTGCGCCCCTGTGAGAGAGGAGAGGGGAAGGCTCGGAGCACACAGAGGTTTGCTGGTCCGGTTTGGGGGAGGGGAAGGGTGCTGGGCGGGCCGTGGGGGTCCTCGGACCGGTGGGTGGGTGGACGAGGCAGCCCTGCATGAAGTGTCGCAGGTAAGCAGTGTGTGGGAAGATATGTGGTAACATGGTGGGGGGAGGATAAGGTCAGGGTGGATAATGGTTTCCTCTGGGGGGTTGGGGGTCTCAGCCAGGCTAGGGCCTTGAGAGCCCTGGGTGAGTATGGGGGCTGGTTTTGTTCATTTGTTTTTGACTCACCTGCGGCTACTGCCCAGGTTTGGTATGTTCTGGATATATTCATTACATCCTGAAAGGGTGGTCAGGACAAAGGGTTGTTCCTGGGTACTTCCTTGGGATTGAATATAGATAGGTGGCAGAAAAGTAGGAAGTGTAAGACTTGCCCTAATTGTTTTAATAGGAATGAAGCCTGTGTAACCCTATGTGGTTGTGAGCTATGCTGGCAATGGCACGTGCCTTCAGTAGGGTTGCCCATACCAGACAGGTCAAAACTGTAGGGCCAGATACAATACATCCTTGGGCAGGATGAGCTCATTAGCCTTCTGGCAGTCATCCTAGGAGAAGGGCAACTCTAATCCCAAACTGGAGCAGATGGAGCTCGCTTAGCCCTGTAAGGCCATCCATCTAAGAGAAGGACACTCTAGTCAAACCTGTGTCCCGAGGACCTCGCTGCCACCGTCCAAGCTCACTCGGCCCTGGCAGATGAACGTTAGGATTAAAGGGTAGGTCCGGTTCCATGCATACTGCGTCTCACCTAAAAAAATCCACTGCACAGGCTCGAAGGCCTTACCCACATTCACAAAGCCCTGTAGCAACAGGCAAGGGTCAAAACGGTAGGTGAAAGATGCACTGGAAGCTGCAGACCCAACCCTGCATGCAGGTGGTTCAGGATATTGGTCATTTGAGACTGACTGGAGATGACAGTCTCTTGGGGCAGCACCCTGAATGACAAAGCCGCCTTTTCAAGGAGAGCACTGCTTGCTCCACATGGAGAGGGCCTAGAAAAGGTGGCCTAAACAAAGCTCATCTCCCCCTTCAGCTGGTTGGTTAACCACTGCCAACGGGCATCTTCTACTAATGTGGTCACACAAAGATCAAAAGACAAAGGCACACACCTGCCTCCAAAGGTGTAACCAAACTGACTCTAGCATGCTGGAACATCAGAAGCATGCTTGATTCTGTGAATAGCGAACGTGCTGAGCGTCATTCTGCCCTAAGTGCCCACGAACTGTCACGTCTCAACATCGACATTGCTGCTCTCAGTGAAGTCTGTCTCCACGAGGAAGGCAGCCTCAGAGAACATGGTGCCGGTTACACACTCTTTTGGTCAGGTAAACCCAGAACCAAAAGGCATCTTTCAGGAGTTGGCTTCATGATCAAAAACTCTATTGTTCCTAAACTCGAAAATCTGCTGACAGGTCATTCTGACCGCATTATCTCCTTACGCCTTCCACTACACAACAAGCAACATGTTGTCCTCTTCAGTATATATGCCCCAACTCTCCAAGCTGACCCTGCCGAAAAAGATAAATTTTTCACCGACCTGTGCCGCCTTACCCAAAAGGTTCCCACAGATGATAAGACCATTATCCCTGGTGATTTCAATGCCAGAGTAGGAAAGAACTTTGAAGCCTGGAAAGGAGTATTAGGCAAGCATGCTGTTGGAAACTGCAACGATAATGGTCGCCTTCTGCTAGAATTCTGTGCGGAACAACAGCTCACCATCAGTAATACTATCTTTCAACAGAAAAATAGTCTGAAGACAACCTGGGTGCATCCTAGATCTAAACATTGGCATCTCATTGATTATGTCTTGGTGTGATGGAGAGATGTCCGTGATGTCCATCACACCCTTGTGATGCCCAGCGCAGAATACCAGACCATTGACTTGTGCCCTGCAAACTTAACTTCCATCTTAAGTTCAAACCTAAAAGGGGTGGTATCCCAAGGAGGAGATTCCAAGTTAATAATCTCCAATCAGCCACAGTGAGAGACAAATTCCAGGCAAATCTTCAACCTAGGTTCAAAAATCATTCTATAGATTCTATAGATCCCTCTCCTGAGTACTTTGGCACCATATTAAAAACAGCATCCTGCAATCCTCTGAAGAATCCTTAGGGTTCTCCTTCAAGAAAAACAAGGACTGGTTTGATGAAAACAATCAAGAGATCCAGGAATTGTTGAGGAAGAAGAGAACTGCTCACCAAGCACACCTTGCGCTGCCATCCTGTCACGTAAGAAAAGCAGCCCTCTACTCAGCACAGATGGTCAAACGCTTCTGACAGATAAAACCTCCATTTTGAATCTATGGTCTGAACACTTTCACACTCTCTTCAGTACCAACTGTGTAGTTCAAGACTCAGCAATTCAGTCCATCTCACATCAACCAGTGAAGAATGAATTGGATGTTGCCCCTACTTTGGGAGAAACTCTTAAGGCCAAACAGCACGTGAAAATCAGCAAGACAGCTGGGGTTGATGGAATTCCACCTGAAATCTGGAAACATGGGGGCCAAGCACTCCATGCTAAATTTCACGAATTTGTGGTGCGCTGTTGGGAACTAGGTGAACTCTCATCAGACCTTTGTGATGCAGTCATCATCACTTTGTATAAGTAGAAAGGAGTTAAGTCAGACTGTTCAAATTACCATGGTATTACTCTGCTCTCCATTGCTGGCAAAATCCTGGCAAGAATACTTTTGAACAGATTAATACCTGCTATAGCAGAAGGAATTCTACCTGAAAGCCAATGTGGTTTCAGAGCCAACAGGAGTACCACAGACATGGTATTTGTTCTCAGACAACTGCAAGAGAAGTGTAGGGAACAGAATAAAGGTCTCTATGTAACCTTTCTTGATCTCACCAAGGCTTTTGATACTGTGAGCAGAAAAGGTCTCTGGCAGATTTTGGAACGTTTAGGATGTCCCCTCAAGTTCCTCAAAATGATCATCTCACTTCATGAGGATCAACGTGGCCAAGTCAGATATGGTGATGCACTTTCTGAGCCCTTTCTAATACCAATGGTGTGAAACAAGGCTGCATTATTGCACCAACTCTATTCACAATCTTTTTCAGCATGATACTCCAAAGGGCCATGGCAGACCTCGATGATCAGGACGGTATCTACATTCGATACTGTACTGATGGAAGCCTATTCAATCTAAGGTGACTGAAGGCCCACACTAAGACCTTAAAACATCTTGTCTGGGAACTGCTCTATGCTCTATGACGCCGCCCTTGTTGCCCACACAGAACCAGCTCTGCAGCGTTTAACATCCTGCTTTGCAGATGCTGCTGAGCTTTTTGGGCTGGAAGTCAGCTTAAAGAAGACACAAGTTCTCTATCAACCTGCACCTCAGGAAGTCTTCCATCATCCCCATATCACCATTGGTGAATCAGTGCTCAAATCAGTCCAGCAGTTTAATTACCTAGGTAGCCTCATCTCCTCGGATGGTAAGATTGATGGAGAGATCAGGTTAGCAAAGGCATATAGTGCTTTTAGAAAACTCCATAAAAGAGTATGGCATAATAAACAGTTGAAGAAAAGTACCAAGATCAGTGTTTACAAAGCCATAGTGCTGTCTACTCTCTTATATGGATCCGAATCATGGGTCATCTACCGCCACCATCTGCGACTCTTAGAACGCTTCCATCAACGCTGCCTCCGTACAATCCTAAACATCCACTGGTCAGATTATGTGACTAATACATCTGTTCTAGAACAAGCAGCAGTCACAAGTATTGAGGCCATGTTGCTGAGAACACAGATGTGCTGGGCAGGGCATGTCTCAACGATGAAGGACCACCACCTCCCTAAGATTGTGCTTTATGGTGAACTTGCCACCGGCTGCTGCAAGAGAGGAGCCCTGAAGAAAAGATACAAGGACTCCCTGAGACAACATCTCAGCCTTGGCCATATTGATCACCATAACTGGTCTACTCTGGCCTCAAATCGGGAGGCCTGGATACACACCATCTGTAACGCTGATGCTTCCTTTGAGAACGCACGCGAGATCACTCTCGAGGAGAAAAGACAACACAGAAAGAATCGTGCCTTGCAGAATATACCACCTAAGGAGTCTTTCTGCTGTGCCTTTTGCAATCAAACATGTCTATCTCATATTGGCCTCATTAGCCACCAGCGTGCCTGTAATAAATGTGGATAGAGCCTTTCCCAAATCTTCGTTTGTGAAGCCTAGCCATGATGATGAGTTTGTCAGTCTAATATGTGACTAATCTTTGTAAACCATATATTATACAACTCTGTGCTTTGATTTAATTTCCATGCCTCATTAAGAATTTCAGGCTTTAGTCCTAATAAGAACTGTTTGCTATTCTTTGAAATTATGTAAGAAAATATTCAGCTCTTGATGAGGAATTAGGAAAGAAAATAAACCATTTTCCTGTTTTCCTAGTTTGAATAGATATTTAATTAAAGTGACATGCCTTGGGCAAAACCTAATTAATACATCATCTCTCTATTACTAAAATTAATGGAATACTTATGACTCCTCAGCTGCAGAAGGGACTGAAAATTTCTTTTCTGTCTTCTTATTCATTTTTCTTCTGACCATCCATCATTATTTTCTCACTGGAAGAGGTAAGCTTTTTTTTCCTGATCATTTATTTTTGATGTGTACTGATGGATAATTTCCTGCTAGCTCTTCCCTTTTGATCATTTCCATTATGACTTGTAGCCTGAGCAAATGCCATGGTGAGGCTTTTCAGTGAAGGTAGCAAAAACCCAGTTCAGCCAATGCTTCCTCAAACAGCTTTTCTTGTTGAAGGCTCAACTATGATCAGTATGTGGGACATGCTGCCTCCTACCCTCTTCCAAGATGGGATTAGGGAGTTTCCTGAGGAGTGCAGAGCACAAAGCTGCTGGGAACTGCAGGATCCCTCTGTAAGTTCACAGACATTGCCAGGAGAGATGTTATGCGCTCTCCCTGGGATGTGCTAGTTATAAGCTGAGAGGGCAGGGAGAAATGTCTGTCCATCTGGCAAACACGGTGGCTATTGCATTGTGAGGCAAATGAACGTAGACATCTTTACCCCACTAACCACAGGCTCTCATATCTTCCCTCTGTTGCACTGGAATCAGTAGCACCTGGCAAGTAATTAAGACAAGAGGTCACACCACTCTGTGAAGTGATGGAGTAACTATTAACATCAGCATATAGTACACAGTGATATTATGAATAGACTCTTCTTCCTGTGGGATAGACCTAGTCTGGAGTTTCCCTTCCTTGCATGCCTTCTTGAAAGCAACAATTTTGAGAGCTTCACCATCAACATGCCTGTCTCTGTCTTCTCCACCTTCTTCCTGTTCCTTCTAGTTTGTGTCCATTGTTACCACTGATATGACCAGCCTTACTGCCTTTCTTCCCTTATTTCTGTGTGGGTTGAGCTCATCTATTTACAATAGTGAGGGCGCTTTCCAGTCGCTGCTCCTTTGATGTGACCTGCCTACTCTCAGGATGCTTGTGTGTATCAAAACCCACTTATTTGTTGATATGAGAGGTGGTGTTGTCCACAGCACTGCTGCTCTGTCCCTCGGATGCTTTGATTCACCTTCTACTCCCTGAAGTGGTCTGTAAATTCCTCAAGGAGAAGATCTTTCCCATCTGATTTAATTTTATAGGCCATAAAGAAAGAGGAGCTGATGGTATTGACGCAAGTCCAAGGCCTGCCAGAATGAAGCTATTCCCACAGAGTGGCTAGATGTTGGTGATGAACAGTTGAACTGGATTCATTGTATTCTGGTGCTCTGTGGGGATCCTGCATAAATGCATGCCTGTAATGCCTTGGCAGAAATTCTTTGAGTGTGATGGACTGGGTAGGAAGATGAGAAAGGTGGGACATGAATGACAGAAAAATGGAGAATCTACTTCTTGAACTATGAAGAGGTCATGCTTCAGGCTAAATGACAGTGAATGGATAGGACACCAGCCCCGACTGCTGTGAACAAAATTTGCTTACCTCTCATCTTGCACCTCTACCTATAACTCCTGTTCATTCTCCACGTGTGTGCTTTGTAAAAGGGGAATGTGTATTCTCTAGTGTACATTACCAAAGACCACTGTTCACAAGGAAGAGGGGCATTCAGGCTGAGACCCTCAGCTTTCACAGCAAAAGGAAGGAGGAGGGGAGGAGAGAGGCAAGTCTGAGAACATAAGAAATTGGAGAGTCATTTAGTGACAGAAATCAATGAGTGTCAGAAAGGAAAGGAGGGAAAGGGGAAGAGGGAGACAAGGAAAAAGGACTTAGAATCAAAAATAAAATCAGCAAGTAGGGATGTAAGAGATATTAAACATAAACATGCTGAGGGCTACTATAGCTTTTCTTATCACATTTTTATTTCATGCTGATAACAATTCTTTGTGGTGAATTTGTTAGATCATTTCCAGACAATAGCTCCTAATCTGTTGCAGGAGATTTTATGAAAGCTTGTGCTATTTCTGCCCCTCTAGGGACTGCAGTTCACTTCAGTGAAGATTTGAATTGTCCTTTAAAGAACCTCATGCTTTTTCATTAGCCTGCTAATTAAAAAGACTTGAGCTTGCTGGAATGAGTTTGCACCTTGCACTGTCATTAAGGAAGCAAAATAAGGTTGAAATTGGTAAATCCTGTGATTTAGGATTTAGGATGTTTTGTAACATTTCTGATCTCACCAAGGCTTTCGATACTGTGAGCAGAAAAGGTCTAAACATCCGCTGGTCAGATTATGTGACTAATACATCTGTTCTGGAACAGAAAGCAGTCACAGGTATTGAGGCCATGTTGCTGAGAACACAGCTGCGTTGGGCAGGACACGTCTCAAGGATGAAGGACCACCACCTCCCTAAGATCTTGCTTTATGGTGAACTTACCACTGGCTGCCGCAAGAGAGGAGCCCCGAAGAAAAGATACAAGGACTCCCTGAAACAACATCTCAGCCTTGGCCATATTGATCACCATAACTGGCCTACTCTGGCCTCAAATCGGGAGGCTTGGAGACACACCATCTATAACGCTGCTGCTTCCTTTGAGAACTCACACAGGATCACTCTTGAGGAGAAAAGACAACGCAGAAAGAATCGTGCCTTGCAGAATATACCACCTAAGGAGTCTTTCTGCTGTGCCTTTTGCGATCAAACATGTCTATCTCATATTGGCCTCATTAGCCACCAGTGTACCTGTAATAAATGTGGATAGACCCTTCCTAAATCTTCGTTTGCAAAACCTAGACATGATGATGATGATGATGATGATGATGAACTGGATGAAGCATCAGTGACAGGTTGCTCTACAAGCATCAGGTTCGGTGTTTCAAGCAGTTCTATTCACCGGATACTGTAAAGTGTCATCACATTCTCCTCCAGGAAGTCCTGTAATTTGCAATTGAATTTAGCTTTGCTTCCCCATAGAGCAATTGGCTCACTTTGCGGCATGTGGGACTTTGGAAAGTTTACATTTGCTTCACATTTCCTTCCTGGCTCCCATGGCAGTCAAAGAAGGGCACTCTTGTGCTCTGGCTTCTGTGGCATTCCAACTTTTTTTGTGTGATATTTTATATATGTGTCACATTTCTTAGTTCCTGAATCCCAGAATGGGTGTGAAGCATTCAGCATATGGAGAAGCAGAATTATTAGTACAGTGGAAGTGAGAAAGAGATTTGTTACTCTTTGAAGCTTGTGGGATTAGGCAATGAGTGAAGGGAATACTGATCAACACCAGGGCTGGGTTTCTGCAATCCAGAAGTCTGTAGACATATGGATGAGGTTGCAGGCATGGCAATTGTCTTTGTTGCTGCTCTCATCCTTTTTCCAGGATCTCAGATGCACTATCCTGTGAGGTACTTCACACCCATGGTAATACATAGATCTGGCTTCTGGAAGTGCTAATGAAGAGCCTAAATATTTCTTCCTACAGGTGTGACCAGGCAGGAAACTAGAAACGGCAGCAGCAGTGAGATGGAGAAGAGGTGGTAAGCGCAATGTGAGAAATGTGAGTGGGAGCATGTGGAGAGCTAGAATAGGGAGAGAAGGAAAATTGTGTCTTCAGCATCCCATGGAGGAGGTATTTTCCTAGCCCTGCAAGCTGCATGCAGACAGGCAAGGTAGGAATTCGGCATCCCACAAGCAGAGCTGTATGGCACTGTACTGCAGCACTAAGCTCCTTGTGGGTATGGCATTGTGAGTCTGCTTCAACATAGCCCTCAGGTTTATTTACCAGCCTTTGCCAGGAGCAGTAGGACACTGAATAAGACCTTTTTCCAAAGACAGTATTCAAGTTGCATTCAAATGCATAAACATGAATTCCACAGTGAAACAAAACAAATAAAGGTTGTCTGAATTTTGATGATCTTGTTCCCTGCTTCTGAGTTTTGTTTGTGTTGCAAAGACAGCTGTGGTGCTAGGACTGAATTCTGTGAAATTAGCTGGTTCCCAGTCCCAGGTATCTAGGCATGGGAATGTATTTCCACTAGCAATCCAAAAAAAAAAAAAGGGATTTCTAGAAAAGGCTTTCTATGGGTCTCTGGCACTCAAAGTACACACATCCTTGCTTAGGACTTCCAACCAGGAAAGGATTTCTCAGTTTTCATGGCAATTGCAGAGGGATGGATTCCTTTTTGCTTTGCTGCCTTGTATTGTAGGAAACAAGCCATCTGACTTTATATTTTCTATCAGAGATATTTGAATTTATTCTTAATATTGTGTCAATAACAAATAGTTATATTTCATGATTACAGGATGGAAAGAATGAAAAGTGTAGCAGGCTTCAGCCATGTAGGCTTCGAGCTCTGTGTGGCTGAAGGCTCCAGCAGTTCAGAAGTCCTGCATGGGGTGAAGTCATCTGACAGACTTCACACAGGAGAGAACCTGTTCCATCCCTGATTGCTCAGTGCTCACAGGAATTTTTTGATCATCAAGCTGTGGCGTTCAGTACTACCAGAGAAATGAGCACTAGGATAACAGCTGAGGGATTGTTACACATCCATACAAAAAGGATGTGTAACATCTTTCAAGCTTTCAAGATCCTTTTGGAATACAAATCATTCAGCATCTTTTCTGTTCAGATTGTCACCAGTCACAGTTTAGCAGGAGTACCACAGGCTGTGCTATGAAAAGGAATGGGCACCAATGCTTCCTTGTGCTTATAGGTGTGCAAAGACAGCCCCTTCTTTCCTCTACGTGACTTCCAACTTGTCTGGAAAATCAGTGTTATTAAAGTAGAAAAGATCACTTATGAAGGCATGAGACAAACATAACTGAAAGCACTTCCAGCAGTGTTTAAGGTATTCGGTTTAAATTCTACCCCTGTACACTCATAACCAGTGCTGGAGCATTGGCTCAGTCAGTGCTCTGTATTGTATGGCCAGTCTTCGCGAACGAAGATTTGGGAAAGGTCTTTACCCTTCGAGCCTGCGCAGTGGATTTTTTAGGTGAGACACAGTGTGCGCTGAGCTGAGCCCACCCTTTAATCCTGAGGTTCATCTGCCGGGGCTGAGCAAGCTTGGACAGTGGCAGTGAGGTCCTCAGGACGTAGGTTTGTTTAGAGTGACCTTCTCTTAGATGGATGGCCTTACAGGGCTGACGAGCTCCATCTGCCCGGGGGACTCCTCTGACCGGGAATCGAACCCGGGCCGCAGCGGTGGTAAATAAATACCTGGCACCAGTGCCCAGAAACACCAGGAAAAAAAAATCTAACTATCCCAAACAGACAGTGACAGAGGTGGGGGGCTATAACAGCAGTGGCTCTCTGTTTATGTTGTTATATTATTTCATAGATGACCTAATCTTATTGGTTTATGGCAGTGATGCCACTGGTCATCCAGGTTTCAGCTTTTTCCTAATCCTGTATCTTAGCTGCCTGTGGAAATGACTATGATAAGTAACTGGTTATTTTGGAAGCATTTCTGCTGCACCACAATAGATTAATATTCTGGAGAAACAAATCACAGTGTGGAACATCTCCTCTGCAAACTGATATTTAGTGGAATTATTATGTTTTGTAGCCACACACAGCAATCCCTCCACTCATTATTATGAGAGACATTATGTTCAAGACTGAGCCACAACGGAGTAGGTTGTGTTTCCATGGGCTGAAATGTCTAGATGAAGACCTTATTCTGCTTTTGCACAGTTGAGAAGAAAGAGAAGAGTGATAAAAAGCCTTCTTACTTTCAAACATAAGCTGCACAAATACTTACTTCTAGGTTTGCCCACCTCTGGTGTGGTAGTTTCACACCTTTCCAGAGAAACTTGAACTGACATAGCACCTGGATAGAAGTTACGCACCTGAGTGCCTGCCATTTTTCTCTGTTTTAATCTTCAGGGTCTGATCCCAAGAACAACATTTCCCAGATGGGGAGCTGTGTAGGGCTGGAAGCAGCATTGTGGCTGTACACAGCCTCTGAGCATGGGACATGTTCCCATGTGTCTCACCACGTTCAGGTTATTTGCAGCCTGATGCTGGTTTTCATTCCTGATACTTTACTTTTTTTAATGAAAAATATCTTTTACTGGTGACTCCTTGTTCCTCAGATTATGTCTGTATTCCTGTAGAACTCCCAACAGGGAAGTACTTTCCTGGCTAAGTGTGGTGAATGTTAGTAATTACATTCTTTCAACTTACTACAGTTCTCAGGATTAAGATTAATAAAACACTGACTCTCAACACAGAAGCTTAAATAAAGGATGGGTGCTTCAAGTTCAGCCTGCTATATTGATTAGATATTTTCATTTATTTCCCCCTGTTCACTGAAATAGTTTGAGGCTGTTGCATAGCATAGGCAGCTAATGGCAGCTGTACTTGAGATGAAGTGGTTTTGACTCCAATGCCATTGAGAACAAATTTAAAGTATTGTTATCTAGATACCACAGAAGGGACTAAAATCTAGAGCATAAACCCTAAAGTAATACAGACAGAGAGCTGCTGGACACAGAGTAAAGAAGGAAGTCTGCCTCTCTATTTAAGTACATTGGACTGGTGTTTAGTCTAGCCTCATGTCACCATAGGCTATAGTGAGGCAGTTGCAAGCAAGAGGAAAAGGTAAGTGATAGGATTGCTAAAATCATCAGAAGTGAGAAACAAATACGAATGCCAAGGCGGACATGGCAGAGCCTCTGACTGGATGAAAACAATGGGTTCTGCAAATGTGTTAGGAGCTCATAAGGGGCAAATGAGAAGGACAGGACAGCAGAGAAGATGACTCAGCAATATGCAGTGTTGGAAATAGCAGAAGGATCTTGCCTTCCCTGAAGTGACACTTTTTTATTGGCACAGAGATTCTTCCTCGTTGTTTGTCCTACTGTATAATATTAAGCAGTAACTGAAAATAAGTTTTCACCACCTCATCCATTTCTCTCTCAGTGTTAAAGAAGCAGATGAAGTTGTGCTGCTTCTGTGGCCTTTTCTGACCTTTACACTTTTATTTAAAGAATTTGTCTATTTTGCAAATCTCAGTGGCATTCACATTCAGAAGACATCAAGTGCAGACCTTGCAGGATTAATATGTGCATATAAATACATGCTTTCTATTATCTCATGTCATCAACTCACAAGTGAAATGGCTTAGGCAAAAGTATGCAGGTACAAAGCGTAACTTTACTCAGGGTAACAGCTAAAATGTCCCTTGCTCTATGGTGTAGTTCAAAGCAGTTGCTAAAAACCTGGCATGAAAATGTTTGCTGACATTTCTGTGAAAGACCATTCTATGGACTGGGACACAAACAGCATTTTATTCCAAGTTTGCTTACCCAATAAATAGTATAAATTGCACTGCCCTGCCAAGGGTTTATCTTTGAGCACTTCATTTCATAAACAATCCTAATCCCATCCAATCTGTTTTGCCATATCCCAAACTTTTCTGATGTACTAAGACTGTAGGTTATTTCCTGGGGACTTGAAAGGGAAAAACAGAAATGCCATGGCATAGTATATGCCATACTGAAACCACAGAGAATAGTCTACAAGCTTCCTCAGGGAGGAAGTTTTAACACAACTGAATACCCAGTATTTTATGCTTTCTCCCAAAGTTTATATTAATGGTGTGAACAGTTGTATTTGTTTATAAGCATGTAAATACATGTGTGGGAAAAGTTTCCAGACCACAGAAGGGTTTTTTTTTCCAAGTGTCTACATCCTTATAAGAGACGATAACTTGGGTTTGAGAAAACGGAACGTATGTGTGGTACTTTAAGACCTTTCACAGGCCTGTGGCCCCTCCAAGGGTACAGTGAGATCTCCCTGGCTTTGGACAACCTTCGCCTCTTAGCACTGGGGAAGTGCAGAGTCTGTGGGTGGTGCCGGAGATGACTTTGTGAAGAATGAGGGAAAGGTTTTGGTTGTCCTGTGTTATGATTTCACCCCAGCTGGCAGCTAAGCACCGTGCTGCTCCTCAGTCACACCTCCTCCAGAGGACTGAGGGGAGAATCAGAGGAGTAAAAGTGAGAAAACTTATGGCATGAGGTAAAGACAGTTTAACAGGTAAAGCAAAATCCGCAAGTGCAAGCAAAGCAAAACAGAACTCATTTACCACTTCCCATTGGCAGGCAGGTGTTCAGTCATCCCCAGGAAAGCTGGGCTCAATCATGCATAACAGTGGCTTGGGAAAACAAGATGACATCACTCCAAACATCCTCTCCCTTTCTCCTTCTCCTCTTAGCTTTATATGCTGATCATGATGCCATATGTTATAGGATATCTCTTTGGTCATTTGGGGTCGGCTATCACAGCTGTGTCCTCTCACAACATCCTGTGCACCCTCACTCGACTCACCAGTGGGGTGGGGTGAGAGGCAGAAAAGGCCTTGACACTGTGCAGTAATGAAAACATTTTTGTGTTATCAACACTCCTTTGGTTGCAAATCCAAACCACGCCCCACATCAGCTACTGTGAAGAAAATTAACTCTACCCCAGTCAAAAGCAGCACATCCTGAAGTCATTAATTACATATTACCCTGTATCAATGGACTGAACTGTTTTTTGCATCATAAAATAATTGTGAATCTCCTAATCAGAATCAATTCTGATGTCAGGTTAGGAGCACGTGTGAAGGCTGCACCTTATGTAGAGGTTATTTGGTGACAGAAATGGTGATAGGTGCTGTCAATTTACTCTCCCCTCTTCCTTGTACCTGCAGCAGGAAAGCAATTTACTGGCTTGCTTCCCATATGATATTTTGGCAGTGTCCCAGGATAAAAAAAAGCAGCAGAATTGCATTTGAAACTTTTTGCTTTTGAAATCCTGGGTTCCTCTGCCAGCATTTACAGTCAAGGGCATAGCTGAGGCAGGGAGGGGAGAGGGTCTGATGAACTTTCCCTGTCTTAATGTCATATTGGGGGTTTCTCACACCACAGCACTTTTCATTAGAGGTTTTGAGCGAGGGGTTAAAAGAACTCAGGCACATTAGGAAAGAAACAGTATGCACAAAAGATTAAAAAAGCTGATGGTCCATTGTTTTAAAGGTCCATGGAAGTGGGGAACTTCCCTAGTTGAGAATGAGAATGCAGGACCCATCAGGTGCATGTTGTTGCTAACACTTACAGACCATCAGTGCTCTATTCTCTGCCTCCCAGCTACTGCTGATGCTTTTTCCCACTGAATGACAGATGATGTCTGAAAGGAGGGGGATGCGCTGTGTCACATTTCTCACAGTGCTGCCTGCACACACAACAAACGCTTCTCTCTTTGCCATATAACAGCTGTGCCAAAGCATGCTGGGCATTGCACTATCTGGAGATTTAGAGTAGGGATAAATGTGGAGAGACAGGGAAGACAAAGATGAGGGAATAATATTAGTTTAACAGGAGAGTCTGTGCCTGTGAATGGACTGCAAAGCACTAGCTGGCAGGATGGTGCGTTCTACCATAACCCATGTATCCCAGAAAAGAGTTATTAAAAATGATTGAGATTAGACCTGAGGGACATATATGGTCTTGTTTCCCATCTCATTAAATGCTGCAGCATCTGTATTGTTATTTTAGTGAACAATTTGAGAGGAAAGTACTTTGCTTCTTCAGGAAGTTTATTTTTGGGCTTTATCTGTAATTTTTCATGAAGACCAAAGAGTATAGCAGGAAACCACCATGGATGAAATGTAACTGTATTATAACAAAAAGAATTTAAATCAGAGACTAAGTGGGTTGGAAAAGATTTCATAACAGTCCCACTTTGGACATTGCATATTATCCTTCTTGACATAGGTCTAGCAACAACTTGCAAGTTGCTGTGACATTGTCTTTGTCCTAGCTCTTCTTAGTGCAGACCTGCTTAGAATAAACACTTCTTTTCATCTATCTGATCCACCAAAAAAGCATATCTGAAACAGGTTCAATCCTGTTGGTGGCTTCAGCAAGATCAGCACTAATTCAAAGCTCTGACATGGCCAGTCCATAGGCAGGACAAACATTTGCTTTCCAACTCTGTACCACTCATCCATCCTTATTGCATTACTGAACAAGTACTTCTTCCAGTTTGTCTTTCAGCAGTGCTGTTGAACTATTTTCTTATGCTCCAGAATATGTACTTTGTTATAATTATCAAACCAGAAATGAACCTTCACCTAATTATCCTGTTCCAACTTGCTTTCTCTTATATTCTCATGGATGAAAATCTGGACATGATGCAGCAAAGTGTGTTTGCAGCCCAGAAAGCCAACTGCATCCTGGGCTACATGAAAAGCAGCTTGGCCAACTTGCCCCATTACTCCATGCTTGTGAGACCCCACATCTAGCTCTGGGTCCCAGCACAGGAAAGATATGGACCTGTTGAAGCGGGTCCAGAGGAGGGACACAAACAGCACCTCTCCTCTGAAAACAGGCTGAAAGTTGAGGTTGTTCGGCCTGCAGAAGAGAAGGCTCTGAGGAAACCTTATTGTGACCTTCCAGCACTTAAAAGGGGCTCATAAAAAAGAGGGAGAGTGACTTTTTACATGGGCAGGACAAGGGGCAACAGTGTTACACTAAAAGAGATTTAAATTGGATGTTAAGAAGAAGTTCTTTACTCAGAGGTTGGTCAGACACTGTCACAGGTTGCCCAGAGAAGTTGTGGATGCCTCATCCCTGACAGCGTTCAAGGCCAGTTTGGATGGGGCTTGGAGCAACCTGGCCTAGTGGGTGGCATCCCTGCCCATGTCAGGAAGGTTGGAACTAGATGATCTTTAAGTAAGTTCTCCTTCCTCCTGGCTTTCCCAGGAGAAAGGGCCCTGCAATTCCTGAGGCATGTCTTAACAGTAAAGACTGAGGTGAAGAAAGCATTGAGTACCTCAGACTTTTCCACTTCCTTTGTCCCCAGGTCCTACCACTGCCCATGTTGTGCTTCTATTTAATCCGAATTCATAAATACTCAACTAGGACTTCATTAATCACTAGGTAGAGCTCCAAAAAATTCTATTATATTCTCACATAAAGGGCAACTCCCCTTTCTCACCATCCCATAGTCCATAAAAAGTGTATCCATCCACTACAGCACTCCAGTCACATGAGCTATTCCACCACATCTCTGTGGTCCAAAGGTGATCGTAGCCATTTAATCACACACAGGCTGTAATTCCACCTCTGTTTCCCACCTTTTGTGCCTTAGCGTACAGGCACTTCAGAGAGACACCCAGTCATTTCAGACTTGAGAACTTTCTGCACGATGCTGCCTGTAGGCATTTCCCTATCTGTGTGTGTACACTCTGAGTGGGATCCTTTCAGCCCGGTTTTGTCAGATAGAAGGTGTCTTGCTCATAATACTCTGAACTCTTTTCTTGCTCATCCACCACCACCTCACTTAACTTTAATCATCATCTCCCTCTGCTGTCGTTCTTAATTTTGAAGCTCTCCTCACTATGTCAATCAGCCAGCTGGCAAAGATACTTTTGCCCCATTTATGCAGATCCCATCTTTTTGTAACGGTCCTTGATCCCTAGCTGATGGGGGCTGCTGTCCTCTGCAGCAGGGAGTCTCCTATTGCTATAGTTTGTAGTTTTCTCCTGTCCTGGAGATATTTTGGCTGGAATAGAGTTAATTTTCTTCACAGTAGTTGGTACAGTGCTGTGGTTTGGATTTAATATGAGAATAATGTTGATAACACACTGATGTTTTAGTTGTTGCTGAGCAGTGTTTACACTAAGTCAAGGACTTTTCAGCCTCTCACTCCAGTGAGTGGCTTGGGGGACACAAGAAGCTGGGAGGAGACACAGCTGGGACAGTTGACCGAAGCTACCCAAAAGGATATTTCATACAGTGTGGCATCATGCTCACTGAAGAAATTGGGGTAAAGTTGTCCCAGGGCCCCTGCTCAGGGAGTTGGGCATTGGTTGGTGGGTGGTGAGTGGTTGCATTGTGCATCACTTGCTTTGTGTATTCTATTTGTTTTATAATTATTATTACTATTTTCTCTTCCTTTTCTGTACTATTAAACTGTCTTTTTCTTAACCCAGGAATTTTACATCTTTCCCCCCCCCTCCCCCAGTTTCCTGTCCTGTCCTACTGAGGTGGGTAGTGAGTAAGTGAGCAGCTAGTGGGTTAAACCATGAGATTTTCTGATACTTCTAATGGCAAAGTTCAAACAAATAGAGCTGCAGAATAATTCAGCTTGGACCTGGGAGGATCAAGTCCAATCTCCTGCTCAAAGGAGGGCTAACTTCAAAGCTAGATCAGAAAAAAAATTCCAGTTACATTGAAAATAACACATTGCAGGTTTCAGTTAGACAGCAGTGATTATCTTAGCGGATACTGTGTTTACAAATTTTCAAAGGCAGAAAGCACTTTAAAAAACAGCAGTTCTAATGGTTTCTTTCTTCATATGAATTTATTGTCCTCTGCCAGGAAAAGCATCTCGCCTTGCCTTACCTAAGGGTCTGGAGGCAGCCTGGACTTGAAGAGTGGTAAGAAAGATATTAAGCTGTAAGAGAGCATCCAAAGGTGGGCAACGAAGTTGGTGAAGGGTCTTGAGGGGAAGCCGTATGAGGAGCTGCTGATGGCACTTGGTCTGTTCAGCCTGGAGAAGAGGAGACAGAGGGGAGACCTCATTGCAGTTACAACTTCCTCGTGAGGGGATGAGGAGGGGCTGACACTGATCTGTTCTCTGTGGAGACCAGTGAAAAGACCCTGGAGGGAATGGCCTAAAGCTGTGTCAGGGGAGATTTAGTTTGGATATTAGAAAAAGGTTCTTCACCCAGAGGGTGGTTGGGCACTGGAACAGGCTCCCGGGGGAAGTGGTCGCAGCAACAAGCCTCAAGAAGTGTTTGAATGATACTCTCAGGCATATAGTGTGACTCTTGGGGACAGTCCTGTGCAGGGCTAGGAGTTGGATTTGATGATCTCTGTGGGTCCCTTCCAACTCAGCATATTCTGTGATTCTGTGAAGATCAGGATAAATCAGATAAACAGCCTGAAAGACAGGATAGGTGATTTGTTTCTTTGTAGGCAGAAAGAAAACAATGGAAAAGAACCTGGATGGAGGGTATCAAAAAGCCCATCTCAATGTAATGGCATAACTTCAGTTGTATGTGAGTAGATCTGCCTCCTTCCCTCTCAGCAGAAGTCTTAAGCAACATTGCTGAGGGGAGGGAAGCAACAGTAAAAATATAACAATTTTTATTCTTTGTGTATGTATAAGATGTGAGTGCCTTGTAAGACCCTTGACAGTTTTCTTCTATGATAGGCTCCTTCCTCAAAATATGTTTCAAGGGAAGTACCCTCTTTAAGGAGAAGTGTGATTCACCTAGCCCTCAGCTGGCAGATAAAGTGCTATAAGGATTTTTAACTTTATAAAGGTGATATAATTTTATACAGAAGGTGGACAAGTACGATTACATGCACTGTGGGATAGCCAACTGGGCTGACTCTGACAAACTCATCTGTATGTGGAGGAAGCTGGGGGTTTTGTTACTGCAATATAGACCACAACACAGGGAGTCACGAGTACTAGAAGCCAAATTTTCAGGCTTTCAGTTTTGAACTCTATTGATTTTTACTTTTCTTTTTAATGATCTGAATATTAAACATGTATTTATTTCTTCTTAATATTCAACAAAATACTAGTCATACTTTTGGTAGGATAATACTTCATCCCACTAGAACAGATAAATTTCTATTTCTATATTTTCTATATATAATTAACTTTTAAAAGTACATCCTTGTTTTAAAAGATACTTTAAAATCACACTTAGAAAAAGATCCATCAGCATTTTCTATGCCTTTAGTGGGTGAGCTCTGTTTCTTAGATGCATATCCAGCAGCCACTTCCACACTCCTTGTTCATTTAAACTAGTCACCAGCCTTTGGAGATCAGTTTGTGCTTCACAGTTCTTCAGTTCACTGCCAGCGCCCAGATAATCTATCACTATGATGGCAGCAGTGGAAAATATGTCTGTGGCAAGATTTTAGGCATGGGTTAAACTTTGGGTGCATTCCTGAGCAGTGTTGAATTCAGCTGGTTTGGTACATGGCTGAATCAAAACTTCAACATCAAGTGCTTTCCTGAATTGAAGTCTCCATCAGTCTCAATGTGAAGCTAACAGATCCTTCTAGATCCTTTAATATGTATACATATTTTTGGAAAGCTCTGTGTATTCATAGCTAGCACATGTCATTGCATATACATCCTTTTAGGCTATGTTCTCAAAATGGAGTTTGGAGATGCCCAAGTCTCTTGAAGAACATACCTGAACCTCAAAACTCCAGCTATGACTGATTCATCAGTGTAGATCTAAGTACCAACTCTTTCCTGGCATTTTAAGTTTACCTAATTATTTTCTAGGAAAAAAGAGGATTTTTTTTTTATTGCAACAATTAGGATAATTAAATGATACAGTAAGCAATTGCTATGGGTTTACTATACTTTCTAAAGAAGAAATGTAGTATTTTTACATGCTTCAAGAATACAATTAAAGCAGGAAATTTTCTCTGCCTTTGATCCCTTAGATTTTATTTATCGCTGAAACTGGATTACTGGAACACAAGAAGGCATCAAAGAATGAAGGATGTTAAAGGAAGAAGCAAACTGTTGGACTGGCATGTGAGTTGTAAATGCAGTTGCCTTTCACTTTGCTGACAGGCATTGGAGCTAAATTTTAACAAGAACCTGGTCATTTTCTGAACAATTTGTATCAATTTACAGCTGCTGCTCTATTTTGGGTAATGAAGCAGTTTTATTCACAGCTATACAGGTGAATTGTTTTAATGTCTTCTTGGAATGACTATCTTTCACTTTGCTGAACCAAGGGATATAATTACATACTTTATAACTAGCTAGTAGCAAGTGAAAATTGTGCTAAACATTCAAAAATTTTAAGTAATGTTGTCGAGATTTTGGCCAATTCCGGATCCATCCCTACACTTAGTACTACGAGAAACTATAAGTTTATCAAATGCAAACAAGAGAGCTTACAGGGTGCTGATTGCTATTTTTGATCTGCCCTTTGGTTGAGATATCAGACTGAGAATTTCCTGGTGAAAATATTTCCAAAGTAGGTTACTTCTCCAGCTATAGCTACACCAACAGTCACTGTACTGTAACACAACGAGCACCTCTCAGCACTACTAGACAGACAATCTTCCATGCATCTAACTCTGATTTTGTATGATCCTAAATCACATGGGCCCAGTGACCCCTGAGCCCATGTGATAGAGCCATGCATGGTACTCGCTGGCGCCCAGGCCAGCCATGAGCTAACACAAAGCTGCTCATCCACTGTGGGAAATTTAGAGGAATATTCCCCCTGCCCAGCTAACTAACCTCTGTCCTGGAGCTATAAGTACAAAAAACACTCCCCTACAATACAAAAGACCCTGTACAGACTCGCTATAGTTGAATACATAATTAAAACAGTATTTCAGGGCTGGAAACCTTTGATGGCTGTAGCCCTGCATGGGCACTGGCACAGGTTGCCCAGAGAAGTTGTAAATGACCCATCCCTGGAAGTGTTTAAGGTCAGGCTGGATGAAGCTCTGAGAGACCTGATCTAGTGAAAGGTGTCCTGACCTTGGCAGTGGGGTTGGAACTAGATGACCAACCCAAACTATTCTATGATTCTGTGGTTTTTGGAGCAGTGTTGTTGCCAGTTAAAGGATGAGCTAAGCTTGGAGTAGCATAATGTGACCCTTATGAAACAGAAGCAGAAGGACCGCTTCTTGGGATTATCATAGAATCATAGGATTATTTAGGTTGGAAAAGACTTCTAAGATCACCAAGTCCAACCCTTAACCCAGCACTGCCAAGCCAAGCACTAAATCATGTCCCTCAGTGCCGCATCTACCATCTGTTAATACCTCCAGGGATGGTGACTCAACCTGGGCAGCCTGTCCCAGTGTCTAAAAACCCTCTCCCTAAAGAAATTTTTCCTGATATGCCATGTAAACCTTCTCTGACCATTTCCTCTTGTACTGTCATTTGTTACATGGGAGACCGATCCCCACCAGGCTACAACCTCCTTTCAGGCGGTCGTGGAGAATGACAAGGTCCCCCCTGAGCCTCCTTTTCTCCAGGCTGAACAACCCCGGTTCCGTCTGCTGCTTCTCATAAGACCTGTGCTCCAGACCCTTCGCCAGCTCCGTGGCCCTGCTCTGGTCATGTTCCATCATCTCAGTGTCCTTCTTGTAGTGAGGGGTCCAGAATTGAACGCAGGATTCAAACTGTGACCTGTTCAGTGCCAAGCATAAGGGGATGATCACTGCCCTGGTCGTGCTGGCCACACCATTGCTGATACAGGCCAGGATGCCATTGGCCTTCTTTAGATTAGGTGCATCCTTCTTTTTTTCATGCTAAGAAGAATGAGGGCAGCCTGCTCTGAAGCATGTAACTTCAGCTGATGATTTTCACCTGGTCACTTAGTGCTGTTTTAGTTATATTAGGTTAGAAATATTTAACCTAAACCTGAAAATATCTTAAAGTGGGAGATTTAAACAGAAAAACATGTAACTTTAGCTATCAGTAGATGCTTTGAATATTTGATTAACTGTCTGGGTTTCTTTGTTACTCTTTAGACATTATCTTTCAGCTCCAGCAGTAATTTTGGAAATGGATCTGAGGATAAAGCCCCAGGATCTGCCATTGTAACAACATAATTTTTTCTGTTTCAAAAGATGCATTAGTCAGTGAAAGAGAAGACACTGTTGTGATTAAATTAGTAAGCTATTGCTTAAGACCTTGGAATCTCTGTCTCAGTTCTGCTGGAGGTTTTATTAAAACATCAAGAATACAAATTTTTTTTGATCCCTCTCCTCTCTTCATATATGAGATGTCTTATAACTATTGCTCTGTCATCCAAACTTTCCCTAATGCTTGTACCTCAGTGTATTTCACAGAGGTCTCTCCTCCTGTCAGGGACTTTCAAATATCCCTTGATAGAGCTACAATAAAACAGAAGCAAACCATGAACAGCCTGAGAAGGGAAATTACAAAGCTGAAGTATGTATTCTACTAAGGGCAGTGGACAAAAGCCTACTGTATATCATAGAGCCTCTCTGCTTCTGTTGTCTGACTACCTCTGTCTCAGATTTACATTATTATGGGTAATTTCTTACTCCTAAGAACCTGGTTGACAAAAAAAGAAATTATTTTGCATGTTTACCTGCACATGTCTTTTGGAAGGGAGTTTCAGAATAGCTCCACATTTGAGCGCATACTCCAGAGTGAGAATAAATCTGGCTACACTAGGGAAAAGCTTAATGTTTTGCCTCAGAATTGGCCTTTCTCTCTGAGTTCCATGAACAAAATCTGTGATTGTGTCTGCTTCAGGTAACTTTTTGCAGTGTCAAGCTAGCCAGCTCACATCCTAGTGATTGCAGTACAGGGCTGGTGGGGACTCCAAAAAGCCATGTAAGGACGCTAGCTGTCACAAGCACCCTGCTCCCAGAGACTATGTTGCTGTTTGAACCCGGGCTGCCTGTTTTCAGCATAAGGTGGTTGCTTTTGTAAGACTATTTCATCCTCTGTTTTATATCAGTAAAATGGTTCACTGATGGCTGCAAGAAGCTTTCATGGTTTTGCTGGTGTCAAGTGCTGTGTGTGCAGCTCCCCCTCAGTGCCTAGAAAACACACCACATTTTGCCAAATGTTCAAAGGGCATCAGTAAGTACCATTTGAACAGCCTTCCCTGCATTTGAAAAAGTATATATCCTCATTGGACCCTTTGTGCCAGCCCTGCAGAGCTGCCTTTGAAAGGCACTATTACTCTTAGAACAAGATTCTGTCCCACTAATAGAATGATTTGGGTTGGAAGGGTCCTTAAAGCTCAAGTATTTTTAACTCCCCTACCATGGACAGGGACACCTTCCACTAGATCATGTTGATCAAAGCCCCATCCAACCTGGTCCAAGTTGCATACAAAGAGTTAGTTCTGACTTAAAACCAGATTATATTCCAAATAGTTGAGAAAGTATTAATGTAAGCAAGCAGAATGGGATAGCATGTTGCAGCAATCCCTGGACAGAGCAGTAAGTGAATAAATCTTGCATGTACCTACGCTGCTCTGGACCTCTGCTTGCTGAGGTTTTCATACCCATCTAAAGACCTTTTCTGCCTGACTGATTAGCCAAATTATCACTTTTCCACCTCAGTTTGCAGGAATAAGCTGTATTTCCCTTTGAAAGATGAATTTGAGACAAATTGATGTTTAGATCCAGCAGAGAAGATAATCGCGTGTGAACTGATGAGCTCTTCAAGTGAATTACACAGTTAGTTCCATTAGGAAACTGTCTTTACTGTTCACTTCTCTTACACTCCTGCTTACATGACGCACTTGCAAAGTTACATGTTTAGATTACTGGATTTATCTTAGTTTATGACTGTGCTGCTGTTAATTATGTAAACGGTATTGTAGTCTTACATTTATTAGTTTTCATATACAACAGCTATTTTCCTGCATCTGTTCTTCTTGCTTCATGTTTTTCTCCCCAGTTTGTATCTCATTTTTGGGGTATATGCCAGCAAAATAACATGCTACTGAAATCAGAGCCAGGACTCATTAGCTCTAGTAATTACCACCTTCCTCTGTCCCAGAGGCTTAGAGCATCACTGTTTTTCCTACTGCCAGCCAAGACTTTCATTAGCACAGCCATCCACAGTGTTAACAAATTCACTTGAAGCAATGAGCTGGTTCTATGTGCACCTAGACTGTAGGTATTCTCTTCTCTTAGTGAATCTCCTCCCTCTTCTCTCCCTGAATCACTGACATAACAGCCAATGCAAGATGGCAATGTACATTTGAAAATCTCCCTCCTTATGATTATTTACAACTTCTTTCCACATGCAATCAGAAAAATATTTTGTCTCAAATACCACTCAGATTTCTGCCCTTTGCTTCTCTTTCTCCGGGTTTCACTACTCTTTTCCACATTGGAACCTTCTGTTGCCTCCCTCTTTCTCCCCGCTTTGTGGGTATCCCTCCTTGCACTAAATCATAATTGTGCTTGCCTCATGTCTGCATCCCACCTCTTGAAAGGACCAAAAATAAAATGAACAAGAAGAATACATGACTATTTAAAAACTCCAGATCCAATGTCCCAGAGACTACCTTCTTGTGCATTTGTGTGGATTAAAATAGATCTGCAGACCGTGTTTCTTGTCATGCTATAGATTTACTGATAATCATTTCAGAAATGTGATGTCCTGTTATTATCTGTGCTTTGCTTATGCTATGAAACATTTATTTTATTTGGATGGGAGCCTATTTAACACACTGTTGTTGAAAGGAGTTTTTTCCACTCAGTTATGAAGAGGAATGGCGTTTGGTTTATTTGCTTGTTGAAACATGGCATAGCTAGGATTATCTTTAGTGTTAGCAACAGATGGTTACTTCTTCCTTCTCTTAAAAATCACGAGTGATAGGAACGTTGTTATTTTTGGACACTGAAGATGTTCCATTCTCTTTGAACTGCTGGGGTTAAATGTTAGATTTTGGGTTTGATTTCCAACTGTTTCGTATCATTGCTCTTCTCCTATCAGTGCGAGCTTTCCTCCTGATAGACCTTATAGCTACTTGACAACAAATAGCTTTGTCTCATTTCCTGAAGCCTCAGTGAGCCACGCAAATGACTTTGCAATAATCTGCAAATGCCATAATGTTTCAAGACCCAATCTGAATTTCTATACTGACAGAAGAGTTGCCCTGTATGGTATGTCATTGTACTGGAGCAAGGGTAAGGCTTTCTAGGGCTAATTAGCACTGCAAAATAGCTTCTAAAGTTTTCTACAAGGAAAGTGACATTTGAAGACTTATGCCATTAACTAGAACATAAAATGGAACTAAATGACCCCTTTTTTAGAGGCAATTAGATGTAGTTACAGCATTTACAAGTATTTCTGTCATACAAGTAAGCATATTTCCAGAAAAACAAAGCAATTTTTTAAGGATGAAAGCCTCATTCTCAGACAGGAGTCCAAGAGGAGAAGCTGCTTGTGGAAAAGCATGTGTGTTATTTGTTTGCCTAGTCCTGCTTCACTGTGTTCTTAGAGAGTGGAGGTCAGACCATGAAGGGCAACAAATTGACTTGATTCCACAGATACCAATGGATCTGTGAGCTGGTGGGTTTTTTTATTGATTTGTTTGTTTGTTTGTTTTTGGTTTTGGGTTTTGTTTGTTTGTTTTCCCCTCCACACTGGCCCAGGTCTAGGTCTTTACTATAGAAGGATTTTCAGAGGCAGAATTTGATCCCTTTTGTCCCCATCCTGATAAGAGGCATTTCAAACTCTAGAGTGGATGCTGCCTCTAAACCGAGCTAAGCCTGGAGGGGAGGTGTGTGTTTGTACAAGCCCTCTTCCCATTGTAATACAATATCTATCAACTGTACCTACAAGCATTGACCACCACTGTCACATTCTTTGTGGCAGAACAGGTTTAGAAGTTCAAATAACGTATAAGATGGCACAAGAAATGCAGAATCTGAGTCTGAAGTTTCTTGGGGCTCCCTGAATCTTGAAGGGACAGCTTATTTTCATGTGCTGAAATAGAGATGGTGGTTTCACATCTGTGAGCCTCAAAAATATGCTGGAGTAAGTTGGTCTGGAGCTAACCCATGCTTAAGTCTATTACTGCATATAGTATTATCCTGGGACACATCAGATCTGCCGTGGCCCTCATCCAGTAAGGTACATAATCATATACCTAACTTTAGGCCAATTAATAACTTTCTTCAATCAGATTGCTTCTTTGAAGTTAATAGGGCTATTCATATCTCCAGGTTAGGCATACACATCCAAATCTCTTGCTTAATTGGAGTCTGTGATTCCTTATATTGGCCAAGATCTAGTGAAAAGATTTTATTAACAGTGAAGTCAAAATTACATATTTCAAGTTCCTTTCATTATCTCACCACAGAGCATTTGTATCGCTAATTAATCAAATGATCATCTCCAATCAGCTTTCACAGTGCTTGAGAATTTTACAAGTATCACAGTATAACTGAAAAAAGGAAGGGACCAACTCTCTTAGTATAGTTAGACCTTCTGAATTTATACGTTAGATCATAGGGAATTTAATTTAACATTCTCTAAAGACTTTCACAGGTCTTTTTCTGCAAGATATTTTTTCCCTTATCCATTTATTTTAAAGCTGTGGTTTTGCACTTCTATTCTAGCTAGTTAATTTTTATCCTTAAGGGTACACTGTATTTTTTAGTTTCTGAATCTTCCCTACACTTTCACTTCCAAAAATAGCAAAAACCTTTTTTGGAGAAATGTGTTATTTATTTTGCATTTGTCGGAATGAGTAGGCAATACGACCCAGTGTTATAAATAATGCCTGCAGGTATATAAACCCCTGTATGGAAGAAACAGACAGGTTTTTAACACAATATAAGAGGCAGGAGACTATCTAAACTCTTGGTTTACCTTCTCAGGGCTTAAAAACTAAACGTGCCTCTGCATGTACAGAGACAGATATTGTGTTATTCAGTCAGCCCTGTGCAAAGTGAAGTTGTAACTGTGGGAAACTGTATGAAGTCTCTCATGGTTCAAGTTTCAGATTATCTGATCAAGCTATGCAGGCTGTCCAGGTGACACGGTACTAGACTCAGAGGCCCTGGTTTGTAGATTATGTACTCTAAAATGTAGGTTATGACTTTATGGTGATGGTGGATTTGATAAGGAGAAGGAACCAATAGAGAAAACATAAGATTTTTTTCCCCTGTCTTTTTTTTGGCTATCTCAACAGGGCCTTTCTAGCCCTGAGGTGTTGGTTTAGACCATTTAGACCAAGTTCACATTTGGACCAGAAAATGAACATGCAGTGTGCATGTTGGCTTGAGTGAGCCATAACCTTTGCTCTTCATGTCTGCAAGTACACCACTTTTTCTCTGTCTACACTATTTCACTTGGTATCTGTTTAAATAAGTCTGATGTCTCCTCCCACCTAATAATACCTCAAGCTTCCTTTTATACTTCCCTTCACTTGGCTTTTCCCAGTATGTACCCCAGTGGTTTTGACATTCAGCCCTCACACTGCTACTCCTCTGCAAGACCACTCTAGCATTTCCCAGAAGCAGTTCTTATAAACCCCTGGCACATGAGCAGGGGTTTCAAGCTCTCCCTGTGTGCCTTGAAATGTTACCTAATATTTAGTCTTAACCAGCTGGTATGGAGCATGCTGGTAGTCACCACTTTTCTCTTGATGTCTGTGGGTTTCTGACCAAGTGCCTTTCTCTGCATGTCTGTGAAACTCGAGATAGGTGAAACAAATCCTGCTCCCAGCATTGCTTCTTCCCTTAAAAAAAATAATCTATTGTAGTTTAAAGCCCTCGAGTTACAAATTATTGCATCTCTGCAGTGCATTTGTAGCACAGATGCAGTACACAAAAATCACAGAACAAGAAGACATCCCTATTTTCAATTTATTGGGAGGTGAGATAGATGCAGTGCATTACATCAGACTCTCGATTATCTATAAGAAAAAAAAGTCCCAGACCATACTGCCTGGCTGAATGATGTCTTCCCAGAATGGAATTAATTTTTGCTATATAGCTGCATTGACTGATGATGGAGTGGCCAATATTTGGTGGGGTGTTGCTGCCAGCACCATGGCAATAAAACAAAGCAATAAGAGACATGGCCAGCACTCAGACAGCTGAGCAACATTTGTAAAAGAAATTCTACAACTTTGCAGTTGCTGAAAACATGTGCTTTGATGTGCTAAATTAACATGTAAACTCAAAGTCAAAGGTTTGAAGCACTCAGCATTGCAAAATAGTGTTACGGTATTTAGTAAATGGAAATGAACTTCAAAGGAAAAAGAAGAGGATAAATGGAAGAGATTTTTTTTGAGTAGAAAATGTACCTAATGATGGCATTTTTCAGTGCCCTGTTCCACACAGGCAAATCCAATGAGAGTGAATGTCCTCCGTTATCCCAGAATCAGATGGCAGATCCTGGAAAAAGACTCAGTCTCCTCCTGATGTAGCTCACTCAGGCAGTCACAGCACTGTCGCTGGGGGCAGGCTGTCACATCTGCCTGTGTCCCTAGGCAAGAGCTTGGAAGTTTGCATGTGCTGGGCAGGCAACTGCTGCTAGGCCATTGCCTGTGGAATTAGCTGGTTATTTAATTCTAGACTGCAAGTGACTTCTGTGGGCTGCAAGCTTCCACTATGTGACGCTCTAGACATCCCAACAGGAGAGGAAAGAAGTGTGTGCATGGACTTGCAAAAGTGAACTGTTAGTTTATTCCTGCATTCCTGACTTGTTTATGGGGCTTTTAATGGCCGGTTGTTGTTGAAACAGTTCAACAAACCTATTGCCGATACTTTCGGATAACGTGGTTCTCATGAATCTCAGTTCAGCCAGGCATTTTGAGACATGTAGAAATCTTTTAGAAAGGCACTGGTACATTGAGGTCAGCAGCTGTAAACATGTACTTAATGCTCAAATAACCAAATAACCAAATAGTGAAGTGGTGCTGCACATTGTAAAATATCTACATATGAGACAAGTGCCTCAAACAAGTGCCCAGACATGAGCATGTAGTGCTTCCTTAGATGCCCTTGAAAACCCAAGACAAATGGCAAAAAAACCTACAGAAGACTTGCATCTATCAGCAGCCAGAGGCCCAGGGGTGTATACTCGAAATGCATGTGTGACTTCTCACCTCCTTGAACATTCACAGTGGTGTAAACTTAAATGAATGGTAAAGTGGGTTGTAAAGTAAGAAGTATGCTTATGAGGGTATATTTTCATTGCCAGTTCTTAAGATACTTTTTAGATATATTTGTCAGTGTAGATCTTGGTATGCTACTAAGCAGCCATCTTCTAACCCTCTAAAAAGTTCCCCACATTCCATTGTGATACTACAGTGCCATACAATAAGCTACTAGGGGAATTCACTACCATTTTCTAGCAATGTTTCCCTGTTTTATAATGTAAGAAAATGTCTGTACCTGCCTATTCTTCCAAGAAGCATGTAAAAAGGCTTGAGAAACTCAAGAGGGGAGCAGAATTGATAATTGATTTGACAAGGACAACACTTGCAGAGACAGAGGGAAGAAAGGCTTCTCCATTTCTGAAGTATCTTGTAATTCTGCTCTGTTTCGGGAGAGAAGTGGTGGAAGGAGATTAACATGTTACTGGTGAACAGAGGCAGTCACACAAGCGAATAAACACTGAAGGGCTTCAATGACTTCGATTTTAATCAGTAGTGACTAAAGTCAAGAGAGAGCCAGTGTGACAAAATGAATGGTTGTTCACACTTTCCTACAGTTCAAGGTTTCTAGAATTTGCAATGTTTGAAGCATCTCCAAGTCAGTTACATAAAAAATGGATAATGCTTGCAAGATTGTATAAGAAGCTTGTTATCCAAACAAGGGAAGGGGACAAAGACTCATCACTCAATTGTAGTAGTTTGTGTTGTTAACAAAGTCAACTTTGAAAGGCTTTGCCTTTATGCTGGAAACCTTGAGTGCTTTCTTCAAGAATCATAGAATGGTTTGGATTGGAAAGGAACTTGAGGGATCATCTAGTCCAGGAAGACCAAGATCATCTAGTCTAAGTGATGCTTCCATCTTACTGTTTGCCTTGGGGGAGCCCCTGCTGTTGAGAGCATGTGTACTATGAACAGCTTGGGCAAGCCACTTGATTGGGGAAGTCTGAACTTCTGCACCCAGTGCTGGCGATTAGCTGATATCTGGCAGTCAGCAACATAATTGCATTGGAGTAGAAACGAAAAAAACCCAGTGCTTGGTAAAGGTTGTTTAAGCAGTCATTAGAATCTCGAATAAATATTCTGAAATATTTTCTTGCTAAAATATTATTTGCAGTAATTGCATATTTTATCTTTAACAGTTCAGTATATTCATTACCTCTCTGATTTTTTATTCAGACTTAAACTGTAACAGCTTATTTAAAACTGCATTTATTATTTTTCTTATGCAGGTTGCATAAATGAGTGTCAATAGTAGCAGTATGGAAATTAACCAATTTGTAGTTACAATAGCATTAAATATATTTTGCTATTGTCTGAATGGAAAACATTCCAGATGAAAAATTAATTCCACCCACTTGAAATAGGAAATAAAAGTTTTACTTTAGTCTTTGCCCTTTAAAAATAGCCGTTAGTTAGCTTTTCATTTTCATTTTTATATATTTCAGATTTTCTGTGAAAATGAAAGTCAGTGTTCTTTCTTTCATATAGAATTATTTAAAGAAACAAGAATAAGATCTGTTTTGGAAATATTTAATAGCATACTTAAGGAAAATTTAGCTTAAGCTGCAAAGCACCAACTTAAGTTGGTGAATAAATCTGAAAAAATTTCTCAAACAAATATAGGGCAAATGAAGTACCTATAGGTACTTTGTGTTGCTGTTCAAGCCTCATGAGTTATGCATGTCTTCCTACTGCATGTGAAAGACAGAAAATTGCAGGTGCAAGTTGTCATTTGAGTGTCTAAGGGTCCAGTTCTGTGTGCAAGTAAGGGAACAAGAATATGTGTGTGTTCAGATGTTCATATACATCTTGTTCAGCTTCCAGTCAGACCAGTTGCTGCTGGAAAACCCCATGTTAAGAATATGGACCTGAAAAGACATAATAGCTGAACCACTAAAAGTAGTGGGGGAAATGCCTTGATAAAAACATTCTTAATGCCAGATCCAACCCGGCTTATTTTACAAGGCATCCGTAGACTGTGTGTAGTAGAACCAACAGCAGAGAAATATTTTGGATATAACAAGTTATACATACCATAGTTGCTGTCCTAGTTAGAACAGCTGGGCCCAGTTCATCACTGGATGGGTGTAACCCAAAACTGTGTATTCTATAGCCTTCCATGCCATTTCCCAGAAACTGTTGTCCATAGACTATTTGCACCCTCTGCCCAGAGCAGCCTGACTCCTCAGGCTACAAACTAGGCGCTAAGAGGCCTGCGAGATAGAAGGGTGTTTTTGTCCTCACACCCATTGAGGAACCCCCCGCCCTGAGGGAAGTACTGAGCATTCCTGCCTGAACTGGAGAATATATAATCTTGGAGTCTTGGGACGTTTTAACCACTCATGGGATCCAGAGGAAGACTGCAGATCACCGCTCTCAACCAAACTGCAGACCACCACTCTCGACTGGACTGCGACCACCACTCTCGACTGGACTGCAACCACCACCCTCAACCGGACTGCAATCACCACTTTTGACCAGACTGCAACAGCACTCTCACCAACAGGTTTTCCCCCTCTCCCTTTACTTTGGACTCAGGGGGCCCAAAGAACACCACTCTGTTCATACCCCAGGGTACTGGGTTATACATTTGGGTTTTGTGGGTTAAAACCAATTGTTTGTCTGTATAATCGTACTTATTTTATTATTTTATTAAATTGTTATTCTGACTTATAATCTTTCTTTTGGGTTGAGTTCATTTTCCTCTGCTGGTTTACCTTTAAACCAGCACAGTTGCTTAAGCATGTTATGAACAGAAGAAAAAAAAATCTTGAAAGTAAAAGTCATGCAAGAATGCAAGTAAAAATTCTGGAAAGATAGAGAAGGGTCCAAGAGTAAGGCAAAGGGTCACATGAGATAGTGTCTTATTTCTTACACTTTGCAGTTGGCATCTTGAAAGATGATTGCAGATGACCAAGCTCCACAAGGGTGAAAAGCATCTGAGAGAGACTAGTCAAGGCCATTTCGACATATGTGAGAGAGAATAAGTCCATACCTTTGACTTCATGCTGGTCCTAGCAGCAAAAGCAAAAAGAGAGATGTGCTAGCAAGAGTGTAAAGGAACTTGGCCATGAGGTGGGCTGGGGAATAGGTTCTCCATTGTTTGTTTTGTAAACTACTTAAGAAGCTGAAACGATCAAATACATTGTTGTTAAATGAAATCTAGAGAACCATTTTCTATTTTAGGCACTTACACCTGTGTAATTTTTTTGCAGAGCTCTTCTCTTCATTGATGGCCGAAAATCCTGTCCTCTTTGGAGAAAGCAAAAGATGTTTGAAGATGGAATCTAGTTCAAAGGACAAGGGTGTAGTGGGTTTGTGTAGTTAAATGACACTTCCTTTTCCCTGGAGGAACAGGATATTCCATACCATGTTATGTCATTCCAGCTATAAGAGGGAAGGGAGAATTAGCTTGGCCCTTCTTCTTCTTCCGGGATGGCCCTGTAGGTAGCTGTGTCTGTCCGAGATGCCATTCTATGGGGGAGGTAGAATTTTTTACTGTTAGTTTCATTTACCTGTGTGTTTGTAGTGTTATTAGTCTCTTCTTTTTTTCTTGGTGTAAATGTAAACTTTTTTCCCTGGTAAGCTCCCAAGTTTTCACGTTTTTCTTTTCTTTTGTCTTCCCTCGGGGGGGGAGGGGAGCAGAAAATCTGCGCAGCCTCGGTGGACTCCTGGCATTCAGCCAAAGTAAACAGCTACAAAAGGATAATTAGGATAATATTAATAATCACGTAAAATTAAAATAATTAAATAATTTTAAAGTAAGAATTAAAATATCTTTAGCAATTAATTTTCCTAGGTGTGTGAAGATAGAATCTGACTCAACACGAAGAAAAACTGATTTTGTTTCCTGAAATTCCCAACTGAAAACAAAGATCCTTCGAGGGCCAAGTCCCAAAGCCAGTTTTTGTTGTCACTGACAAAAGTGACACAACAGGTGTGTCAGAAATGAGAAGCTACTGTTCAGCTGAGGACATTGAACTTTGGAGTTAATTAATGACTTTTTAATGTGTTTCTACTGAAATACTGTTTGAAGCAGTCCCACGGAAGAGTAGGAGAGAATCAGATTGCCCTTTTTACAGGAGTTTTCAAAATGCTAAAATTTGTTTTTAACTAAAACTGTCAGTTTTTGACGCTTAAGTTAAGAAATATTTGGAAATCTGCCTGTTTCAGTTTAGTGGTAACATTAAAATGTTTTGAATAGCTTTTGCTTTTAATACCATGATATTGCAAACCCAAATAAAATTTCAAGATGAAAATTCAGACCTGATGGTTTGAAAAGGATTGAAAGAACTAGGTTGGCGGAATGTCCTGAGGGGTCTGAGTTAGCAGCCTTCTGAAGGGGGCCTGCAGGGAAGCCAGAGGGACACTCTGAACTTGTGATAGGACAAGAAGCAAGGGGTGCAAACTGAAAGAGGGGAAATTCAGATTAGGCATTAAGAAGAAATTTTTTACTGTGAGGGTGGTGTGATACGGGAACAGGTTGCCCAGGGAGGTTGTGGATGTCCCAGCCCTGGCAGTATTCAAGGCCAGATTGGATAAGGCCTTGAGCAACCTGGTCTAGTGGGAGGTGTCCCTGCCCATGGCATAGGAAGTTGGAACTAGATAATCCTTAAGGTCCATTTAGCCTCTTAACATTCTATGATTTCTTTCTTTTTCTCTTTTTTTACCAAATGAAATTTCCCTGCAGGTGATATATGCCTACAGAAAGGTTTTATTTTGTCAAAGTAGTTTTATCACTGCAAAAAATATTCTGTAGAAAAATGTTTGACTGATACTAGTCCCCAAGACTTGTTGATCAGCGAAACTTTAGGTGCTTAAATCTTACATAACCACTGCATAATGTATTATTTAAAGAAGACAAGATTTTACAATTTTTTAGGACTGACAGGATGAACTGTGAGATAATAGGCTTGGCCTGAAAATGCTAATTCTATCAATATACCTTATACCAGTCATGTTTTTCCTTTGCTGTTTTAGATGTGTATTCTAGCTGACCAGAAGGAATGGCTTTATTGCTATAATTTCTGTTAGCCTATGGTAAAGGTTATTTTTTTAAAAAAAATAAGCCTATGCAGCTTCATTTGTGCCCACATGAATTTACATGGAAAGCTGCATTTTGGGCATTTTTTTCTGCTTTAACTGTGCTTTGACAGTTAACACAGGTTCAACAGCAGCAGGCTGTATCCAGATTACTACTGAAAGCATCATACCCTTTGCATGGGTGTGGAAACCAGGCAAATTTACTGGAAAACAATAGGTATTGAAGGAAAGCAGTGCTTACACAAATGTCCATTTGAGGTGAAGTTCTCAAATACGTCCATTTCCTTGTCCAAATGTTGATTGCTATTCATGCTTAGTTGTTGGCCTTGAGTAAAGAGCACAGAAGGGAGAACAGAAAGGCTGTTGCACAAAACCCGTTCCAGCTGATGAGGTTTGTGAAAGGCATCAAGAAAAGGCTGTAAGAATGCAGAAGGAAAAAGACAAGCATAGAAGGTGACACAGAGCAGGCTAATGCCCTCAGTTCCTTTTTTTTTTGCTCCAGTTTCATCCAAAATGTTAACTGTGATTGAATACTTAATACAATGAGTTATAACATAAGGATATAAGCTTTAGAATTAATCAGAAAAAGAAAAGGTCACAATAAAGAATATTTATATTCAAGTAAATT
This sequence comes from Chiroxiphia lanceolata, assembly GCF_009829145.1. Lineage (NCBI taxonomy): Eukaryota > Metazoa > Chordata > Aves > Passeriformes > Pipridae > Chiroxiphia > Chiroxiphia lanceolata. Next base: position 58,008,834 of record NC_045638.1, read on the forward strand.
GGAGGCATTTTGGCTAGTTGGTCCCAAAGGAAATTTCCTGTGGGTACTTGAGGAGAAATTGCAAAAGTCTTTGATCCACTTGCAAGCACATCCCAGAGATCCTGGCAAAAGTAGGTCCAGAGGGCAGAAGACATTGCACAGGTCACCTAGAAGGAGAAAAAGGAGGATCTAGTGAATCATTGAATCATTTAAGTTGTGAAAGACCTCTAAGATCTTAGAGGTCTTTTCCTCCATTAACTTGGCACTGCCAAGTCCACCACTGAGCCCTGTTCCTAAGCACCATATCTAAATAAAACAGTTTAAGGACCCATACAGAAAATAATTTGGTGATATGTGCCAGATGATACAAATTAGTTAAGAACAAGTCCTCTTAAACCATCTATTTGGCTGACTAAGAGGAATTAAAAGGTGTGATATATTTTGGCCTGAGTACCACTTTTGGCACCGTCTTGCATGAGCAAGTTAGAGAACTATGATCCAGTTGAAATAATGATGAGTTGGGTGAATAATTGCATAAAAAATTGCTCTAGAAACTGTTGAGAATTATTGCATCTTAAATTAGCATTTTAAGCCATCTTGCAGAGGTCTATCTGTTTTACTCAATATAGACATTAATGGGTTGGGGACTGGAATTTGACAAATGTTTAAAATCTTTTTAAATTAAACAAAATTGTTAAGAATTGAAAGTACTTTGTTGGGCCAGATTTTAGTTTAAAATAATCTAGATCTTTTGGAGAAGTGATCCAAAATCAACAAGATGGAGTCCAACCAAGGCAAGAACAACGAACTGTGGTTAAGAAAGAAAAAAGTAAAAGGCATTTATCAAACGAGAAATATCTTCCAGTGCAGCTGTACTGTGAAGAAGCATTTGAGAGTTGGAGTGGAGTACAAGCTGGATCCTTTCTGGGAATATATTATCAAAAGTGTAATGTGCAAAGCACATGAAAATAAATGTATGTCTCTTCACTGCACTGGTGAGACCTCAGATGGAATACTGGTACTCATCTGTAAAGTAGAATGAGAATATATAGGAGACATACAGAAAATAAGAACAAGAGTGATAAAAACTTTGGATTGTATAAGAAAAGCCTGTAGTAAATGTCCTTTTTCTAGAAAAGAAGATCAATGAGCAGAAATTACAATCTTTTCCAGTGCTTAAAATGATTGATATTAGACTGGTGATCGTTCTTCTCTTTAACTGGGTGGTAGGATAGGATTTAACCAGCTTACCTAGCAAAAAAGAGATTCCAATGTGAACTGAAAGAGATCACTTTGAGAATTTATTGTCTTCGGGCAGTATTACAGATGGTTCAGACCAGTGCCTATTAGAGAGGTTTTCCTGGTGACTACTTATATCTATGCAGGATCAGAGGAAGGTGTCGAGTAAATCAACTTACAGAGCATTGGATAGCCCTGTTTTTGAATTATTTTATTGATTAGCATTACCTCGTGGGGATTCTTTCTTGAGAAGGTTTTCAAAGATATGTTTACTGCCTTCTTGTCACACCTGGACTGATGGACTGAGCAGGAGAAGGTGCCTGCAGGTGAACACCTTGGTGCACAATGTTGCGATACACCTGCTGTATGGATGCACAAAGTCATCAGTGTGCACTGCCTGTCTCAAAACTGGCACAGTCTCTAAGAAAGCAATTGTTTTGACTATACAAAATCTCTATTTTAACTGGCACAGCTTTCTTGCTTGGTGTCTAAATTAAGTGACTACAATTGAGTTGTATAGAAGGAAGTAACTTTTTATCACAGAAAATAACCCTTGTGGATATCCTCAGCTAAAGACAATCAGAAACTGACAAAAAAGGGCCATCAGCAAACTGGTATTGTCTGTTGCTAGCTGGAGAAATCTATTCTTTATCTGGTACACTCTTACATCCTGTGCTGAACTGTATCACCTTCTACCTTTTGAAAATTTAGAATAAATTTCAAATCCTTTGGCGATATGTAGGGATACCCCAGATACATAATGAGCAGGATAGAAAGTAATAATTCAGAGGTAATAGTGACAGACAGTTGGTTTTCAAGTTCTCAAAGCTTGAGGCTAGTTTTTGATGACAACAGGTTGCCTGAAACTGCAGTTCTTCCTTGCATGAAGCCTCATGCAGTGGTCTTCTCTGTTGCCTAGGAGTAGGACTATCTCTTATCCTAAATGATGCCAGAACATGGACTCAATACCCTTGAGATCCAGCCAAAGTTCAGTACCCTGGGGTATAACTCTTACATGTTGGCTCAGAGATGTCTTGTGAATGTTGTTGTCAAGCAGCAGAGGAAATCAGTTTTGAGGCTGATGAATTGCAAGCTCATAAATTTGAGTTGTCCTAGTAACACTGTGAATAGCCATAAAATCTCTTAGCATGTGATCTCTTAGCAGAAAATATGAACTTGTCCTGCTTAAACTTATACTGTATTTCATTTTAGAGTAGGAAGAGATTTAGATTAATAAGATAAATTAGTAGGTATTCCCTTTGATCCTTGTCATCACAGGGTGCTTTCTGTGTTAAGGTTGCAATCCAATAATCTGTTGGTGAAAATTTTTTGTCCTTTTCTCCTATACAGGACTAGGTTGAGAGGCTGAATGTTGGCTTGGTAGATTTTAATCAATGGGTCATTCCTAAAGGAAAACTTTGTGTAAATTTTATGATTGAAGATGTCTTAAAATAAAGTAACCTGAACTTTTTCACACTGGTCATAGGTCTCTCTCCAGACCAATAAACTAAGAGATGGATTTAATGTTCAATAGTTAAAGTAGAAATACTCCCTTTGCCAGTAGTGGACTTTGACAGGGTATTTTTTAAGTATAGAAAATTATCACTTGGTTATATACACTCTTCTGTATCGTTAATCAATTTGATGGACAAGCTACTGTGTGAATACATATTACAGAAATATTGAATACAGTGAGTTCAGAGAACACAGCAAAAAAAAATAAGACCTGCAGGTGTGTTGAAAAAATGATTGCCTCTTCCTTTAACGTGGATTTTTATGAGTTTCCATTGAAAAACATAAGTTACATACTATTTCCTACGTCTGAAATAGGTAGAGAATCCATCTGTAATTGAACTCCAGTAAATGCCTGGTTGAGACAGTGTCAAAAGCACCAATGAAAATGTTTTTCTGAGGAGTAACTTAAAATCATCTGTACTGTCTGTACTCCTTGATACTTTGATTTCGGACAAACCTTTTTAGTGCAGAATTGCCTAGGACACAGAAGTTTGCTATAATGCAGCTTCTGTTGAGTGGAAAATCCTGCGCTCTCATAGGAAACCACTTAATCTTTGACCTTAGTAGAAGTGCAAGCAAGAACTTCACAACTCTTTCACAGAGACTGCTGCAAAGACATTTTTTTAAAGCAGAAGGTTCCCACCCAGGAAAACTCTTCAGCATGTGCAGAAACATATCTCTAATCAGAAAGTAGTGATGTGAATTTTTAGTGAAGTAGACGTATTGGCAATATCTACCCTTGATGTTACGGAAGTGATATAAGGATGTGTTCAATATGTATGTTTTGACGGGGAACTTAGGGAATTACTTTAGGATTTGGTTTCATGTGAAGCCTGTCATTTTGGGAGAGCTGGGAAGACCCTCTTCTCTTTTTAAACACATTTGTAAACACAGAAGCCCAGACCCATCCTGCTGAACCTAATGTACCTTAATGAGGGCTAATGCAGGAGGTTGGTCTCCCTGGGCTATCCTCCTGGTCAGCAGTGCTGGAACACATTCAAAGTTGACTCTCACTAGAGAGGGTCTAACTGTCACAAAGTTGGATGGTGGAATCTTACCCTTCGTAGCCGAAGTCAAATAAAATCTAGTGAACTGATGAACCCCTGGGGCTGGTATAAAAGACAGAACATGGCAGATCCTCACAAATCCTCTGTATTTTCAGTGTAGCAAAATTAAGTACATGTCATCTCTTACAGCCCACTGTGTTACCATGTCCTGGGTCTGAGATGTTAAGAAACAACAGCAAAAAGGTCCTGGGAGGAGGGTTACAATCATATAACGTGCTTAATCACAAAGTCTGGCAGTTAATGAAAAGGCTGGAAACCAGAGGTTCATTATAGCTTTTGAAAATCTCAAGCTTCTCAAACTAAACTCACAACTTCATAGGAAATGGCTCATCAATCTGACTTCTTAAAGGTTTGTATTACCAACTGATAGTTTTTCAGTGCCAGGGACCTAATTCCGAGCTTTTAGCAACAGGACAGAAGACAACACTAAACATGATAAGCCTGCAATGCTTCTAGGCTACATTATGTTTGCATGGTCCCTTGCCTGCACATGTTGCTTAGCCAACATGCCCACAAGCCATGCTGCTATATTAGTGTGCTACTAAGCCCACTCTGAAAGGCACAGTCTCTTGGTAGGTCCTGCTGGTCTCTCTGTGCCTGTGCTAAAAGTAGCTGTGCAGCTTCTAGACAGCTTGGAGTGTAAGCACCTGTGCTGGTTTTGGCTGGGATGGAGTTAATTTTCTTTGCAGTGGCTAGTATGGAGGTGTGTTTTGGATTTGTCCTGAACATAGTGTTGCTAATACGAAGGTGTTTCTGCTACTGCTGAGCAGGGCTTGCACAGAGCCAAGGCCTATTCTGCTCTTAGTACTGCCACGCTGGCAAGGAAGTTGGGGGTGTGTGGGAGCTTGGGAGGAGACACAGCCAGGACAGGTGATTCAAACTGACTAAAGGGATGTTCCATATGACATCGTGCTTAGTATATAAAGCTGGGGGAAAGAAGGAAGAAGGGAAAGATGTTTGGAGTGGTGATGTTTTGTCTCCCCAAGTAACTGTTTTGCATGATGGGGCCCTGCTCTCCTGTCTGACTTTTACCCTTCTGATTCTCTCCCCTGTCCCACTGGTGGGGGGCGTGAGTGACTGCATAGGGCTTGGTTGATGGCTGGGGTTAAACCACGACAGCAACATTCATCTGAGTGTGGGAAAAGTCCGTAGTACTGGATCCTACTGTTCTGCACTAGGGGTGGACAGGTCATATTCTGTACTATCACAGTATGATGTCGAGTATAAGAGTCCCTTTTAACACTTCTCCTGCTGTAAATCCACACTTGTGAACCTCTGTGAAATAGTATCAGGACTGTCACAAAGTCCTAGAGACCTTATAAGGATCTCTCAGGTAGTATCAATGTTTTTTCAGGATAAAGCATTTCTGACATTCTGAAATGTTTTGTATCATGCTAGAAACAGAACTCTGACATTTTTCACAGTACAAGGATATTGTGAATAAAGTATCTGCAAAATGGTTAAGAAAATAAAGAGGTTATCAACAGCAGACAGAGGAAAGAAGGAACAACTCCATGGGAACTGACAGGAGTTTCTCACTCCTGCTAACCTCTAGTCCACATGAAAATTACTGGGCAGGTGACAAATGAATTTGTCCTGATAGGCTGTAAAGTTGATGGGTGGTATTTGAACCCTGCTGCAGTGAGTTGCTGAGTAGAAGGAGTGAAACTGTAGTCATTAGCAGGAATTTAACAGACTTAGAGGAAACAAACAGGTGCTAGTAAACACTGCAAAGTTTCATTTTGTTTTGCATACTGATGCTTTGAAATGTCTACTTCTGCTTGACAAAGTAGAATAATTTTGCTTGCTAAATTTTCTCAGTTTTGGTGTTTAAGCTATTTTATTAACAGGGCAACAGATACTGATACTGTTTTCTGAGATATTATGATTTGGTCATTAGGGAAAACAGGGGAAGCATTCTGTAAATTATTTTTTGTATTTTCCCCCATCTCAGTTGAAATATTAGTCATTTCCAACAACCTATTGCAGACACTCAGCATCTGTTTCTTTGAATGGTTGTAAATGCCTATATTTCTGTTTACAGTGTTTCAGCTTTCTCTCTCTACCTCATCTTTGAAAAATACATCCTTCAAAATATATTTGGAATGCCTTTTACTTTCAATTTTACCTTCATTCTCTTTTCTATACTTTTAAAAAATAATAATTCCCCTACTCTTCCAGCTTGCTGATTGATTTGTTTTTCTTCAGAAACTTTCTGAAGGTTGTATAATGAAGCTAACATGCATTCAACTTCCATCATTCTTGCTTCCCTTTAGAATGTTATAACTATTGTATTCACTTCTAAAGCATCTGAATCTAAGATGGAAGAAGGTTTCCAAACAGTAATTCATCTAAATGTGTCCTAGTCCATAATTTCTGTGTTTGTGCTTGTCTTTGCCTCATACAGTTTACACAAGGGACAAGTGGGTAATGTATCTGCAAGTAGAAGACAGATATTTTCTTCACAAAAAAGTACATTGTTCTCAGTACCTTCTGTATTTATGTAATAGCTAAATTGTGTCTAATTTAAATTATGTAGTAGCCAGTGAAATCTAGGAGTAAACCCCCTGCACTCAGTAAAATAATAACAATGCAACTTATTTCTTACTACTGTTGAGGCAATAAAAGTAATAATGATGGATTATTTTGCAGCGTTTTGCAGATATAGAGCATGCATAAAGTATTATATTATTGTTTCCACTGTTGCTTTGAGCACAGATGACAGGTTGTCACTCTTCTTAGCATCCTTCTTGCATTAAAAAAGTACTTGTAGAAGACTATAAGCATTCGGAAATGCACATGGGAGAAGTTCACCCTCCCCCCAGTTTTCAATTATGAATCTATAGTTCAAGGGTAAATGCTGAGTTTTGAAATGTAGTAGGAAAGAAAAAGCATGTAGGTGAAAAATTCAGCTTCTAGTGATGCATTCTTGCCATGGAAAAAAAAAAGGAAATCTACCCCAGTTGTAACTAGCTCAAGTCTTTTTCTTCTAATTTCAGAAATAAACCTGGAAGTCTGAAGACTTTCTATTCAATGAGCATTTCAATATCCACCCGACAATATGTGACATCGTTTCCTAGCAGAGACTTTCATTGTTCAGAAGAGGCTCTTCAACAGCCACTAAGCTTGAGCTGGCATCTCTCTGCCACAGCTAAACTTTCAAGCTTGGTGTATCTTTTGGTGGAAGGGAAAAGGACAGGATAAAGCTATCAGGTCAGCCACGGGACTTGCAAATAAAGACCTTTAAAGTGATTTATTTTATTAGGAAGGCAGCAGAGAACATGAAGTGCATCTTTAATTGCTTTGATACTGTTTGCTGAGCAGGAGTGTATGTCTATGTCATATGTATTTCAGCAAGTCTTCACCATGCATCTGTTGAGAGCATTGCAGCGTTCTAATTTGAAGGCAGTTTGCTTGTTCCCGCCTATTATTAATGCTCTGGTTTATTACAAGTGTCAGAGTTTATTGTGTGTTGTTCCTGGCAGGTCAGGAGCTTAGAATAGAGCAGAATGATTTCCCCATGTTTCCTCCTTTTAGGAAAGGAAAAGCATCTTTGATGTTTGTCTTCTGGATTTCATCCCAGGTGAGGGATATTAGTAGGAGACTCCCTGAGCTAATTCGGGTCTCAGATTATTATCCACTTTTGGTAGCCCAGGCTGGCAGCAATGACATTAATGGAAGAAGTACCAGGGCAATTAAAAAGGATTTCAAGGTGCTGGGTCGATTAGTTAATGGGACAGGAGCACAGGTGGTGTTTGCCTCAGTTCCTGCAGTAGCAGGGATGAACGAGGAGAGGGGTAGGAAAACCCATCTTATCAATAGGTAGCTAAAGGATTGGTGCCACTGGCAGAATTTTGGTTTTTTTGACCATGGGACAAATTCCATGGTACCTAGTCTCCTCAAATCACATGGGCTTCATCTATTTAGGAAGGGCAAAAGGACTCTAGCCCATAAGTTGGTAGGGCTGATCAGGAGGCTTAAACCTAGTTTAAACCTTTAAACTAGGTTTGAAGGGGGAAGGGATTGAAACCAGGCTCTCCAGAGAGGAGCATAAGGGTGGAAAGCCCGAGTTAAGGGTGAAATCAGCAGCCCAGCTGAAGTGCATGTACACCAATGCACGCAGCATGGGTAACAAACAAGAGGAGCTGGAAGCCATCGTGCAGCAGGAAAGCTGTGATGTAGTTGCCATCATGGAAATGTGGTGGGATGACTCGCATGACTGGAGTGCTGCCATGGGTGGCTACAAGTTCTTCAGAAGGGACAGACAAGGTAGGAGAGGTGGAGGGGTGGCTCTATATGTTAGAGAGTCTCTTGACTCTGTGGAACTTGAAGTCAGTAACAACAAAGGTTGAGTGCCTGTGGATCAAAATCAAGGGGAAGGCCAACAAGGCTGACATCCTGGTGGGAGTCTGTTACAGACCACCCAACCAGGATGAAGAGGGTGATGAATTATTCTTCAAGCAGCTGGCAGATGTATCAAAAATTGCCAGCTCTTTTTCTTTTGGGTGACTTTAACCTGCCGGATGTCTGCTGGGAACTCCACACAGCAGAGAAGAGGCAGTCTAGGAGATTCCTAGAGCATATAGAGGATAATTTCCTGCTCCAACTGGTAAATGAGCCTACCAGGGATGGGGTCCTGCTAGACCTGCTGTTCACAAACAGAGAAGGGCTGGTGGGAGATGTGGTGGTTGGAGGCTGTCTGGGGCACAGTGACCACGAAATAATAGAGTTTTCAATCCTCAGGGATGCAAGGAGGGCCATCAATAAAACCTCTACGCTGGACTTCTGGAGGGCAGATTTTGGCCTACTCAGAAGACTAGTTCAGAGTGTACCCTGGGAAACAACCCCTGAAAACAAGGAGGTCCAGGAGGCATGGACATGCTTCAAGAAGGAAGTCTTGAAAGCACAGGAGAAGGCCGTCTCAGTGTGCCAAAAAGTGAGCCAACAGGGAAGACGACCGGTCTGGCTGAACAGGGAGATTTTGAAGGAAGTTGGGTAAAAAAGAGGTAACTGACTATGGAAAAAAAGGGTTGACTACTCAGGAAGAGTTTAGGAAAATAGTTAGGTCATGTAGAAAGAAAATTAGAGAGACGAAGGCACAATTTGAACTCAATTTTGCCACTTCTGTTAAGGATAACAGAAGGTCTTTCTACAAATACATCAGTAGCAAAAGAAGGGGCAAGGAAAACCTCCATTCTTTATTGGACATGGATGGAAACACAGTTATCAAAGATGAGGAAAAGGCTGAGGTATTTAACACCTTCTTTACCTCAGTTTTCAACAGTAAGACAGGTTGTCCTGAGGACAGCTGGCTTCTGGAGCTTGCAGACAGAGATAAGAATTTGAATAGCCCCCTTGTAATCCAGGAGGAAAAAGTTAGCAACCTGCTGAGCCACTTTGATGCTCACAAGTCTATGGGACCAGATGGGATCCACCCAAGGGTGATGAGGGAGCTGGCAGAAGAGCTTGCCAAGCCGCTCTCCATCATCTACCAACAGTCCTGGCTCAGTGGGGAGGTCCCAGATGATTGGAAGTTGGTGAATGTCATGCCAATCCACAAAAAGAGCCAGAAGGAGGACCCAGAAAACTACAGGCCCATCAGCCTGACCTCAGTGCCTGGCAAGGTTATGGAGCAGATCATCCTCAGTGCAATCACACAACACCTACAGGATGGACAAGGGATCAGACCCAGCCAGCACGGGTTTAGGAAAGTCAGGTCCTGTCTGACCAGCCTGATCTCCTTTTATGATCAGGTGACCCGCCTGGTGGATGAGGGGAAGGCTGTGGATGTGGTCTATCTGGACTTCAGCAAAGCCTTTGACACTGCCTCCCAGAGCATACTCCTGAAAAAGCTGGCAGCCCACGGCTTGGACAGGGGCACTCTGTGCTGGGTTAGGAACCGGCTGGAGGACTGGGCCCAGAGAGTGGTGGTGAACGGGGCTGCATCCAGTTGGCAGCCGGTCACTAGTGGTGTCCTCCAGGGATCAGTGTTGGGCCCAGTTCTGTTTAATATCTTTATTGATGATTTAGATTAGGAGATTGAGTCCACCATCAGCAAATTTGCGGATGACGCTAAGTCGATCAGTTGGAAGGCAGGAGGGCTCTGCAGAGGGACCTGGACAAGCTGGAGAGATGGTCTGATTCCAATGGGATGAGGTTCAACAAGGCCAAGTGCAGGGTCCTGCACTTTGGCCACAACAACCCCATGCAGCGCTACAGGCTGGGGACAGAGTGTCTGGAGAGCAGCCAGGCAGAAAGGGACCTGGGAGTCTGGATTGACAGGAAGCTGAACATGAGCCAGCAGTGTGCCCAGATGGCCAAGAGGGCCAATGGCATCCTGGCCTGTATCAGGAACAGTGTGGCCAGCAGGACCAGGGAAGTGAGGCCACCCCTGGAGTACTGTGTCCAGTTCTGGGCCTCTCAGTTGAGGAAGGATATTGAGGTGCTGGAGCAGGTCCAGAGAAGAGCAGCGAGGCTGGTGAAGGGACTCAAGCACAAGTCCTGTGAGGAGAGGCTGAGGGAGCTGGGGTTGTTCAGCCTGGAGAAGAGGAGTCTCAGGGGAGACCTCATCACTCTCTACAACTCCCTAAAAGGAGGTCATAGCCAGGTGGGGGTTGGTGTCTTCTCTCAGGTAGCTATCAGTAAGACAAGAGGGCATGGTCTTAAGCTCTGCCAGGGGAGGTTTAGGTTAGATATTAGGAAGAAATTCTTTCCAGAGAGGGTAATCAGGCATTGGAATGGGCTGCCCAGGGAAGTGGTGGATTCTCCGTCCCTGGAGGTTTTTATGATGAGATTGGATGTGGTACTTAGTGCCATGGTCTAGTAACCATGGTGGTAGTGGATCAAGGGTTGGACTTGATGATCTCAGAGGTCCCTTCCAACCCAGCTGATTCTATGATTCTATGATCTCTGCATGAGCTGGAGTGGATCTAAGTGTCTGTGGTTTCACACGTGCTTTTGCTTTGCTCAGCCAGTGAGCCATATGGGGTCAGACACAATACACTTCAGGCAAGAGGTGGAGATTGGGGTATTCACCGTACAGGTCTTCATCTTCAGTCCCTTGCCCAGCAGCTACCCACATATGTTAGGTACAAATGATGATAACCTTGAGCTGTATGGTGTGTCCCCAAATCCCTGCGTGCTTAGGGAATATGAATCATTATCTGCTTGTTTCCCTTTGAAAATACTTGGGAAGGGAAGAGCAGGATCAACTAAATGAAATCTGGTCTTCTCCTTCCAGACAGTTCAGTCAGCTTAGTAGACAGTGCTGTAGCCTGCTGCCAGCTCTGATGGTGTTCACCATGTCAATTCAAGTTCAGCTGAAAAGGAACTTGTTCAAAGCAATTTCCTCTTCAAAGCAGTGTTCCTAAAGAGAACACTGTCTGCCAGAATGTACACCTAACATATATCACAACTTTTTTGTTTTTTCCAAAATACCCTGTTCTGCTTCTACCTTCCATCTTTTTGACATGAAAAAGTCACAGACGAATCTTCCTGATACTTTGGGAGCAAACACATCAATCCATCTGTCAGCAACTCTGACCAACATGACCGAATGGAAAGAACAGCATGAAGCGAAAGCAGCATAGCCAAAATAAGTGTTAGTCTAAAGGGTATAAGTGGTACATGCCCATAGAAACATTTTTACATCACTTACCATCTGAAGCATACAAGTGTGTTTTTTTTTTCTAAAAGCCAGGTGCTATTTTACAGAACAGAGTGGTTATGATGTAAATTCCTGTATCCATTTTAGGTCTATGCAGTCGCCACAAGGCATTCTGCACCGGTCTTTTTTCATGTATTTTATAATAAATAGGATGAAGAGGTTCTGAAGTTGGATACCTGGCTTAATCAGGTCTGAAGAATATTCAGAAGAATATCAGTAGCCACAGAAATGGACTCATGGGAAGCTTGAAAGTTTTCTGGGAAAGCATTCAGAGAACAGACTAGCAAGCAGGAGGTGTACAGCCTTTCAAAGGACTAACAAAAGCCTATCCAAGCTTTTATGCTTTGCATGTTGCTCTTGTCTGGTGAGAAAGAGCACTGAGGAAATGAATATGACATTCAAAGATGTTTTGTGTGAACTGGTGTGTATGCTGTGATTGCTAATGCCTAGAGACATGACAGAAGGTGATAATCCATAGGAAAATATGTGATAGTTGTACCCGACGGGCTACGAGATTATGTCCAAGGAGCTTATTACAGAACATACAAAGGGAAACTGTTTGGGCCTTTTGGATTCAGGTGGCTGGATATTGCCAGGGTTTTTTTGTCATCAATATGTGGTGACTTGCTGTGACATGCTCTTTGGTCTTGACACCCTCTTGAAATAGAAGACTATACATTACAGATCCTGTTTTGAAGGAGTACTTTGAATGAAAATATTGGAGCGAGCTGGAGTGGTGGGAGAGGCAGTCTGGAAGAGTAACTACAAGTATTCATCTTTGGCTGCATGAGGACCTGGTGGTGATCCCTAGAGCAAGAAGTAACCTCTGAAAGATGTAGGCAATGGAAAGAGAAAGCAGCCAGGAGGTAATTTAAATGGCTGACTCCTGGAACTTTCCTGTAGGAAAGATGCTTGACAGCAGGGTATCTTTCCTTAGTTTCACAATATTGGTAAACTGACAAATTTGGTTCCCAGCAGAGTCCACAGCATGGTGCTAATAATGATTTGACATGAACAGATCTGCTACAAGCTGGGAATCCCCAGGACCCCCAAGAACTCGAATATTAAGACTCCATCTGTGAATTTCAAAACACAGACTTAGGGAACATAAATGGTAACAGCTTTATGACTGTAAACAAACTGCATCTCTGATTTGTCTTATCAGGTAGCTATGTCTGTGTTCCAAAGACACCAGTAAATCAATACTAAGGCAAGCCTGTAAAGCCCAAGGCGTCTGCTATTTTCATTAAACTTTTGCTCCTAACATATTAGATTCTACAAAGCACAATCCTGACAGAAGAGTTCTGCTGGAGCAGTACCATGCAAAAGACAAAGGAGGAAGTTGAAGTACCACCAGATATCATAGAATCATAGAATGTTTTGAATTGGAAGGGACCTTAAAGATCATCTAGTTCCCAAGCTGTGGGCAGGGTCACCCTCCACTAAACCAGGTTGTTAAAGCCCCATCAAGGCCATCACCCTGGCCTTGAACACTGCCAGGGATGGGTCATACACAATTCCTCTGGGCAACATGTGCCAGTGCCTCACCACCCTCTGAGTAAAGATCTTCTTCCTAACATTCAGTTTAAATCCCTTTCTTTTAGTTTAAAACCATTCCCCCTTACCCTATGTCCCCCTACATGTCCTTGCAGAAGATTCCTCTTCAGCTTTCTCTCTTTGTAGGCCCCTTTAGGTACCGAAAGGCTACTATAAGATCTCCCCGGAACCTTTTCTTTGCCAGGCTGAACAACTCCAGCTCTTTTTGTCTTCACAGGAGAGGTGCTCCAGCTCTCTGATCATCTTTGTGGTCCTTTGGTGATTTGACCCTGGCTGGACACCGGGTGCTCACCAAAATCGCTCTATTACTCCCCTCCTCAGCTGGACAGAGGAGAGAAAATATAACAAAAGACTCATGAGTTGAGGTAAGGACAGGGAGAGATCAGTCACCAATTACTGTCATAGACAAAACAGACTTGACTTAGGGAAATTAGTTGAATTTATTACCAATCAAAATCAGAGCAGGATATTGAGAAGTAACCCAAATCCTAATAAACACCTCCCCCATCCCTCCTTCCTTCTCAAGCTTGGCTTTATGCCCCATTCTCTATCTTCTCCCCTCGCAGTGGCACAAGGAGGTGGGGAATGGGGGTTACAGTCAGTTCATCACACGTTGTTTCTGTCACTGCTTCCTCCGCAGGAGAGGAGACCTTCCACTGCTCCAACATGGGGTCCATCCCACAGGAAAGAGTTCTCCTCAGATTTCTCTAATGTGAGTCCTTCCCATGGGCTGCAGTTCTTCACTAATTGCTCCAGCGTGGGTCCCTTTTCAAGGGGTGCAATCCTTCAGGAACAGACTGCTCCAGCGTGGACCTGCCTCTGGCCAAGGCCAAGCCTATCAGCAATGGTAGTAACACCTCTGGGATAAGACATTTAAGAAGGGAAAAAAGTTATTGCGCAGAAGTAATTGCGGCCACAGAAGAGAGAATATGTGAGAGGAACAACTCTGCAGATAACCAAGGTCAGTGAAGAAGGAGGGGCAGGAGGTGCTTCAGCCCCTGGAGCAGAGATCACCCTGCAGCCTGTGGTGAAGACCATGGTGAGGCAACTGTGGCCCTGCAGCCCATGAGGGTCCATGGGGGAGTAGAGGTCCACCTGCAGCCTGTGGAGAGCATGTGGATGCCTGAAAGAAGGCTGTGAGCCCATGGGAGGCCTGCGCTGGAGCAGGCTCTTGGCTGGAACAAAGGTCTCTGCTGTGGCTCCTGTTGGCAGAGGATTTCCAGGGAAGCCTCTGGCATGTAGAGAGCAGGGATGTACGATGAAGTTGGATCTGAAAGGAGTACACAGACAAATCCATCCTTGATTCCCACATAGGCCAATCACTTAAGAGTTGAACTTGATTCTTGTGGGTCCCTTTCAACTCAGAATATTCTGTTCTTCTGTGGTTCTGCTACAGCACCACAAGCTTTTTGGAGAGGTATGTTAATTGTATGCCAATCACAGAGTTCAGGTGGCTAAAAAGATGGAGGCTCCCATATGTGAACCTAGGGTGTTTCTTTTCCAAATCTCCAGCACAGAATTTCCTCACAAAACATTAGTTTTTCATTTGTTTGAGGGTGGGGGTTTTTTCAGTGTTCAGGCTTGTGTGCTCTTGAAAAAGTTCAATCAAGAAATAATTGGCAGAGAACAATTCTTTTGTTATATTTTTGTCTTTCTTCTGCTTGAGAGTTGTCTTCATACATATTTTAATATTAATAGGTCTGTTACTTGTAAATCTGGATGACTATGTCTGCAAATACATTCTATCTTTTAGCTTCTTATGGACTAACTATGACTACTAAACCAAACTTTTTATTAGGTTTGACAGAAACTTGTCCTCTGTGGAGTGACTATTGTCAGAAAGAATATGTTTATAATATACTCAAAATATTTTAATGTTTGAGTATAGAAATATCCCTTGTATTTGAAAAAGAGCATTTCTGTAGAAGCACAGCAATTAATAAAAATTAGCTTGAAGATCACTCACATGGGTATGTGAACAACACCACAACTATCACATTTTGTAGCAAACACACTTTGCTTTGAAGTGACTTATCTCTTCTTCCTGTAAACAAAACCATGAAACAACTTATAGTCATAGGAATGGCAAAATAATAAAATACACATTTAAGAAATAGGAAGGTTTACAGTAAAACAGATTTAGCAAAGCTAACTCACCCATCTTCTCTAAAAGACGTCTTCTCTTATTCACCCATTAAAATAAACTTGCTGAGCAAATTGTTATTTTCTCTTTGAAAGGTGTATTTCTTTTGATTCATTGAAGTGCCTGGTATCAAGGGAAAACGTCTGTGAGAAAACACCTCTGACAAAATGCATATTAGCTGTGCCTCATTTTCATCCATTCATTTTATAGAGCGAGCAGTCACTTCTACAGACTGAGGTTGATCAGATGAAATGGCAAATGTGGTGAAAGTACGCAGAAACATGCCCGGGATGAAAAAAAGAAATGCAGTGGATGACTTAGTTTGCTTGCTGTCTCTCTCCCAACAGACGGGGAAATATCAGGATCATGAATATTATAGGTCCTTTAAAAACAAGATAAGACAGAGAATATGCAAAGTGATTTGGATCATGATCTTCCAAAACCAGCAATGAATCAAAAGCCTCATATTCAAGGCACTTTTTTTTGGTGAGACATGTCAAAATTGAGAGCCTGAGGAAATCAGAGATTTTAATGCCATTTGCATGGTGATAGAGACAGCAACAGTGGTATCGTGAATTGAACAATCAGCCTGGTGGGATGTATTGTTTGGAGTTCATTGAGAACTCTTACAACACCAGTGATCAAGCTGAGGCTGACCCTAGGTACAACTAGCTCAGTATCACATCTGTGACAGCAGAAAAAGCCAGATAACTAGAGGAGACCATACGGACAGTGCAACATATATGGCCTTTTCTGAGTGCCATCCCAATCTTTAACCATTTGTCACTCAAAATACAAGCCCAAATAATCTCTGCTCTCCATGAAGTGGTCCCATGAGCAGGACAAAGAACATGACTGGGTTGTGTGGTTCTGAAGACTGCAGGCATAAATATTGAAAGATATCTGTGAAGATGTTCTGTATTTCTTGCTCCTTGTGGTAAGATTTCCTGTTACTCTGCTAGGCTCAGAAATTCTCTGCAGTCATCTACATGTGTGGATGAGACAATAAGCGGATATCTGCAATAGATGATTGAAGTTGATAAGACAATGGTCCAGTGGTTTTATTTTCTTTGTCTCATCCATTAGGAATCTAGTTCACACACCCTGGGATTGCAGTGTGATAGAGATCAGCATGAAATTCACTTAAAAGTGCATTCCCGCCCCCAAATGCTAAAGTAGCTGCACTCTGCTTTTGCTTGTGTTCCACACAAGTTTTATCAACCATAGTGTTAGAAAAATTGCCTGGCATCCAGTATTATGTTCTGCATACACTAACCATATCTGAGGAGTAAGTTATCATAAGTAATATTGTCTTGCTTTGAGTATTTTGAAGGATTCATAAAATAGACAACTGTAGTTTTGGCTCTTCCCTTCTACTCTTCTTTTTTTGGGTCATTACATTTCTTGAAAATTAAAAATGCTAGATATTCTGAGGCAGAATATGCAAAATTCATAGCAGACATATCTAAGCTGAAGCTCAGAAGCTTCAATTTTGGCAATGACAGTGATGTATTTAGAAACATTGCCAATATTCAGTGAAAATCTTTTACTTAAGGAGAAATTAATTCATCTTGAAAACAGGGAGATCTGAGAAAATCTGATGATCTCATCTGAAATAATCCAGCTTTTTTCTCTGGTGAATCTTAAAGACTTTTACATAGAAACTCTTTAGCCTCAAATCTTGATTTGGCTTCTTATATTGGTTTAAATTTCTTCCTTCTGTCACAAAATATTTCTCTGCTTTCACTGTCCGGGCTTTTAGGATTCATTCAGTTAGGACTGGGAGATTTCAGAATAGAAAGGTCTGATTTTGTAAGATTTTAAAACCACAGCTGAGAAACCACAAAGTTGGGTCAAGGTTGGTTGAAGTTTCTTCTGACGTGTAGGCAACCCCAAATTTCACCATTCTCAGTATAGAACAATCCTCATTTGGCTACTTTGACATTATAAGGACAACTACTTTGTCCTTATAATTCTGTCTTCACAACCAAACAGCATAAAACCCAGACTGCTTTTTCAGGAATTGGCAGCATCATGTCAAGGCTTTTGCCACTCCTTGCATGCTGCTAACCTCAGCAAACCACACCTGCAATATGAAACTTATCAAAGGTCACATAGTTTCTTTCAGGAGAGAAAGATATCGTTTTGGAATTAAAAATAATTTGGTGAGATACAAGAAAGGACAAAATGTGCTAACTCAGCATTTGGGAATGGCTCTCAGCTCTTGTTCATGGCTCTGAGGCAACATGGGGATTGATGAGAAAGGTAGTTTTACTGACTGTTCCAAGGGACAGGCTATTAGGAGAGAATTATGGCTGTGCTTTTGTGTACATCCATTCTCATTTGACTCAGTCATAAGCATCTCCTTGTTAAAAAGGAAATTCTAATTAAAAAAAAAAAGTCAAAGAGCACAGCAAGAGCATTAATATATTGCTTCAAAACTGCTGCTATGTATCTACTAGCATTAAATTTTATCCACAATGGTACCCATTAATGTTATAAAAGACTGCTTAAGAAAAATTCAGCTATTCTACATGATACCAGATATGGTGGAAGGAACAATGTTTGGTATAGGTGAGTAGACAGTGTTCTTTACCCTAATTTAGAACCTAGTCATCTTCCTACCACAGCAGCTTCAAGTCTTTGCTGTTGACTTCAGTGGAAAGAGGATCAGCCCTATTGATTTTCTGTGGGAAGTGGTAAGAACATTAAACAAAATCAGCATTACTGCTTTGAAGGATTTATTTCATTTCAAACATTTATTTGATCTCAATAAAGTAAATTCATTAAAGTAATTTCTCTTTATAGTAATGGCAAGATTCAAAAGGCTAGTCAAGATAATAACATTCATAATATTGCTGGACTAAAAAGAATGGGAATCTATGCCATATTATGCTTTTCCTCCTCCCTTGCCTTATACTGCCTTAGTACATGGTGCATTCCTGGAACAGGGGTGTTCCTGTGCACTCCTTGATGCATGAGGCCACCCTCTCTCCCCACTGAGTCAGAGGCATCAGGCAGTGCATGTGAAGGAGGCCGTGACCAACCTTTCTTGTTAGGCCATGTTGTACATGAGATCTACCATGAAGTCTATTTTACTGAGATTTTTATAAATACTATCACTTAATATCTGAATGCCTTCCAACAGTACTTTATACAGTATGAATAACATCTGTCATATGTTGTTTGTTCTCTTTTCATTTCCGCACTTGGGGAATGGAAATGAATGCACTGACATTTCTTGTTTCAGAAGGGATTTTAAAGAAAAATAAATATATATTTACGTGTATTTATGTGTATAGAGATGACAGAGTCAAAGCAACCTGTTTTGTCTGGAAGCACCACATGTCAGGGTTGTGGTGGTCCCTACTTCACCACCTGATTCAGCTCCCATAGACACTTGTCTTTTCTACACGGACAAGCTGCACTCCTTTTCTAGAGAGTCACATTGTCCTCTTTAATATGATTGCCAGCCATAGCCTTCATCTGTGTGGAGTATTTTGGAATGCATTTTTTTCAGACCATTGAAGCCCCAGCAGAGAAATCAAAAACACTACTCTGAGCAAACAGAAATTTACTTGCTGATCAGTGTTGCAGAAGTGTAATTGCAGTTGGTCTTAATGTATCATTACCTCAATTAAGTCTCCCTTTTGAGGAAAAAAATAAGGTATTTTTACTTTAAGCAACGAGATATAGGAACCTCGTAACATAGTGACATGGTCTGTCACCTGACTTACCACCTCCTCTGTGTCACAAGCAGTCAAAACAGGATGTAGGAGCACAGAGAATTTGTGATAACACTGGCTGAATCTGTCAGGAAAGAAGGATTTTTTTTTACCTTCGTTTCCTTCTTTGTTTCATGTCTCAACAGACAGGACTGAAAAGTTTGGCCCAATTTTGCTCAAGCTTAATACAGGAAGATGATACATTGAAATTGCAGGGCTGTTTTGTTTGTTTATTTTAGTCCCATATTGATTTAACGCGCTTCCTAGCCAGTCTGGAGGAAGGTGAATAAGGACAATCTGGAGGGATCTGTTGGGGCTCCTGCACCTTTCCACACCAAACTGGAAGTGCTTAGCATCAATGAGCTCCAGAAAGTGGCAGCCAGGTGGGATGCTCAATGACATCTCAAAAGGTCCTACACCCTTAAGTGTGGGGAACTGGTCTAAGCTTGCAGGACGGCTTACAGGACACAGCTCAATCTGGAATAAACTTGAGGGGTTACTGACTACATTTCCACTGCATTGACTCCACTGACTGCGTCTCACTTACATGACAAGGTCAGTACAGGTGTTAAACTGTACTCCAACCATGGATTTTTCTACTTCTGTAGAAAAAACCTGCAAGTACTGTACTGGAAAGAATAAGGAGCTCCTGAAAAAGAGAGGATGTATGGAGCTCAGAAAAAGTGCTGCACACCATGAACTGAAGAAAGTTCAATCCTCTTCCTCACTCAGGGCAGCGGGTGGCTGTCAGCTCCTACTGCTTGGAGACACAGGTGCAGATTGACATCTCAGGCTGCTCTGCAATGTGTGTGAGGGTTGCATGTGAGGGTTATGTTTCACAAGTGAAGAACTGCACTGAAGAAACCAAAACACACCCAAGGTGTCCAAAAGGAAGCCAAACCCTTTCCCTTCAAGCAGTTATTCCTGGAGTTACCTTCTGATCGAGTAGCAGAACATAGACCTATACAAGTGCCCAGAGATGAAGATGATGTCTTCCATTCCTTGTCTTTGCCATGAGTTTCTCTTCTTGACAACATGTAAAGTCAGGAAGGGCCTGAGTGCCTCAGCAGATGGCCCATTGAACCGGAACGTTTTTTGACCTTGCATTTGGATTGTCAACAAAATGATAGCACCAAATCAGCTCAAAGGCCTCTGTGTTGAGACTTTGAGCTTCCTAGAGAGATATAAAAAGCCTCTTTTGTTAGGACAAATGACTGTGGGTTTAATATTTATTTTTTTTACTTGAAAGTTGCCTTATGATCCTTGAAGAGCTTTCTACAATTTTTAGGAAAAATCAATGTTACATATTTTTAGATTCACAGCTTATATGTATTCCATTTAAGAGTTGTGTAGATATTGTCTCAGTTTGCGTTTCCACCATGAAAACAGTGTAACATTAACTGCAATTTTTGTGAAAAGCTTTTCCCACTAGTATATGGCAATGACACTCATAGTGTTGAATATTTTGCTTTATTTACGTGCTCTTTCCTTAAGTTTGGAACACGAATGGCCAAGATGTATAATGCACAGTGACTTGGTGTCATGTAGGGGACAGACAACGGTAAATGGATCTCTAATTAAACTCAATTGCTCTTCAGGGGCTCCTGCGCTAGTTTGAACAGGGTGCACGGGTGAGAGTTTGAAGTACTGAAAATGCATGATTTTAGAACTGTGACTAATCTGAGTTAAAAGTTTTGACTCCTCTCTCCCACCTCCCTTCCCTACCATGTCTTCCTGTGCCACACAGGAATGTGACTGTGGCAGGCTGGGAGCTGCTGATGGTAAGTAAAAGAGAGAGTGCAGAGCCCACTGATGACAGCAGCAAAATTCAGCATGGCAGTGGTTTTGGAGGAGGGCGAACCCCGTGTTAGCAGAGTTTCAGAGGGCCAGGATGGATTAGTGGAGGATTAATGGAGGTCTGGGTGGTATGAGAGGAAAAAAATGGAAGGTGCTTTGGGCAGGGCTGCTGAATCCCTCCCTGGCCTTCAAATCATCTACTTCTTACCTTAGCCCTCAGCCATTTTGGTATTTCTGGAGGACTAGGACCTGTCCCTGGGTAATTTCACCCCAGAAGGGCTCATACTCTGGTGAACTTGCTCCTTTAATTTCCATGTCCCTCTGAGATGGGGAAGGCCTTACCTCTCACCCACCCTATGCGTGAATTTGACCTAGACAAGCTCTACCACTCTCTACTCTTCTCCTCTGCCCCTCCTGTGTCCATGCTGGAGACCGAAGTTGGCTGGGAAGGTCTCAGTATAGCTCCAGGACAAAATCTGGGAGAACAGAGCCAGTGTGGCTGGCAATGGTTTATCACAGCACAAGGCAGCCCTGTGCCCTGACCCAGCCTTGGGAGGGACTTGTCTTTTGTGTTTTGCAAATGGAGAAGAGAGTGCTACACTTTCAAAAAAGCATGTTTTATTTCACAACTGAGTGAATGAGATGGATACTAACCTTTTATGCATATGTCATGATGGATCTCAGGTCCACAAATGATATTTCTAGGCTTTAGCTATGAATGCTCATACAGTTTATTGCAAAACATTAACTGAAGGGACAGCTGTCAGTCCATTGTGATATTGCTGCAGCAGAAAAAAAAAATCTCTGAAAAATGTCAGCCTCTTTCAAAGTAGTGGAGAGAAATGGTAAAATTTTGCTGAATTTCCATTGTCTTAAGCAAATACTATAAATACTAAAAATAAGCTGGATCAGGCAAAGTCTGACTTAATGTAAAAAAATAGTTTTCGAAGCAGAAGAAGCAATTGTGTAAAATAAGATACGATCAAAATGTACTTTACAAGGCGGGAAGTTGTTGTGGCCTGCTCCAGCAAAGGTTTTGATTCCCAGATCTCCAAATAATTGTAACCTTAAAGTAAACAAAATGCATAGAATCACAAACACTTCTATTGAGCCCTCTCTCAGCAATCATTGTCATTGTCATGGCTAGGCTTCGCGAACGAAGATTTGGGAAGGCACTATCCACATTTGCTACAGGCACGCTGGTGGCTTATGAGGCCAATATGTGACAGACATATCCGATTGCAAAAGGCACAGCAGAAAGACTCCTTAGATGGTGTAATCTGCAAGACATGGTTCTTTCTGCGTTGCCTTTTTTCCTCGAGAGTGATCCTGCGTGTGTTCTCAAAGGAGACAGCTGCGTTATAGATGACGTGTCTCCAGGCCTCCCGATTTGAGGCCAGAGTAGACCAGTTATGTTGATCAATATGGCCAAGGCTGAGATGTTGTTTCAGGGAACCCTTGTATCTTTTCTTCGGGGCTCCTCTCTTGCGGCAGCCGGTGGCAAGTTCACCATAGAGCAGGATCTTTGGGAAGTGGTGGTCCTTCATCCTTGAGACGTGCCCTGCCCATCGCAGCTGCGTTCTCAGTAACATGGCCTCAATACTTGTGACAGCTGCTTGCTCTAGTACAGATGTATTGGTCACATAATCTGACCAGCGGATGTTAAGGATTGTACGGAGGCAGCGCTGATGGAAGCGTTCTAGGAGACGCAGGTGGTGGCGGTAGATGACCCATGTTCAGAACCATATAGGAGAGTAGACAACACTATGGCTTTGTAAACACCGATCTTGGTGCTTTTCTTCAAGTGTTTATTACGCCATACTCTTTTATGGAGTTTTCCAAAAGCACTATATGCCTATTGAAGTGTTCAACCCATAAAATATTTCACTGAAAGGCTTTTGTCCGATTAGGCTAATTGTCTGAGAGAAATAATGTTGTTTCAGGAGGAAAAAGAAACAAGTTGGAGATCAAAGGAAATGCCTAGTGAAGTAAAATGGGTGAAAAGTAATCATGGCTGAGCTTTGCGAACGAAGATTTGGGAAGGGCTCTACCCACGTTTGTTACAAGCGTGTTGGTGGCTAAAAAGGCCAATACGAGATAGGCACGTCCGGTTGCAAAAGGCACAGCAGAAAGACTCTTTAGGAGGTATATTCTGCAAGGCACGATTCTTTCTGCATTGCCTTTTCTCCTCAAGAGTGATCCTGTGTGCATTCTCAAAAGCATCACCTACTCACCACGAAAAGTAATAGGAATCGATTAAACATCTGTATGTTTTGTTAACTCCATGCTGTAGGAACTGCATACTGGAAGATATAATTTCTAGTTCTCAAGAGATGGCAACTTGCCACCAAACTACAAAGATAAAGCGAGTAAACAACATAGAGGAGCAAATGTGGTCAATTATTCTAACTGCAGACAATACATTTGAACAAATCTTTATTGCATGAAATCTTTTCCTTCTCTTCAGAATCAAAACTTAGTACAACTCCAGAGTTCAGAAAGATGAGCAAAAGTTTTATGTTTGTTTAAGACAACTGTGAAGACTGCAGGAGGAATCCAGACAAGTTTAGCTCAGGCTTTTTTCCACATAGAGTAGGGACAGGAAGGTTGTTCTGGTAGTCACAGACATGACTCCTCTATTTCTCATCACAGCATGAATAGCATATACTGGGATAATACTGTGCAGCTTATTGCAGCCTTCTGTGCATAACCTCACTAAATATTGCCTAGTGATAGCAGAAATTAGTGGGAGGTCACAGAAAACCTCTTTCCTGGGTTTTAGTTCATATGTTGCCTTCCAGTATTCCCTACCTCCTCTTGTCTGATTTGGCTCAACAATTATTTGTATGTTATTACAAAGCCTCCAGAAGGGATGTCAAAATACCTGTAAAAAGCCAAAAAAACAGAAATCTCAGTTTATAAGAAATAAATGAGATGGACAGCTTGTGAGGTCATAGAGTGAGGATAAAGGAAAATTTTTGAACTAAATGTTGCTCTCATTTTCCCACCTTATTCTTGTCAATATTTTTTCCTTTGTTATTTTAAGATAGTGATACTATTCAGCAAGGAGAACTAGGATGTAAATATGAATTAGAAAGAATTTACCTGATGTTGTTTGTAACTCACAGAGATCAGAGGATGATAAGAGATGATTCACCTCCATACTATTCAAAGTTTAGTCCTGGTGAGCTGGAGTGGAGGACTTCTGTCATCTTGGTGAATTTAGCTGGAATATGGATCCAGCTGTGTAATCCTGGCCAGCCTTCTTGACTGGAGTCAGGAGATGCCTTGCCAGAGCCATAATGTCTACAACTGCTTGAATGCAAACCTGTTATGTCTTGACAATTCTTTTTATACCCCATCTTCATTTTGGGTAGATATCATCATCAGATATTCAGCAATGAGGCCAGAGTTTGGGACTGGTTTTTGCTTTCATGAAAACAGAATGACATGGGCAATTGCTTTTAGTGCATTTCCAGCACCTCTCATCTGTGTTACTTGTCTCTTTGTTAAATACTTTCATATGCAGGAGATGAAGCGTGTCACATACTCAGAAAGTACTCTGTATTCTGCAGCAATGGTGGCAGTGTCTGTGAGTTGTAACTTTTTCATAATTTATTTTCAAGATGTATGCTTCTTCAAGTCTTTCACACACAGTTTGTTAAGGGGTAGTACATCATATTTTTCATCTCACATTTTAGTAAAAAAGCAATCCATCAGTCATAATTAGAAGCACTGAACCAGATTTTGCAGTGTGGCAGAGGAACGCTCGGTGTGAGGGAGGAGGAGAGAGTTCACAAACCCACAGAGACTGCTGACAATACTTGTTTGGCTTCACTGGCGTGGCTCCCGTGACACCTACAGTGGAGGGAGGGACAAGTGATTAAACTCTGTAGGTTTGCTGGAGGCAAGGGAGATTATTTTACAGAAGTCAGGTAGCAGTGAGCTCCTTGCTTAAGGGCTCTGCACTGTGATACATGTATTGCCTAAAACTAGATAGTGTGAATACCCTGGTGTGAGAGTATGGAAGAGATGTCAGAGTGGTTCCACAGCATCTGTGTAAGTGAGACCTTGCAAAGGCTGGGTTGGGGGATTGGTATTAGGTGAAATATGCGTCTCTAAAGCCTCCAGGAGTAACCCATGACTGTATCTTCTGTCTGTAAAAACATGGCCATCCCACCTTAAAATGTTTTAAGAAAGCACCTATGCATTAGCACCTTTCATTATGTGTTTCTTCACGAGTCATAGAACACTCCAGGTTGGAAGGGACCAAGATTATCTGGTCCAACCGTTCATGAGAATGGGAACCTATATGAGATCTTCTAGTAGTGTCTCTGCTTAGATCTTGAAAACCTCTAGTAATGGGAAGTCTACCACATCCCTGGGGAGGTTGTTTCAGGGATTGTTATCAATTTAAAAAATGTCTTTATTACGCTAAAATGAAACATATCCTGGTGTACCTCGTACCCATTGCCACTTGTCTTCTCCATGTGTCTCCTAATGAAGAGAGATCCTCCCACTTTGTAGCCACCCTGTAAGTACTGGAGAACTGTGATCAGGCCCTCCCGAGCCTTCTCTTCTCTGGGGAGAGAAGACTTGACTCCATCAGTCTTTCTTCATAGGGTGGATTTACAGCCCTTTAATAATTTTCATGATCCTCCTTTAGACCTTCGCCAATCTGTCTGCATCTTTCGTGAGTTGTGGAGTGGAGAACTGGACACAGTTCTTCAAGTGAAGCCTGACAAGTGCTAAGTAGAGTGGGATCATCACATCTCTATGTCTACTAGTAAAGCCCCTGCATTCCTTCTTTCTTCCTGAGTGGAAGTTCAATTTTTTAGAGTGAATGCCCCAGATAGATATGAAGCATCAGGGGAAGTGGTGGTCTGAAAAATAAAAGCTAGACACGATTCCAGTATGGGGGAACTGGAATAGTTTATTGAACACGAGAACACGATTTTAAAGGTTGGACATGTTAATGAAGGGGACGAGCTATCTTAATTATGGAATTACACACGTTTTTACTGCAATTTCTAAATAGTTAATTTTTCTTCTAGTAGGATTACATGGGGGATAGAGGGATTACAGGGGTTTAGACATGGTTTTAACAATCATCCCAAAAAGTCCTTTCTTAATTCTTCTTGGAGCCAGGTTTATATCTCTGGTTGGCACATCAAGAGGTCTCTGGACAAGGGTCCAAACTTCTCGAATCACGAGATGTTTGTCAGCCTTGTTTTCCTTTGCTGAAAGTTGGGTTTGGGCTCCCACAAGGGGAAATTGCAAAAATTGATGAAAGAAACTCCCAGCCTTTTGTTGTAACCTTTCACATGAAGCACTATGGTTAATTTCATGTTCCTGAGGGATCTCAGTAATTTATCTTAATAAATGTATAATTTGCCAGGGAGATTTCTGTTTTCTTTTTAGGTTATACTAAAGTAAGTTGAAAATTTAATTTGCTGAATCTAAATCTCAATGCTGAGCTGGAGTTTTGGAATCAATAATCAGACAGTAGCTGAATAATGAGGCTAATAGATAATTAGAAAAAGCATACGGCTTCCTGCAACTTCATTACTCATGCCAGAAAATTACGGGACAAACACTGTTAGTCCAATATATTCCCTGACTTCTGAGTAAGTGAATCACAGCTAAAGTCTGTGCACTGCTCAGACTGAATAAACTGTCGGAGTGGTCAAGAAAACCCCCACAAATGGCACTAATTCTATTTCTTAGAAAATAGCAGTGAACTTTTATTATCTACTGCACCTATCCTCCAGAAAACCTAAGATCTGGCTAGCAACGCAAAATGACATCATGACACTCACTCCTTTTATTCTGAACATGTGTTGGATTTCAGTGGATATGTTCACTCTGTGAGAGAAGGTGTCCCAAGTGGATTATCATATACACTGTAGGTAACATTTGAACTCTGAAGGACCAAGACATAGTCTTAAAACAACTAAAATAGTGATAATGAATGGAATAACTCACAGCTTCTCAGTAGATCTGAAATCTTCATTGCTACATTATGTCAACACGTCTCAAGAGTTGGAAATGCAAATTTTGCTCTCCTTTAAGACAGTGGGGGATAACATTTTTAAGCTTACCATATATATCCTGTTTAAGTCCTTAGACTGCTTTAAAGTGAGTGTTAAAATCATGCTTAGTAACAAGATGCAGGGCACTGGATTTCTCCTTAATTGCTTTTGGTCCTCTTAGATCACCAGGTGACATGTACTGTCAAGCAGATGTATAACATCTGTGACAAATCTTGATAAAATGACCTGATTTTAAAAAATGTTTATCATCAGGGTCCTCTTTTTTCCCACTGTTATTTACCTGTGGACTCACCATTTTCTCTTAAGTATTTTATTAATTGTAGCTGTTAGTCAGTGTGATAGTAATTGAGAAGGTTTGTGAGAAGTTACCATCAATGTTTGCTATTTTTTGGTTCTCCATTCTCTTAGTGGTGTTTGGTGTTAGTCTCTGATCACCTACAACGGGCAGCTGATTGCATTGGACTTTTCAGACACACATGGATTTCTGCAAATTTTGAGCACCAGGGTGTCTTTTGGACAAGAGATTACAACTGAACCTATCCGTGCCATTCCCGTATTATTTCTAATGGGAGTCAGCTGCTTATTTTAATCATGATGTCCTGAGATACAGCCTACACTATGATTAATTTCAGTTGAATAGCTCTCCAAGATGAATTAGAATTTGGCTCCTCAGGCTTGTTAATGAAACCTTTTCCAAGACTGTTTCCCTACCATGTAGATTCCTCAAACTGTGCAAAAGATTTGGTAATATTTAACAGCTATTTTTTATTCGTCATGAAAATAGTAGTTTGTGGTGTTTGTGGCCCAGATCTTTGCAAAGAAACACAGAGTTGACCAAAGCAATGTATCAAAAATAAGGCTTAACATCTGCATTTCTCCCTTTGCCTTTAATTTTTTTAATAGGAAGATCCAGTAGTGAAGGGTACTCAGCAGTTTTTCAATCACACAAAGTTACTTTAATGAAACCTTTTCTCTCTGATCTCACAAGGTTTGTAGCAAAAAAACTTAAAACTGAGTGATTAATTTCTATTTGGAATAAATACTCAACTTCAGGTGCCATGATGAAAAGCCATTGTGGAGAACAAATGGTAATAATTGAGATCTAGGTAATAGGTACATAAATAGCATTCAACTCGATTTAATGGATGCTGGAAAACAACTTTAAAAAAACAATGCTTTTAGATGAGTGCAAATTGCTGTGGAAAGAGCAGGTTATCTGTGCACTGTATACCCATTTCTGTCTAAACAAGGTAATAAAATATATATAGAAACAACAGAGTAAGTCCTCTTAAGCTTAGTGGAAAACCTCATGATTTTCAGGATGAATGCCATTTTTGTTTTCCTCCTCTGTGTTACAAAAAAAAAAAAAAAGAAAAAAGAAAAAAAGAAAAACAAATTGCAAAAATCACATCTTAAAAAAAGAGAAGAAATAGCTTATGGACGCATGAACTAAGTGTGTTAAATAGTTTATGCTGCTGAGCAATTTGAAAAAAGTGAATCAACATCCTTTGAACATAAGCTCAATACAATTCACAATCCACAGCTGTGACTCAAAAGGAGAGTTCTCTATTAAAATGTCAGCCTTGTTATTTATTCCTTTTGCCATTTACTTAATTCTTTGAGGAAACTTTTGTTCATTAATACTGTTTTTTTCTTTTTTTCTTGGTAGCAGTTGTGCTCCAGTGAACAGTTCTATTTGCATTCAGTCCTGAAATTTGGACTCACTTTTGAGAAGTTTACGTGTGATCCTGTGCTGGGTTTAGTGTTTGATTCTATGCAGTTTTGTGTGTGTAAATAGGAACAAACAGCAAATAATTAAGTTAAAAATAAATAGCCACGCAAGTTCTTACCACAGTCAGGAAGAGAAAGAAAGCAGAAGACGATAAAATGAGTTTGGAATTTAATTTCCCTCTAAGAGAGTCTTCAGGAACACATACATCTAGGACTTGAACACTTAATATATGACAGGTCTGGAGAGGATCATATATTAAAGGCTGGAGTATTTTCAAATTGACCAGGGAACTGGTAGTAATGCAAGATAAAACCATAAGAGAAAGTTATCAAAAATAGCCTCTTCCTCTTTCCAAGAGAAGCCTCTGATTGCACTGAAAAGCTGTACAAGGATTATTGAATGCTTACTATGGCTACTCAAAGCAGAGGGGGGGGTGCAGATCATTTTGACATCTTCTCTGAGAGCCGGAGCAGAGTTGGTGGTCTTATGGTATGTACGGATCCCTCAGGATTCATGGAGATTAGGGGCACAAATTTGAACTGTTTCCTGCAGTAGCAAATTGCAGTAGAGAAATTCTTAAAATATTATTTATTCTCAAACTTCATTGCAAAGAAATTTCCATGGGCCTGAGCAGTATGAGCTAGTGTACTTGGACATCTTTTGCACCTAAAAAATTGCAAGAGTATGCTTCCTGAGACGAATGAATCCTGTGATCATACTTCTGTTATCTGAATTGGGCAAGAAATATCATGCTCAAAAAACAGTGCATTGTTTCTACAAGCCTGATTGTGAGTGACACCCCTTACATTTCAGATGAGTAGATAATTGGAAATGTGCTCTTC
This sequence comes from Chiroxiphia lanceolata, assembly GCF_009829145.1. Taxonomy (NCBI): domain Eukaryota; kingdom Metazoa; phylum Chordata; class Aves; order Passeriformes; family Pipridae; genus Chiroxiphia; species Chiroxiphia lanceolata. The sequence goes on from NC_045638.1 coordinate 58,038,149, forward strand.
TATCATGTCTGACTGGCCTCTCAGGACATCTCTATTACCTCTCTGTTCTTCAGGGAGAATGGAGCTGCCCTTTAAAATGCCCTCTCCAGTTTTCAGTCACTCTGATGAGCTACTTACTCTATGTTGTTTTATGGTGTGGGTGATCTCTGCTTCAGTCCTTGACTACCCTCACAACTGTCAGCAGATTAATGGGTTGCTCTGTGTGAATAGTGGTTTCATAATCTGTCCTGTAACATATTGCAGGGACACACAACAGCTCTTGTGAGTTATCACTGCACTGACTCCACTGTAAAATGGACCTGCAGTGGTTGGCATCAGTCTATCCTTGCCTCTGCATATGCCCTTTGCTATACTGCTACAGGGGCTTCTTTTTCTCCTTTCTTACTCAATACATCCTCTCCTGCTTTGCTATTTTCTTTACCAGAGGTTTCCATCCTCTCTTCTCCATATTCTCCCATCCTGCACCACTGCCTTTTTACCTGCTCCCCAATCAGGTCTGGTGGCACCTTTGAAAAGCCCTTGGTAATCGTCATAGCCTAATCTAGCTGACATTGCAGAAATTACTCCTTGTCTCATCTGTGCATGAAAAGCATCAGAGGTTGGATGCTGGGAGCTCATGACGCCTGGGAAATTGTTAGTTGTTCAGAGCAAACTTCTTGGAGGGCAGGCAAGAGAGCTCCCTGTTCCTCTGAGTTTTCTACCTCTGTCAGCTGACAGCTGGGCTGTATGCTTCCTTTCTGCAGAGAGAGACACTCGTGGGAGACCCCACTTGCCCCTGCTTTAGTCCTGATTTACAACCAAGCTGAAGTCAGTAATCATGTGCATGTGAAAAGTGAGACTCAAATGCTTTAAAGTGGATAACTTACACAGAACACAAGCAAAACTGTATTAATCTCCAGTTTCTTAATGGCCACCTGGTGTGCTGAGCTGGGTATCTTTGATTTGTAACTAGAACTCACTGGTGACATGTAAGCTGTGCTCTGTCAGTACTTACTGACAGCATTACAAGGTTACCCTCCATGTGGAATAAACTCTTAGGAACCAAGCGTACTTAATGTGTTTGTAGGATTTCAGTAAGAAGGACGTTTAGGACATTGTTTTGCAATTTAGTAGCAATTTATAGTCTGAGCCAGGTACTCACCTGCTTGTATGTGAAAAATAATCTCTCACTTTAACTCCAAGAAATATCCTTGTGCTAATACCTAATACATTTATAATGGATGTATGCTACTGAGGGGGTGGGTTGTTTGTTTGTTTTGTTGGGTTTTTTTTAACAAAAAGGGCTGGTGAGAAGAAACAGACTAACTTTCATCCAAAGGGCATCCAAAAATCTACCCACAGATGAATCTATATTTCATTAGATGAAGTATAAAAGAGGTTGTATCCCTCTTGATTTATGAGCGAAAGTTTTATGAGAAATATGAACTGCATAATGTAACTGATCCATCATCCAGAATAAGTATTAATAATCCTAGCCAAAATCAAAATTCTCCTGGGCTGCTATCCAGTGATACATGAGATAATTTTCCAGAGGTCCCACAACACTACAACATGGTTAAACTGACCTTTAGACCAAGTACTACAATAGAATGTGTAATTTCTTGGAAAAGGATCATTAATCTCAATTTTGACCTGAATTAATATACTCCAAGGGTGACAACATGCTGTGGCTTGAGATTTGTGTACAGCAACAGAGAAGAAAAGGACTTAAAAGGATCTGATGAAGGTTTTGTGTTCTTGCGTGCAGTAATTAGTCTATTAGATCGTGTCACTTGTCTCTAACCCCTTAAGTTATTTAGTCTGCTATGATACAGGGACACACTTGCTGTTTTCAGATGTGTACAGGAAGTAAGGGAAGTCACCCCACTGCTGAGGGCTGGGTTAAGATCCTGTATTCAGTCTGAGACTGTGTGAGACTGCCTGTACACCTCCTACGTGCAGCAAACAGAGTGTACTTTACTGGTTTTGGGTAGGGCTGTGAGGACAACCACACTTGTGATGGACAGATCTGTGCATCTGGGTCACAGCTGCAGTGATGATTGTGGTGTGGGGGGTGTGTGTGTGTGCGTGCATTTTTTAACCTCCAGTTCCATGGGGACTTTGTTCAGATAACACAGTGCTATAATTTACCTCAGTAGCATTCCTGGTTTCAGTCTTTGTGTCTCACCCAATGTACAATTTTGCCCAGGGATACAGTCATATAAAATACACAGCTGGAGCTGGAGCCCTAGGCATTCCCTCTGCATATGGACTCTGAAATTACTGGGCACAAGGTAAGACTGACATGCTCTCGCTTTCCAGCATCAGAAACCTCATGTTTCTATAACACAGGCAAAAATGAGGGATGCCATCTTCCTCCCTACTTACTTTCAGCTCTGTGCCTAAGGCTCTGTTTTGGAAAGAGAAAAATGCAGGAATCTGCACTGTTTCATGGTGGTACCGTGACCCATTGCTTCTTGCACAAGGGAGAATTTACCGTTATCCTTTATGAAAAAGGTAAGGATTCTGTTCTCCAGTTTCTTCTAAAAGACTAAGGCAGTTGTCAGCCCTAAAAGTGATCTCTGTGTGCGTTCCTGGTGGGAATCCTCACTTCATGTAGATGTCTGTGTCTGAAGGAGACTTTCTCCCCATTGGAGTTTCGTCTAGGTGATTTTGTACCGTGCCCCAAAATTTAATGTACTGATTACTGCAAATCCTATTTTGAGGCACTGCATTTTAGCTTTCCCTAGATATGGTTTTTAGATGCCAAAATCCCTTTCATGAGTTTGGCCCAAGGTGACTGCCCGTAATCTCACATGATGTATGGAAGGAGGAGATGCAGTAGTCCCAACACGTGGTCACTGTTCTAATTCCTGGACTGCGGGCTTCATATTTTCTTCCATTATGTTCTGTGCTTGGCTATTTTTCTTAGTCTTTTGCCACTCTTCCTATCATCATAGGGTCCTCCACATCCCCTAGAAAGCCTAGAGGACTGCTGTTCCTTACCAGTGGCTCCAGGACTGCAGCTATGCTCAAAGACCAAGACAACGTGGACTTCTTTCAGAGTCAGTCAGTGCTGTGCTGAAGATGATGTTGCAGACTAGGTCAGCCTCATGTAGACATCTCAGAAACCCTACGGCATCCCAAATAGTGCTAGGTATCCAGGTTTGTTGAGCTGCTTTCTCAAACTGGTGTCTACAACCTACTGACGAATGTGATCTCTAAAACTAGATTACATAGGTCTCACCCAACCCAAGATCTTCTGTTTTCTATATGTAGCACCATTCTTTTCTCTTCACACTTTTACAGTTCTCATATTATTAGTGAATTAGTTCTCAATGCTGCCTATGGCTTTTATTTCTTTTCCTCATGCTTGATTTTCAAACAGGAAAAGGAAAAATATCCTGGAAGAAGAGTGAGAGACATTCCTGAATTTTAGCCCTACCTTCTATACTAGTTTCTCTTGTAGAACTGAGTAGGTCCCTTAGTCTCTATACATGTCAGAGATTGGTAGCAGCATTTGTAAAATGGTGATAACAATGGTTCCGAGGGTTTTGCCAGGAAAAAAAATGATTTATGAAAGCTTGAAAGAGTACTTAAAAAAATGTAAGCAGGATCTGATCAGCAAATTACTATTTAATGATGATGTTTGTTGTCCAGCTTTTCAAGAGCAAGGAAACAATGCAGAATATGCACAGATTGGATACACTAGCAAAATGAGGAAAAGGTGAATTTGTGACTTCTGCGTGGATTCACTGTAAAAACCAGGGAGGACTGAGATGCTTTGAGTCATGAGGGCTCTGTGAGGACCTGGATTTGCTCAGTTCAAAATCTCCCACCACAGCCAGATGGCTCAAATCTAATGAAATGAAAATGCACCATTCTTCCAACTTCTGATCTCTGTTGCACGGAGGACATGGATGTATCATACCATCTGTTCTGCATACATTTTAAAAAATCCTTCTGGGTCTTTATAACACTGCTTCTTGACAGACTTCCACATTGCATTGGATCTGCTTTTTCATTGCACACTACCTCACAGAACATGGTTTAGTTTTATCATATCTTTATATATAATGAACTTCATCCATTTGCAGCAAGACTACTGGACAATATATATAGCTATATATTTAGCAGAGAAATTATCCATCTACTGTGAAAGCTTTTCTTGTAAATGTAAATGAATATTGCAGATCTAAATGTCATTGTAGTGTTTGAAAGGAGTTTGCAGAAGATTCTTTCTGTAGTACTTCTGGTTGCATCTGCTGAATCAGCTCCTTGGAGGTAATACTTATACTCTGTTTTGCTTCATCTAAATGTTGAACATATGTGTTCATTTATATTAAAAAAAAATCCCCCTTTAGTACTCTTGAAAAAGGTAAAGCTTGGAGACAACACTAAGGCTCCAAAATACCAAAAAACTTTAAGAAACAAGTAATTTTTCCGTATTGTCAAGGGTCATGCCAGATGCTAAAGACATTATTTCTCATGCCAAATCTGGGGAGTTAGTATTGTAATTTTTATTATTTATCCAGGTCACTATATTCACAGAATATGTAGAAATATTGATTTTTACACATAATACTTCCTTTTTGGAAGAATAAGAGCAAAGGTATGAAAGCAAGGCTCAGCTAGGTATTGTTTGCCCTACTCAGTAACATGACCTGTTAAAACACAGATGATTCCTGAAACACCTCAAAGTTCAGAAGTTACCTACTAGATTTCTCCTCATTCCCCTGAATGTCTGCTCTGCTTAGATTATGCCTTGGCAGTTCTTGCCTCTGGCTGTGCCCCCCAAGCAGTTACTATCTTGATCTTAAACTCCAAGCAAAGGAAAATAAAATGAGAGTGGGCAGAGGAAAGGAGGTTGTGGCCTTTATAGTGTTTCTCCAAGTATTCTGAACTCTTCATTATCCCATAATATGGTGATTTGTCACTTAGAGAGATGCTTCCACCTTCACAGCATGTGCTTGTAGAGAAAATAGAAGAAAGAATGTTGAAATGCAGGAAATATGAAGGTGAGGAGTGCAGAAAAATATGGGTGTCACCTTAAGTGTAAATGGTGATCAGAAAAGCATACACTTGCTATTTTGCAGACACTTTAATTTTGCTATGTTTTTCTTCTTTTCATTAAAATTAAAAAAAAAAAAATCAACCCAGCAAAGTCCGGTATCTTGCACACAGCATCTAATGTGTATATACATCAAGTGGTCTTCATTGGACAGAAATAAAGAAATTTACAATAAAACTGTTCACATTCAAACTATTCAAACTGTTCACATTCAGGGGCTCCCCTTATAGCAAGAAGTTGATTATAATTTTAGAGTGTGATTCATCTCATTTTAAAATAAGTATCTGTTGTCAGTTCCATGAATTTTGTCCTAAAGTTACCCATTTCCCTTTGCTGTCTGTAAGAGGAGACAGGGAGAATTGTTCAGGCACAGACATCTCTGTGTTGCAGACTTAAAAAAATTTGGTTCCTACCAACATGGCTTTTGAGAGGATAAACTCAAACTACCTTCCTAATCAAACTTGAAACCAGGCTGAGTGACCTGTGTACCAGATGCTTCAAATAGGGTTGGTATTATTTTATACTTCCAGACCCAAGCAGTTTTGCACTACTGATGCTGTGCTGTTAATAATTGTTATCGACTAGACACTTACACAAGAGGCAGCTCCATTTCAATGCTGGGTAAAGTGATCTCTCTTAATTAGTTTCTTTATTAAGCTGCAAAATCTTGTGGGTTCCTTTGGGCCAGGAGTCATTAGATACGTACAAGTTATTATTGTTTCATTACCATTTTTTTCTCATAATTCTCAGTTTTTCCACAGGTTTCTTTATTTCTATATTTGTCCTAGTCATTTCTGAGGAGCTTTTTTCAATGCAGCTTCCAGCCTTGACTGTCCCTGCCTATTACCATTCAGAACATGTTAATTAGTGCTACAGTACATGGTCAAGACAGATATGTTCTCTCTCAGCGGAGTGGCCAGACCCATTTTTGCACTTCTGCTGCTCTTTGGTGTCTGCTCACCAGCATAATTTTTTAAAAAAGTATTTTAATCCCCTTTCCTTAGGAACTTTTCTCATTGTTTGCTCATTTTTTTTGAGGTGGAATGCCAAGTATCCCATGATAACATGGGAGCAATCAGATCTCATCTGAGCCTGAGATTACATATACATTACCTAGCAATCAAGTAGAGGAAAAGAAAAGTAGTGACTTTACATGTAAAAGATCTGTTTAAGATATTATTTCACTTGTTACTTCAAGAGTTTGGTGATTTCCCAGTATTTAAACTTGAACAGTTCTTCATTTCATCACTTTACTTTGGATTACCAATTGATTATGTTCATTTAGTACATCCAGGAACACTGATAGACATTAGGGATATTTTTTGATGACTTCTACCAGGGACATGGCAAGAAAAAGTCTCCCTTTCTGAAAGCTTCCTGCTTTTTTCTTCCAGTGATGGATGAAATTTCACTTCTGCTTTCTGCACTGGGCAGTGCTACCCATGGCTGTGGGCCTCTGTGCCTGTATTGTGGGAGGTGAGTGCTGCCCATTTGGCAGGCTGGCTCCAGTTCACTCCTTCCAGTGTGGGGTGATGTTTCCTTCCCTCCACCAAGGCAGTCTGTACTGACCACTCTCCCAGCCTGGGCACATCTGTTAACTGCTTGTACTGGAGGTGGTGTTGAACTGGGACCAATGCCTCCATGTAGAAAAGTCTGAAGCCCCTGCATCCCCCTGGAAGGCCAGGATTAAGGAATTTTTCACCACCTTCTGTCCTCAGCCCCTACTTCCTTCCTTACTCTTTCTTTCCACTCATTTCCTGGGTATCTGGGGCTCCTTTTCTTCTCCTTTGACTTTGCTATTACTCTCTTCTTTGTTATTTAGGTAGCACTGCTGATGGCTGAAAAGATCGGTGGTAAATGGGATGTGACAGATAATAGCTGTGTACCCTGAGGGCCTTAAAGTGTAATGGTAATGCATCTATACCCAAAGAAACAGACAGAGATAAAAATAAGATCAGTCACAGACTAGGGAGGAGCGCATTGCAGTCAATATGTTTTTTGGAACGTGGGCCTCAGAAAGACTTTGCTGAAGCAGTAAGAAACATGAAGGACATTAAGGAAAGGGATATTTCAGACACATGGAGTATTAAATATGGTTTTCCTCCTTTTCTTTATTTCCCCTTTTATAGCTGCATTAGCAGAAAGTAGGTAGTCAAGAATGGAGAACTCATTGTTGGAGCAGATGATGATGTGAACAGGCACTCCTTCTGGTGAAGTCCACAAGGCAGGGACAGGCCCATCCAGGGAGAACCCAATGTCTTGTGTGTGATAGCATCACTCTGTAACCACATTTCTTTGAAGTCTAGATAAGGTTTAAGAATGGGCTGACCATGTGTCACTGGTGGAGAAATACATCTGTTCATTCACCATTAACAGATTAGTTAATTTCTAATCAGAGTTTGTCAACAATTATAAAAGTAATAGAATCCTGTCAGCAAATGCTATTTGAAAGAAATGAAATTTATTCACGGTCATATACAGTAGCTGTGTCAAAATATTTGTGAAAAATTATCAAAACATTAGTTAGATAAAAGTTGTAACATTTCAGTTTGACTTTAGTACTGCACTCACTTATTTCAGAGACACTTGAAACAAAATAAACCAAAATATGTAAGAACATTCAAAGCGAAGCATTTTTTTCTTTTGTGACGTAGGATGAAACCAAATGCCAGTGCTTTGAAGTTCCCCCCAGGATAAGAAATCTGAATTTCACTAGCTGAATTATAATACTAATATCCCTTCCTACAAAAGCAGCTTGGCTTCCTTATCTGTGCTGGAAAGTAAAAGAGAGCCAGACTTCCTAGCATGGGATCTGCACATAGAGAAGGAAGAGGGGCCATTAGTGATGAGATATCATATACTTTCGCTCTTGCTGTAGGCTACACTCGCCTAGCCCAATATTATGATTAAAACCCATCTTACCTGTACCTTTAAATACAGCTCCACTTTAGGAATAGCAGAAAGAAAACTGTATTTGTCTAGGACATGTCTTCCCCTGCCAAATACACAAATGATCAAAACAAAATGTAGCAATTTGTCTTTCATTTAATGATGAATGTTTTCTCTGATATTTGTTCACTTTTCCAGAACTGTCTTAATTAAACTGCTGTAATCTAAGTTTCATATCAAATATAGTAATTTTGTTATTCAGAAGACATGGAGCACACATTCTGATACTTCTAAGTGAGGATGTATACAAAAACTTCTTTCATAATTTCTGGAGGCACATAAAAAGAAATAATTGTGTTTAATGCAGAATTAACTCCATCTGAAAATGCTGCTGTTTTGTCTCCAGTTGAAACTAAATCACATAATCACAGTAACATGATTCTATGTTGTTTGACAGTTACTGGCTAGAAAATGTCAATCCAAATTACAAAGTAAATATGTGAAATGAAGTTCATTGCAATGACAGGAAAATTTCTATTTCTTTTTTTAGCTTTATGAGGGTTGTCCAGATCAAGTCTTACATATTAAGGCAGGAATGATGGTAAGGAAAACATCATCATCATTGCTGCATGACTTAGAAGAAGACATTAATCTCTGGGAACAATAACAGCCTAAAATCCATCTGAGCCTGCCCATGTCAGACTCTTCTTTTTCCTGCTCTGCAGTCCTGCCTCGTGCCTGGATCCAGGAAAAGGCCATAGCACAACTCTGATTTAAACCACTATCCTTTGAAATGGAATTCCTTGTGTGTTTATCATTTAGCACTCTTTGCTATGAGGGACCTTGTTTCTCCTCCTGCCATTATGAAGATTCCATGCTTCTCTGTGACAGATGCTATGCTAATGATATCATTGCCATGGGGCACAGTACTTGGGCCTGTCTCATCCTGTGGAGTAAAAGTGGTCTGATTTAGCTGCTAGTGCTCAGTCCTTCCTTTCCTATCTTTGACCTTTGCATCTCCATAGAGGCTGTACCCTCATAAACCACATCTCTACATAGATACACCTGCTTGGTGTATCACAGCTCTCTACATCAGCCCCGGCACAAGAGGCAGTGTCGCCTTGGAGTGTGACCCAAATGCTGTGGTGGGACTGCTGCCCTTAGAGTCACTGAGCTGACCAAATGCATTCTGTTGCTGAGTGCTTTAAAGACTGATTGTGTCTTCATAAAGCCTTGCTTTAATGTGCAAAGGATACCTCGGTGAGTGTACCGGATCAGATCATCTCATTCTGCGACCTTTGCAAATGAAGTTGTGGTGCAGTGTTGACATGAGATGCTACCTCCTTATAGACAAGCCACTTGTGAAAAATAATGTGATTTCAATGTGAGTGGCTCGAAATCTCCTTGACACTATCCGAGAGAGCAGGGTGGCTTATGCTGAGGCAACAAGGTGTCTTTGGTACTGCTGTCTCCTTGGTGAAGCAATGTATAGAGGTACACTTCGGAGTGCAGCAGTAAATATGTTTATCCCACAGTGAGTATCGTCTTTGGACCATGTAGTTGCAGTGGTTGTTTAAAGCTAGTCAAAAAACCCTTGGCCACAACTCATGGGAAACTGCTATACAACTGTTTGTCCAATGCTACCCCGTTTTCCATGTTCCTCTAGTCAAACGACCTGATAGGGCTGTTCTTTCTATGGTCTACTCACTTTGTTCTCATCAGCCAGGCATCCCCAGGGACAACAGCTTTCAGCAGTACTCTTATTTTGCTTGCAGTGTTCTTTGGTCTCAGCTCCATCATCTGGTTGTCTTCTATCCCCTTTCAGTCATCTGAGTCATTGAGCTTGAAAATTGATATGCTTTAATTAGTGATTCCTGCCTCACCCAAAGATAGCTGTGATGGATTTGTATTTGTATGCCTAAAATGTGTAGCTATTGTGCACTGGTATGTAGATATCAATCTACTTGCAAGAGTTTTTCTTGTGCCCTACAGCTTTATCATCTTGGAAATATCATTCTCCATGTTTCTGTCCTTATGGTGAGTGGGTGAACATTTTTTTGGCAGAATCTAAAATAGCTTCTCCAGGAACAAATCAAACATTATATATAATCACACAGTATATATGTACAAGAAAAGCTTTCATCATTTTTTTTCCATTTTCTGTGGTGTGATCTATGTTTAATGACTAGTTCATGGTATAAGAGGAACAACTAGCAGCATAGCATATTTCCCCAGAGAAACTGTAAAGGGGAGTATGAAGGGTCTCCGTCTATCCCATGTGTGAATATTGAAGGTAAAAGATTTGCTCCCAGCCCATAGAAGGAACCAGAGAAGGAAAACAACTCCGTTGTACATATGGCACCCACCAAGAAGTTTGGAGTGTGTGTGTACAGCTACAGTACAGCATAGCGTCGCTCCTGTCCAAAAAATCAGATAACCATTTTACCCTTGTGATGCTCTATTAATCTGATCCCTGATCCATACCAGAACTAAACAGCTTGGATTTGGTACCTCACACTGTCACAAAGCCAATTACAGCTAATGGTTCTTTCTTCTGCAGTCTCCTGTGAACTGCAGACATACTCCAGCAGTGCTTCTAACTTCCATCCTCCTCCGCACTCGAAACAACAGTCCAGCCTCACCATCATCTACCTCCTGGCTAAGCAAGTTTGTACCACTTTGCACTCACAACTCGAAAGAGTGCATGTATGAGAAAAATTGGCTTCCTAGAGTTAATGGGTCAGTGAGTGCCCTTATTTGCGCACTCTCAGTCTATCCGTTACATTTCTTATTAGACCATCTCTGCTGGGACAACCAGAGAAATATGAAGCCCCCTGTAACTTCTTTAATCAAGTTCTCGTGCAGTATCAGTATGGTCCAGCAGATCTCTATGAAGCTTTTAATTTTCACTGCTCTTTTCATCTGCTTTCTGGGTACAGGCTGAGAGAAGAATTTCTCATCTCTCCACAGAGGTAGTCTGGAATTAGACTGTCAATGACGGTCTTGCGTGTGCTCTGGCAATGTAATTTAGCAGGTCATCAGTCTATAATGAAGGCTTAGGTCCCTTCTGGCACTTTCATTTACAATGGCTGAGTGCTTTGCCTCCTTTTTTTACTGCATGATTTTCAGATAATTGTTCCAACTTACACATAATTACATTAGATCTGCTATTTCAATGCCATATAGTGCTTGGAGGTTTTTTTTATTTAAAAGTCTGCTACTGTTATTAAACTTAAAAGAACATGGATATATGAGACACTTTCACAGCAATAGCAGACTTCCAGTCTAAGTTGCCCTTTTATGGTTGACTCACTCCATAACCTAAAGCACAAAGTGCACAATCATGCACTCACAGCCCTGAAATTCTGCAGCAGTGAGTCAAGGCTTAGCAAGAGAGAGTGAAGCGGGAGGGTAAACACTTGACCTTTTTTTTCTTAGCTCTTATTACTTATATTCAGGTAACCACACTTCAAGCTGAAGATATGAGTTTGAGTGTAGTAACTTTACTAAAAGTAACCACTTTTGGGCTTGAAGGATGTTGCTTTCTCTTTTGAAAGCTCTTCATTTCACAAATGGCTTTGAATTGTGCTCTGCTCATGGATCTTTATGGCACAAAGATAATGCTTTTAAAGCACCGGAACAACGCTCATCTTCTCTTGAACTTGCAGGTGCTTCTGACTCTTTTATTGCTCCAGTCTTGTTTCAAGCACCACACTATTAATTTGCAGAAATAGTTTTTTCCTTGAGCTGAGATTGTTGCTTGTTTTCTGTAAATTATTTACAGTTCTATCTACTTCTATTTTTTTAAAGGTACATTTCCATAAACAGATATTTTTCTTCAAGTGCAGTTCCACTCTTTGGATTTCCTTGTGTGTCACTGGCCACCAGAACAAGCCAGAAAGCCAACAAGCTGAGCAGGGTCCTGGTGAGTTTTAACATTCAGCACTCTGTGAATTGCTTATCAAGGACTGAGGTCTCAGCCTGTGTGAGATTAGGTATTAAATGATATAAAAAAAAAATCAGAATGAGCTATAGATGAAATAGAGAAGTACTTTATAACTTGTCTGTTGGAGGAAGAAGGATTACAAGTGATGGTTCTTTTGTATGGGCATGCATTAAATGCGTAATTTTAGATAGGGCTGATAGAGGTGCAGATTAATAATATTTTCTGATATGTCTCATGCCTAGGCCCCATTTTCAGTTGTTTCTTATGTTGCCAGCATTTCACCATCTAAAGTGAAGCTCTGCCTGTCATGTCTAGTCAGTGAAATTCTGAAGAAGTTTTGTTTCTCCTTTTGATTGGCGTACAATTTGTGTTGAGAATATGCCATTTATTCTTCTGATGAAGTCTTCAAATTGTTGAAAAACAAACTTGTATGTGCTCAAGAGGCACTTGCTACAGTTTGATTTTCTCTGTCTTGCTGTTTTCAAGTGTAGCTCCTTAGAGTCTTTAAGGCAGTCCCTGTGCCATCAGTGCTTTTAAATGGACTATAAATTATGCATAAAGTGATCGAGTACCTCTATCATATTGTAGATGGGACCAGAGCTTTGGTCTTGAATGCTCCTTCTGAACCACTGAAGCAATGTTAGCCAAACCTTCCCACCCTATGCATCATGCGAAACTAAAGGATGGAGCAGCAATATCATCTTACTCCCAAAGATTCAAAGAGCTTAGTTCCTATTGCAAATCTATGAGCTGTTCTAACAAATACGGACCTTTAGAGTCACTTTGATGCCTTTCTGATGATCAGAGTAGCTGTGTGGAAGAAGCATTAAGGCATATGGCCAATTTCTAGTTTTCTAAGTAGTGTCAGGAAAAGGATCTATTGCAGGAGCTGTACTGGCAAAATCATTCAAAAGTTTATGCAAGAGGCTTTAGGATTGCTGTCTCCCACTGCAACAGTGTTAAACTATATGAAAAGCACTGTGATCTATCCTAATAAAGAGAAAAAACTGCAACATATCTATTAATTTTCCTTCAAATATGTCAAAACTTAATTTGAAATCCTCTACTTCCACAAAATTAACAAAATTTATATATCTCATTTCCACCCTCTCTGCCTATCTCTAACTAGTACTCACACTGTGACCACCACTACATTTCCCTCAGTAGAATTCATGACATTTCATGCATTTGCAGCCAGATGAATCTCCACAGTACAAGGGAGCAATTTGTTTCAAAATCTCTTAAGAAGTATGTTACAGAAATTGCTCATGGAATGCGAGATCTTCGCATGAGATAGAGAAGGAAGCCCTCAGTGTTCAAGGGCTTGGAGGATAATGCAGTCTGTCCAAATTAGACTTTTTGTTTGATATTGAAATAGCCTTCGTGTGTGACAGGAGAGACTTAGTCATCTTCCTTTAAAATAAATTCTTTGCCGGCCACTTGCTGTTCTAGCTGTCATGAACTGTCCTCTATTTTGGTTTAAAAAACCCCCCAAACCAACAAAACAAAATATATCTGGTTTTAGGCTGTTGGAGCTCAAAAATTAATGATCCAGATGAATAACCTCTTGGTTTTTCACTGCCATGGAAGCAACATTAGTCACGTCCTGGTGCCTGATGTTATTGTTAGCCACATATTTTTTACCATGCTCATCATTTTAGAGGACTTCAAGGCTCCTCTGCAGAACACTAGAACTGTAGCACACAGTGACAATTCACCTAAAACAATTTTCTGTGGTACTTAGCTCATACTTGAGTAGAACTTGATCTCAGAGAAGTGTGGAGGAGGCAGAAGTTTCAGTGCCAGAATCCCAGGACTTCAATGAAGGAGATAGGGAGTCCTCCCTCTTTGCAGACCTGATCCTGCTGTGGCCAACCTAAGGCATCCTACCTAGGTGCTGCTTATAATTTTCATGTCTGAGTTTGTCTGCTGAGTCTTTAAATATTAAGAATGGTAACATAATGTTTGAACTTTAAATAGTTCTGTGTTAGTCAGACAAAGCCAGCTATTTTCTATGGTGCTACCAGAGAGAAGCAAATATCACTTCTAAGTATAAAGCAGATGAAAATGGAAAGGACTTAACGTGACGTCATGTAAGAATCAACTGCTAGCTCATGAAGCACACAGTAAATATCCTTTGTGTCCCTTCACACAAATAACCCTGATATTCTACTCTTAAGAGAAAAGAGTTAATCTGATAATTAGAGAAGATTTAAATAATTGAATGTAATTTGGAAGTAGTAAAAAATAGCATCTATGCTGCGCTCCAGAGTTGGGTCTGTGCATGTCACAACTTACAGGGAAGGGTAAGAAGCGAGTGTACTCCTTATTCACAGTTGGTCAGGCACAGCAAATGATCTTTCAATAGCTCCAAGAGCTGGCAAGCTCCTTCAACCATTGGACTACTTATGGTGCTGCTGTGAGCATGTGCTGACACTTTCCTGGTTCTCTGACACAGAATTATTTTTAAACAGACGATAAAGCAAAAGGCAAAGCAAGAAGATGCAGAAAGAAAATCAGACACAGTGGAAAGAAGTAAAGTCTAGAATCCAGGTGCTCTTCTGTATGTAGGTGAAGCTGATGGCTGTGGCTATATGTCTGAGGAGGAGGGCCCCAGGAGAGCAGCCCATGGTCTAGCAGCCATGAGGATAGTATTGGTTCAGTCCCTTTATGCTTTGTCTTGATTTTCTCTTGTTTGAGCTATTTTTAAGGCTCTCAGAAGAGGAGTGGGATGAAAATACACTACTCCTTCATTGTCTAGTTCTAGTTTCTGCCACAGCTGTTTTGATTCATTCTTTTTAAAATTACTTCTCTTGTTTACCAGACGTGATTTCAGCACATTTCTTGGTGCTGTGTTTGGGACTATTTGTCTTTAACCTGATCTTCCCTCAAAACAGCTGGAGCAGCTGCGGCAGAGCTCAGCAGCAGCTGGCTGCTTGACTATTCACCGGCAAGATTTTGAAGCTACAGAGGTTTTGTTATCAGTATTCCATCTAGCAAACAAAAAGGCGAGTTGGGCTACCTCTGCAGGGTGGTTTTCGGAGGGTGGCACATCTAGATACACTCTGAGGGTAAAAGTCTAAAGCAACAGTGGTCCTTGCAGCCAAATTCTTTGAGGCTAGTGACAGTCACAGGCACTGCAGGCAGTAACATAAGATGTTTTCTGCAGGGCTGAGCCCTTATTTTTTCATTATTGAAGACACTGCTAGCAGTAGAAGAGGATATTTTATCAAGTCCAAGCTCTTCCCCTTCAGCCCACACATTTTGACAAGCTCTGTGCATAGGCAAAGAGGGAAATTGACTCTGGTACTA
This sequence comes from Chiroxiphia lanceolata, assembly GCF_009829145.1. NCBI lineage: Eukaryota > Metazoa > Chordata > Aves > Passeriformes > Pipridae > Chiroxiphia > Chiroxiphia lanceolata. Next base: position 58,053,346 of record NC_045638.1, read on the forward strand.
AGAAATACATTAAAATAAAGATCAACACCACGTAATTATCAGCAGATCCAGCCCAATAGCCAGCATCCTGCACTGCATCAAAGCAATACCATGGAGTCCAATATTGGAACATTATTGTTACCTGAATATTACACATTTGAAGTTAGGTTGTTTTCTGTTTGCTCTTTTATTATTTCCTGTATTACTTCTTTTACTAAGGAGACAACAGGAAGATGTCCAGTTGGCCCTACTTTTCATCAGTTTTCATAAGCAGCATAGCACTTCTGACAGTGGCAGGAGGAAGGAAGATCCCTCCAGAGCCTCAGAGCCATTTGGTCTTGCTGCAGCCATAATGTAACAACTGGCCTAGCTCTGTCTTAGTTTTCATTAGATTTTGTGCCCCTGCTTTGACTGTAAAACCATTACTCTATAACCTTCCTTCTGAAGGCAAGAGACCTTCTTCCCATTTCCATATCAAATGTATGTGCATTCAGTCATTTTAATGTATTGCTTAACCTTCTTTCTCCTTTATGTATATAACCAATGCTTTTATATATATGTATTAATACAGATCTTTTCTCCATCATGTCTGGGTTTAACATTCTTCTTATTCTTCTTTCTGAAAGGATACACAAATCAAGTTGTTTTTCTTTTCCCCCACGAGACAGATTGCCTATTGGTTTGGCCACCTGAACAGTGTTGCTCTGCACCTGTTTAAATCTCCACTCAAATCCTCCAATATTGTTCATAATTTTATCCATTTCTCCAGCCTTTTGTACAATACTCCTACCATCTTTTTATGCCCTTCTCCATTAAAAAGTAGCAAACAGCAGAAATATTTGCAGTTACTCACTGTATATGTCTTTTCAGCAGCAGATGACGAAATTAGTTTCCCTCATTTCTAATAATGCTCTGCCTTCAGTGAAGAACTTGCAGAGCTACTTTCGTATGTTCTTCCACTTAATATAAATTCATCTTCTTAGTCTTTGAGATTTTATTTTTAATGATCAAATTTTCTAAAATACTTTCAGCAGTTACAAGGTCAATAAGAATAGCATACAGTCCATTGGTTTTCTTGGCTATTTGGTGGAGAAATCCACCACCCATCCCATCTTGAAGTAATTTACCCTTCTATTACTCATGACACTTATTCTGCATTCTTTATGTAGGATATTGAAGTGTCCCTTAATGATGTGATTATTAGCAAAACTCTCCTAATAACATTGCTTAAATACCAATAATAACCAGACCTCATAATGAAATTATATAGTGGTTTCTCAGCCCAGTAAAAACTTTTTCCTTTTTTTCCCAGCGAGATTAAGATAGATACTGTTGTGCTCATGCCATTGTTTCTACCTTTACACTTTCATACTCAGTTCCTTTTTCGATGCACCCCACTGCCTTTAGCTTCATCTCTGACTTTCTGCAGACTGCTTTTTCTCAATACATCTGCTCTAAATGTGGCTGCTATTTTACCACATGCTGTTATTCCATATACTGTCTGATTTCACATCCTGTTCCAATAGTTTGACCTTGCCCAGTCTGTTTGCCAGGCCTCCTGCATTAGTGCACAATGGGGAAGCAGTTTCTTACCAGTCACAGTCAGTAATCTTTCAGAGACAGAAACAGTCCCCTAGAAGCTCGATCAGAAATCTGACTTTTATTTCCATCATTGTGAGTTTTCTCCCTCATGTTCCATCAGCTGTTGCCATATTTTTTTTACCTCATATTTGGTTATCTCCAGAGAACCAAAACCCTGCCCTGTTTCCCCCTTCAGTATTTTTCTGGTCTAAAGTCCTTTCTATGAGACATGCCAACTGCGTTTTTGAGAAATTCAGGATTTCATACGGCAGCTGCATACTCTTTCCTGCATGACTGCCTTCCTACAGCTAGTTTCTCCCAGATATTTTCAGATCTGCTTTTCTCAATCTTTGCTTTGCAACAAAACCATGAAATCTGGTAGACTGAACTTGAAGGTGACCCACTTTGCAGGTAATGCAGGAACAGTTTGGATTTCAGTATGAAAGCATTAACAAAAAATGATGAGACTGTTTTAAACACCATGTGATAAACTAGCAAAATCCCTATTGTGCAACAACCACATCAGTGGAAATTAATTTCTTCAGAAATGTCTTTTATCCAGATTATTTATTTTAGACCCCAACCTACCAACATTCAATGCAAATTTAGCTTCCTTTTGTACTATTGAAAATTGTTGCTTATAAAATGACAGTAATTTATGTCAAGGGTATGTCATCACTGAAGAATGAGCACACACAAAATTCTGGTTGTACTGCTTTGTTCCCTTCAGTGCTGCATAAGCCCATGTCTTAGAATGAATTACTGCCTCTGATCACAAGCTGTGCCAATCCAAGATTAAACTGGTGTTGTGGGAAAACCTGTTTGGAAGTGCCATTATTTTTCTGGTTTAATAAACTAAGAGAACAACTGGAAGAGATACGCTATCATGGCAGTGAATGAAAGTCATTGCAGGAAGAAAGGAGCTGATGGCATTTTGCATTGAAGCACAGGTATGTTATGTTGTGGAAATGCGGGCGGTGAAGACAATCAATAAAATCCCCCAGAGCTGGTCAGTTGTTATTTTGAACCCACAATGGCAGTACCACACAGTAAAATGAGAATAATCATCAGTAATTCAACAGAAACTGTATCAAACAGACACACAACTGACTTGTGAAGTGCTGAGCTGCTTTCTTTGGTCATTCTGAACGTATTTTTGGTGTTTTATTTATTTCCCATAGCTAGGTTTCTCTTTTGGGAGTCCTTTTGTTGTTGCCTGCTTAGAAACTCCAGAGTTTCTGATTTCTGAGGTCTTCCCAAGTGATGAGTCTTACTGAACTCTTACCAAAAGCTTAGTGCAGACATGGCCAGGTCCAGGCATGCAGTTCCTGTTCAAATGTGGCACAAAGATGGCAGCAACAAAACACAGCAATGGAAAGGAATTGGTCTTTAAATGATACAATGATCTAGGCCACTTTCAATACCAAATGGAGGAATTAAGTGGGCAATAAAACAAGGCCCTTCTATGAATATGTAGGACAGGGTGGCAGAAGTTACAGTTTTTGAGTTTATTTGCAAAGTAGACATCTGTCAGTCCAGGCCAAATCCAAAGACAATCCTGAATCCTCAGCAGAGGAAGACAATCTTTGAGCAAGAGACCAGACCAACCCTGCAGCAAAGACCCACTCTAAACTAAAGCAACAGTTCCCACAGAGAGAGTGGGGAGAGGAAGTGAACAGAGGACATGAAGGTAAGTTTGCAAGACTTGGAGCTTGAATTATGAACAAAAAAGTCTAAGATAACTTTCTTAAGCTAGCACTCCTGCAGAATACTAAAGTGACACATTGACATTTTGTCACCCGTTTTAGGCACACTGTAGCTGGGTGAGAGGTGTTATTTATGTGCATCAGTAACATGTCTTGTTTGGGGAGCTGGAGAGGTGTGCTCTGGACTGACGCCAGAAAAGGAGAGGGATATGTGTGTTGCTTGCCCTTTTCTCACTTGCTCAACTCACCAAACACAGCTGAACTGGAACAGGGTGCACATAGACCCTTAAAGCTGTTTCGTCCTACAATTCCTCAGGAGAATACAAGTTGACCATCCCTGAGATTCAGGCCAGTGTCCCTGTAGAGGACTTGCATTCGGCTTTCTTTTTGGAAGAATAAATGGTTTAAATACTGCTCAGGTTATGGTGAGGAAATAATCCAAGTGGCTGACACTGATGAGGCAGTATTGAGGCTGGTTGGAAACTAAAGAGCTTCAGACAAGCTACTTCAGTTTTCAGTGCACCCTACTGCACCAGGAGGATGTAGTTGGGTCATCTTGAACTAGGTGTGGTATGGGAAAAGCAATGGTTTATTCTCTGCCGGTGGTAGACTCAGGATACCATGGTGCTTCTTTGTTTCCCATACTTACTAGATTGCACTACCTTATTTTTTTTTCCTGCCATGATAGGAGGTATTTCTTTCTCTATTTAACTAGGAAAAAGGTTTATGCTTGATATAAAAATATCTATTTTTCAGGTGTTTCTTCATGAGTGGAAATACCTTCACTGGGTATAATTCTCATACAGTAACTTCAAATGTCTAAAATTTAGTTATCAAAGTTTGAACCGGTCCCACAGACATGCCTTGTCTCTGATGCAAGGAGGGGGCACAGCTGGATGTGGTTTATTGTTCTGCTGGAGAGGCTGGTCTTCTGATAAGACTGAGACAGACAGCTCTTTTCTGGGGATTGGTGGGATCCACACCCAGTAGAAACATATTAACCTCCCTAAAATCTATGTTCTTCTTTCTTAATAGCAGTATTTAGTGGTAGCATTTTTCTAGGGGAGTAGCTATGGACCCTGTACAAGCTTCCTACAATACATACAAACATGTTACAGCAACATATGTAATCAGTTTCCATAGGATCTATTTTTTGGGGTTTTTTGGGTTTTTTTAGTATATAAAATAATGTTTTAATCTATTACAGCATACTTGTGAGTTTGTATCTCACTCAGGTAGACTTTGGGGGGGATTTCAGTGCTTACTCCCCTAGATTACAGAGACAGATGTGTGGTAACTCAGGTCAACCATGAAAAAGGGTGTTTAGGAGAAAATTGTGAGGTGAAGGGGATTTTTTTTTGTTCCAATGTAGAACAACTTGATGTTCTTACCTTCTTAATTACTCTGATAATGAATAAAGTGTACTAGTTTTGTTTTGCGGAATATTATTCTCTTAAAACTCCATTTGTTTTGTGTGTGTGTACATGTACACATGTACATATATTGTCTATTAAAAAATTCCATAAAAATCATCACTAGCTAAGAGGCATTACAGCTACTACTATGGTGACTGCTCTCCATCTGTGAAGGGAGCCAAGGGTGACCAGCTCATAATTAAATATAATTTTTAAGTAATCATGATGTGACAGAAGAAATTACTCTTTAAATTTCCCTAATTTAAAACCAATCAGTTTAACTTTATTTCGTTTGAATCAGTGAAGTAGCTTTTCTATATTGATTCCTATATTGGAGTGTGCAGTAGTGGACATGGGAGTCTTTTATTATCCATGTCTACTCTGATGTCCTCTTTATCCTGAGAGTTTCTACAGTTAAACCTTGTGCATGTCTTTTTGGGATGGCTGTCCTTTCCTTGCCATGATAGGACTGAAGTGACCTGTTTCTTCAGATTGTTGGTTCAATCTTCTGGACTTTTATCCTTAAATCCTCATTCCCTTTACTTATGGAAAGTAAGTATTCCCTTATCTTGTCATTACGTTTCTTTTTCAACCAGTTTAAGGAGTGAAGGGACCTTTATTTACAGCTCTTACTTCACCATTAAGTGGGGAGATTTCCATGCATCTTAGAGTCTATCACTCTATATTTCAACAGTCACAATATGTTGGATGGAAACAAGCTGCTACCTGGAGTTGTGAAGGGGAAAAAGCTAGCACAAATATATGCCTAAGCTATGTGAGAGTACATAAATGGCATCCTAGACTCACTATTATGTGCACCTTTAAAAGGTTGTGATACATGTAGTTATCTTGAATCTTCCTAAGTACCTAGACTTGAATCTCAGTTTATAGCAAGTATTAGTTGATGGAACTCAAGCTTTTTCCGGCAGGCCAGGAGCAGCCTGGTGCCTTGCTGCAAAGCACTCCTATGAATCCCTTCCTCAGTCTTTGTACTGGCAGCATAATTTAATAATTTTATGCACTTTCAGTGACTCAGATACACTCCCTGAGTTTGACAATCTCTACAGAGATTTTCTGTTCGCACCATGGTTCCAGCAAAGAGAAGCAGCACATAAGGGGCTTCAGTGTAGCAAGACCTGGTTTAAGAGGAGGGAAGTCCTGATTACTGCCATGGCTGATGTGTTTGAATTTTTTAATGGACCTGTTTCTCAGAAGTGGAACAGAACATATACTTGCATAATTAGGGAATAAAATTACCTGGGATTCATTCACAGTTACTTGTGAGTAATAATATCTAATCAGACATTGTTCCTGGGACATGTCTGCACTGGTACTTCCAATTAGGATGTCATCACAAAGTATGCACACACATTTCTGAAAAACTCAATTCTGTAATAAACAGAGTTGGCGTTGTTTGCTGGCATTGCACGCAAAGCTCTTCTGAAAAAAGCTAATTGCATTGTGCTTTGAATATATGAACTGATGAGGTTCAATAGTGAAGGTGCTTAAGCTAGTCGCTTTACTAATATTAGTATTTTCTATTAACAACATTGTTTAAAGCTGTTAGTGCAATGCAGTCCTGTTTTTCACAATATTTACTTAACTGCAATTTGGTTTCAGTGAGACTTAAGCAGATATTTAAATGTAAATTGTTCCAAGAGTGTGGGACCTCACAGTGAACAAAATGAATATGCAAGAACATTTCAGGGCATTCAAATCAACCTGAAGCAAAGCTCTGGGAAGGTGTGTCTTTGCTGGAGCAATACAAGACTTTCTTGTAAGGAAGAATTTTAATTACCATCCCATGCTCAGTGTTTTGAGAGGTTGCAGGCATCTATCTTGTGTGTGGTTATTTTCTGTGGAATTCAGCAGTTCTTCTCTATATTCACAGCCCTGGAAATCACAGGGACCTTCGGTTTCTTCAAGCTGAGCCAGGTAGGCAGACCTCAAAGTGAAGAAAGCAGAACGCTTGTGAGTCAATGCTTTGTGTGAAAACATGCTTTGGACAATTTTTTTCTCCACAAAAGGTGTTATCATAACTAATCTAGAAACCATTCTAGAGAGTTGAGGGATAATGCTAGTCTCCCTCAATGTTTGCAGAACAAATTGATGAGCAGGCAAATGAGGAAGATGAAGTGAAGTCTAGTACTCTGTGGAAAGACTGGGTAGTTTCCAATTCAGTTTTTAAATCTTTTAAGGTAAAAAGATGTCTGATCAAAAGATTGTTCTGGCCTCATAGCAGCATCCTGAAGCTCAGACATATGTGTGATATGGTCTTTGTCTCTTTTTCTGTAGTTCACTGATTTTGTACTCTTACAGGAAGATCTCTATTTGGGTTTGAACCCCCTGAGCATTTGTCTTCCTGAATATTTGATCATGGTACTAGATGTAAAAAATATCCTAATTGATGCTTGTCTGTCCCTGGAATGCTATTAGCTCAGTGCAGCGTGCAGGGGTTCATGTGCTAGTAGAGTTGCAATATAAGAGGCATTTGATCATTTAGCTTTCTGCATTTCATAAGCCTATGGCTTTCCTTGTTACATGTAGAAGCTGTCATGCTGGATCAGAGCTGCGGTGATTCATTGACTTAATGCTACTGGCACCAGAAGTAACATTCACATAAGCATTTCAATTAAAAATGAGAAGAGAGATAAGATACATCCTTTTAACAGGGAGGGTGATTTGTTACTGGGAATGAACTAGCCTTGGAAGCAGCAAATTTTCCATTGTGTTTGCAAATTAGAACTGGAGGACTGTCTGGAAGATATGCTGTAGCCAAAATAGCATTTGAAGTTATTGACTTCAGTGCAAGGATAACTAGGTGAAATCAGATGACATATTCTAGGAGAATGGGCTAGATGAAGAGAGTTTTTTCACTTCATTTGTCCTACATACGGAAGAACAAAGTCCCTAGGAGCAGAAAAGACTAGCTTTCTTAGCAGGACAAGGGCCACCTCTGACTTTTCCTCCTCTTCCAGTCATCAGAAGCTGAGAAGGTTTCATGCTGCTGGCTTGATGCTTGCCTTTGACAGAGACCATTGGCACAGCACTGATTCAGTGCTGAAAGTATGCATTTTTACTGAGCGGTTGGGTTTAGAAAATATAAGGCCTTCCTCAAAATCAGCATATTTTTTGCGTGGGAGAAAAACAATGTGGTGAAGTGTATGCATGAGGAGTAACACAGCTAGGAATCTCAAATTCATATTTTCTGGTTTCTAGAAACTGTATCAGGAACATTGTTCCACAAAATATAATCAGCTGGGGTTTGGTTTTATGTCTTTGAAATGTTCAGCATTGTACGTGACTGTGTGTTGGGGCTACAAGTAGCACCTCTTTGTGTCCAATTTTTTTATTCATGCAGGACAGAGACCAGTAGGTGTTTTTGTTTACCATCTCTTTTATAAGACCATTGTGAACCCCTGTTGTTTTCAACCCTGGAAAGGGTCATATTTCGTTTGTGGCAGTAAAATAAATACATATATTAATCAGGGCGTAGATTAGACCTCATTGAAATGCTGAGGGACGATATCTGCAAGGTGATGTTCCTTCATGCCTTTTTTCTTCTGGGATGGTATAGACACTTTCATTTGGATATCATTTCTCTTTTGTGTTTCCTGGTCTTGCCTCTAATTTATCCTTCAAGATTTACACTCCTGGACAGCCACCAGTACACATCAAACTGCAATGAGAAATCCCACAGCTCTCCGTGTGCTCCAGAATTCATGTCTCTCATAATTGGCAGATTAATGGGAACCAAAGAAAAGATCAGGTGTTTGCAGCAGCTTGAAGCACGAACAGTTGTAAAAGCAATAGCTCTTGTCTCAATTATTTATAGGTTTTGGCCAAAGTGGTAACAGTTAGCTGCCAAAAGCTTGCTAAATCATCCTATAGAAGTACACTATCAATGTTTCTCAAAGTTACTGAGTATTGCCCCACTAGGATTCAGAGTGGCTGTTAGCTGTAAAGGATGTAAAAGATAGCTTTGGCTGAAAGCAGTATGCTATGTCATCTAACTTTACCATGCCAAATCCTAGGAGCAAAATCCAGCATTGTGTGTTCACTGGTTATGTGCTGCACATGAAGAGGCTGACAGCATGGCTGTATTCCATTGTTTCATGGCTCAGACAATGCTGGTGGGTTCTTTTCAAGACAATGGTAAGACATTGCTGCTGGGGATGATTCACTCCGAGCAACCTTTTCCAAATGCATAAGGTATGAAATATAACCCTTCCAGGTATCTCTAATAGCTTTACCCCCGCAACACTACCTTTGTGTCCCACTCCATGACCTGCTACACACACATGCTATAGCAAGACCACACAGCTTGGCTGCATTTTCAATTTTTCTGCTAGCTGTCGAAGCACTCACAAAGAATAATTTTGTCTGAGTGTCACAGGAGTGAGATATTAAGACCCGCTGAGTGCTGGCTGGTTGCAGTTATTCTGCTCTACAGAGGGCTACATGTAGCAAGGATCCTCCTCTGATCCTTCTTAACTAGTTTTATAGACACAGACTAAGATGTGTCAGGAAAAGAGTCAATATAACAACATATTTGGCAGAAGTTCCCTCATTGCAGAATGGGATGGAGTTAGAAAACATCTTGGGAAATGCTCAGACAGTAACTGGTCTGAAATTGTACACTTTTCCAGAGCTTGGACATCTGACCTAAAGTTTCAAGGAAATGCTTCTACCAAATTGGTGGCCACGGGTCTGATTGATCTAATGGTATCCTTCTTTAGAAGATGATGTGATGCTCAGGCTCCTCCCTCAAGATGATGAGACAAACTGGTGCTGCTTCTTTTGACTAACATGGTGAGGTATCAAGCTACTAGACTACAGCTGAAGTCCCACGTTCAGTTCCTAGTGTGGCCCTTTAGGATTCAAAGAGCCTCCTGGGAAGTGAAAGAGTGTCCTCTACCTCTCCTCCTGAAGCTATGCCACTGTGCAGCAAAGACATGCTTGATGCTTAGAGCTTTTCCTTAGACCAGTTCTAAGCTGAGGTGGTTATTAACAGGACAGGGGAGACTCCTGTACTGTATGCCACACAAAGTCTGAAAGCAAACTGGAAAGCTGGGATCATGAGCTTCAATCTGCAGGTGAGCCATTGCAGCCTGGTACAGCCCGCGCTGTGCACACACGAGCTTCTTCTTCTTTCAGTCTCACTGAAGGATGGTGTGAGAGCGCACACTGTGCCTTCTTCATTACACTGTAACTTTGTATTCAAGTGATAATCTTCTACAAGATACAGCTTTGAACCACCTCAGGTTTTCAAGGCTGGCCTGAAGTTCTAATGCTAAATGGTGCACAAATATCAGGTATGAACTGCCCAAACCGCTCCCATTGCCTTCTGGCTTTGATAGAGGGAAAGCAGAGCTAATTCCTTTCATATGGAACCTGATGCTGTCTGTCGGGCAGATTTTGGGAGTGCCGGTCCTGTTGGTGGTGTGGCTCAGTTGCTGGGCTGTGCAGGCCTGGGCTCACTTAAACATGAATTAAAGCTGTAGGTGCTATGAACTTTATTAAAAATATGACACAGTTGGAAGTCACGTGGTCCTTCAATCTAGCAGACTTCATCTTCTTCTAAGTACTTTAAGCACAGTAGTCTTCTTGTGACCTAAGCAGCCACTTGTCTGCATTGATTTTCTGCAGAGAGAAAAGTGTTTGACCCATGGGCTTACCTTCTGTTGGGTTGTTGTTCTGAGCACTGAAAAACTGATGTTTAATAATTGGTCATTTTGAGTGAAGGTAAAATCTATTCAGCACTAAGGGTGTTAAAATGTGAAAAATCAGACAGAAATCTAGTCAGGGTGACAGAATGACACATTCAAGATGAACTCTGAAAATTTCTGTGATCACAAAAAGGAAGACTACATCAAAAAGCTTTGCTTCTAATCCCTCTATCTCACTGTTTTCTGTGAATACTGAACTGGAGCGTGAAGCAATTCTTTCTGCTGCATTTCCTTCACATTAGCATTGGTCTTATGTATGTAAGATTTTTGAAGACAGTAGCTTTTATTGAATTACCAAGCTAGTCTATTAGACAATATCTTGACTTCACTGGAATTTCACATCCTGAGTTTGATAGTTGTGTTATCTTCTGTTATATTTTTCATAAGGCTGTCATGGTAACAAAGAGAGAGCAAGGTTTTCTCTCAAGTCTTCCCTTTTTGTTTTCCAGATGAAGTGATGGCATGCCTCTAGTGACTAATTGTAACTGCCTTATGAAACACCTTCCATTTGGAAATGTCTAACCAGGTGTTTGCTCAGCTTCACTGTCTCATCCCTTTTCCCCTTTCGTGGACAAGCATGAAAAGGTAGTTTGTCTTAAATAGTCCAATAGATATCCCCCAAAATATCAGGCCTTTCTCCATGTGTTCTGCAGCATGGACATCAACACCTCACCTTCAGCATGAAGCTCCTCTTTGTCCCACTTGCTGTTGTTTCTGTCCCGAGCTACAAGAACTGCAAGCAGTAAAGGAAACACGGTTTAAATATTGAAGGATAAATTGCTGCAGACTCAGGTCTGGAATAGGTCAAATTAAAAATGAGAGATAAACCACCCTTGCAGCCAAGCAGTGCAATATAGTTGCCTCTGAGATTTTGTCTTTGTTCACATTTTGTTTATGGTAATTTTGGCAGATTACACTTAAGAGTCTTCACAGTCAGCTGCTTTATCCCTTATATTTATATTTTATTTTCCATTGCCTAATTTCTTCTCCTAACTTCTAACTTTTACCTTCTCTGTGGCTGAAGCAATGCCTTTCCCTCTTTGATAGCTAAATCCACAGTATCTGGATTTTTGTTACCTACCCAAAACTACCTAGCTTCAAAACTGTTCATTGTACTAGTACAATTAGTCAGAAGTTCCCCTGTGAGTTATTAAAAAATGATCACAACCTTCATTTCCTCTCCCAGGCAGCTTTTTCGTAGGGTATGAACTTTAAAACCTAGTTCTTAATGACGTATTATAACTATGAGACAGGGATCTAGCTACTGTCTCATTCAATTTATTTTAAGATTTCACATTACTAGTCAGGAAACATAGGTGCAGCTCATGAACTAGAAATTCCATCTTGCATGCTGATGCTTCCAAGAGATTGCCTTTCTTTGTTGCATTTGAAAGACATTTTGAAAATTCATACACAGAAAACTTTTCCATTATCCTAGGGTAATTCAGATCCATCAGAGGATGTAAAATATGTAGATAACACACAAAAATTGCACCAAATTAATTAATGCTAAATCTAACTGCAATTCCCAAGGTATTGCTAGACAAACATCATTACAGTAATGTGAACTGAATTTATTAAGGATGTTATCATTGTGGATTTCTCTGTTAAGAAAGGATGCACTTGCAAAGATTATGTTTCTTGTTGTTACTTTTGCACATGCAAAAGCAAATATGCAACACTTGAAAAGTTACATTGCCCTTTTAAATAAACTTCAGATGTTTGTCTGTAAATAGTCATCTATTATTTTGTGATAAATTGGTAATACCCTAGGGTCCTTCCAGAGTACCTATGCAAAACAGATAATCAGACAAACAGGAATTTAGTTCTCTTTAACATTTATTTGCAGTAATTTTAAGAACAAACCTGCATTCTTTCCTCAGATATGCTATTTTTGAATAACTTTCATTCTGTTTTGTTTGTTTGAGTTTTTGGTACTCAGGACAAAAGCTCGCTTCATATTTTGAATTATCTTTTATCTTATTTCCATTAAACAAATACTGAGCAGTGGTGTTTGTTCAATGATTTGAATTTTCTTTCACTGGTCTTTCAATTTCTGTTGGCTCTTCAGCAGCTTACAACTCCTGTCTATAAAAATACCTTGGAATAATGTCTAGTATCAGCTAAATCTGCTATTAGGTCATAATATTCCTGTTACTGCCTTCCTCTGCCGCCATCTTGCAGAGTTACTGTGTTGCTTCTCTCTCAGAGTGATAACTTGACTCTTGTTTCATGTCCCTAAGTTCCAAATGTACCAGGGCGGAGAAAAGGTGTGACTCAGAGCTGGCAAGATGAATGCTGTATGGAACAATGGCTTAAATGGCTTAGCCTGCATCCTATTCTCACCATGTCTTAAGGCCATGGAGGGACTCAATCTGCTCCTCTATTTTACATCATGGCATTCACTCATGCATGTATATATTGAGGTAAAATTCAGAAATCCTCATCCTGCAGAACAGGGGAACAAGAATAACAGTCTAATTTATTCCACTTAAACTTGGGAGTTCTGGTGGTCTGGGCCACGATACCATGAATTTCTACACATTCTAAATTAAATGAGTGTCAACTTAGACCATGCAAACTGGAGTGGTGTTTGCATCAACACCACTCCACAGTACAATTTCACCCTGCAATGTGACATCTCTCGCTATGCCCTGAAGACTAAACAAGACTTTAAAAGAATAGTAGGAGGCTTGTACTGTGACAGCCAGCCATGATCATCACAGGCTGGGCACTCCGAAGTGGAAGTGTTGAAAGTCCTGAACTTTTTGTCCCACATGCCTTTGGACTTATGTCCCTGTGTTCACTGTAATCCATTGTAGCCGATGGTACTCGGTGCTTCATGTGCCCTACTTGACAGGATCATGTCTAACTGGAGCAGGGAAAGATGGAAATGACGCAAAGCTAAAATGGAAAAGAATGGTAAATTAGAGCACAGTCAGGAAAGTCAAGGCACAATATTGATTAAAGACACAGAACTTAGGTATTGATGAAGAAGAAGCAGAAAACCTCTGAAAACAAGAGAGAAAATAATCCGATGGGGTTTTATTTTTCCAGACAGTAGGACAGCAGAGAAGTCATGTCAGCAGAGGGAAAGCATGATAGGTGTGTTGTCGTATTCCCCTCTGAGTTATGCCAGAAATGTTTGTCTGAAATGTTATTGATTCAAAGCAGAGTAAGAGCATGAAAAGGTGGTAGAGCAGCATTCCTGATCTCCTGAAAATATGTGCTGTGAACTGGCAGCAGATGGAGCCTCCAGCATCACCAGTCTTTTCAGGCAGGCTTGCTCACATTGCAGGCTTGTCAGGTGTTTGAAACTTCGGGAAAGGCTCTGATGATGAGGTTCTTAGCCCCCGTATGTAGCCTAAGTCCTCTTAAATTGAAAGTGGTGCTTAAGTATCACTAACAATTTTTCCAGAGCATTGAATGTCTGTCCCCTCATGGCCTCTCCTAACACCGCATACCTTCCTCATCTTACACTGCATACCTCCCTCATCTTACACAAACAAGAGGTTTTTGGGGGAAAGGATGGATGAAATGCCTGGATGTATGAAGATACTCGCTATTTTGATACGATTCACTGTTTTGATATGACAGGTTTCCACCAGAGCAATGTGTCTGATGGTGACTGGAATCTGTACCCTGGTGCCAAATGGGAGCTGTAAGTTGATTGTCTGGCTAATGTTTAAAATCCAGCAGCTAGTATCCATCATCCTGGCTGCAATTGTTTCTGTAGTGCAACAGACGGTAATCAGGTGAGAATATGGAAGATGAATCTGTCCAGAAAATTCCACATGTACCCAGATTACAGATGACAGGTAGGTGCAAAGCAGAGACACTAAGCTCCTCTGGGCTTTGAGGCAAAGCTGCTTCTCCTACACATAAGATTTGCCCCCTTCCCTAATAAAAAATGAATAGAAGGGCCTACACTTTGCAAGGTCTCATTTTGAGCCTGAGGAAGGGATAATTTCAATCAATGTAGCTCTCATATATTTTTCTTTTCGTTTTTTATTTCTTGTTTAAGTGTTTAGAACTTTTCTTGATTTACTGTCTGACTTAAAGTTATAGTTCTGTTAATTCCCAGATAGAATGTCAATGTCTAGGATGCTATTTTATTGAGCTATCAGTTACGAAATACCCCAGATTTATGCTGTAATTAAACATAAACACAATGCAGGGTGATGAAATTGTTCTGTGAAGGACTGCCTACAGTCTAGCTGAAAACTGTTCTGCAGGAATATTAAGGAGACAGCTACTGTTGACAAGACATCTGCTGAAGTCAAAAGTAATAATAAAAATCAAGCACATTTATGCTTCTATAGTTTACAGTTTACATGAGCTGTGACACAAATGACCTCTGACTGTGGCAGTGTGTGCTCTCTGGCTGCTGAAAAGGGCTGATGGGTTTTGGTTTTGCTGCTGGCAGTGACACCTGCTCACCCAGGCACTCAGGGACTCACCATCACCATATTGCTGTGCCATGGCTGTCACTGGGTCACATGTTTACAGAGCTATTGCCTTTTTTTTCCTTTGAAAATGAGCACTGCTGTGCCAAACAAAACAGAAGGAACAAAGATCTGAAGTGTTTGCTGAAACCCAAATAATCTCGTAGGGCCTGAAGGGACAGGAGTGGGACAAGCAGCAGCAGGTTGTCATTCAGAGCAGTGATTTTCATTGCATACTTGCGATTGTCCTGGAGGCTAGCACTGGCCTCTAGGAACTCAGTCTCCAAAGGTATTTTGTGGATCAGTTCTGGTTCAGAGACATGCTGTGTTATTCTTCTGTATTCTTGTAATTCCCAAGCATGGGAATTACTTGAGAAGACCCGAGAACTTCTACTTCTAGGATGTAGAAAAAGAAGTTGTCTCGGGAGAGGAAGCAGAGTGTAAGGACTGAAGACTTCACATTTGTGTGCTGAAATCAAATGGTGATCAAAAGGATGGGGATTTGTGCATGAGATGTAGCTGCCTTGTCCACTCCAGAAGCCCATCCTGTCCGTGGGGTAACTCTCCCCACACCATAGTTCTGCTTTTTCCTAGAAGATTAGATTTCAGGGAAGGGAAGGGTGAGAGTGTGAGGGTAGCAGCATGAAAGCAACATCCCGTGAAGTTTCACATTTTTCAGTGTGAAAAAAAATCACAATATTTGATAACCCTTTCACTGTTCTGGATGTACACATGCTCTGTGTATGCCATCTGTTGGTTTGATACATCTATATCTGAACCTGCCACCCTGGCATCTCCCTGTGGTCAGTAGAAAGGAGAAGATACTTCCAAGGAAAATTTTTCTTGTCCGAAAACACATGTTGAAGACAAGTCAGAGGAGTAGCATTCACTGAAATTTAAACTAGAGGAATTGCATTCTTCATTCTTCAGCAATACAAACTTGGGGAACTTCTATTCCTCCTCTACACCATGTGATCAAAGAGATGGGGTGTTCACAGCAAATACCTTAGATATTTGGAACATCTCTTGAGTTCATTTGATGGACACTATTTTGAGGTGGTCATTCAGGTTCCCAGGCTGTGTGTCCCTGGGCCATTTGGAGTGACAAAGGGTGCCAGGGGAGCAGTTCACCCTTATCAGACTTGCATCCTTTTCACGTAAGGTTTTGTAACTGCCCAAGCTGCTTCTTTGGGGATTGTACTTATTGCAGCAGCTCTAGGTCAACTTGTTAAACCTGCAGGCTCATTGCTTTTGGCAGTTCTGGGCTTGAACGGATTGAAAAAGAAGTAATGTTTTCAGATTAATTTAAGTGAGGAAACAGGTGAGGAAAAAGCTTTTTTCCTTGTCTGTACCATCAAAACTAAATTCTTGAAAGAGAATGGTAAGTGCCTTGTAAAGAAAAAAAGGAAAACGGTTTGTAAAGAAAAAAAGGAAAATGTTTCCTCATACATTTACAAAGGAGTATATGTTTATTATTTGTCTTTGACAAAGATCTTCAAAAGCACTGTGAATGTATATGAAGAACTGAAAAGCCAATGCAAAATAAAGAAGATATAGCCTCTCCCATTTCTGAACATACTATCGTCTCTGTGATGCAGTGGGCACTGCAGCAGCAGGACCTGGGCTCCCACAGGGTTTTGCTTTGCAGCCCTGGAGCAATTTGAACATCCTCTTGTCCCTCCCTTGCAGAATGCAAGCTCTCTGATCCCAGTCTGTAAATCCATATGCAAAGTGGTTCAGCTCATGGTAACCAGGACAAAAAGCTGGCAGCCCAGAGGCTTGCCCAGGCCATCATTCTGGTATTCTGCATAATTCTTAAAATGGCAGCTTGGCTATGTGACCTGTGGTTCTGATTCCCAAAAACATAGCAGATGTGTTTAGGTGTGTTTCTCCACTCTAAATAGAGTGTCCTTCCATAAACTAAAGACTACATGTAAACTACCATATAACGTGCCTAATATCCAGGGAGTCTCTCTATTATTTACTTTTTTATATACTTTTTTTTTCTCTTGGTGGTTGTCAGCAGTGAGAATTGCCGGGCACCACAATCTCTTTGTTCTCCATTCTGATTATGGGGACTCTGTGGTGGAGTTATGTGTGGAAAAGGCAAGGCACAATGAGAGACAGAGTTTCATCTCCTGATTGGCATTGCCTGCTACAGTGTGTCCCACCTGCATGTCACTTCAACACAGCTCCATCCTTTATAACCCAGAACATCATTATGCCAGAACTACACATATATCTATATCTATATATCTCCTGGTGTCACTAAAAGAAAAGCTGGGTCCTTATAGCCTTTTTCAGTCAGAGGCACAAAATGAAGGGAGAAGGGAGTGTTCTCTGCAGACTGCCAGCTGCCTCCTGAGCAGTATTTCTTTATTGAATGGGAATAAATAGAACAGGGCCCAGATGGGCTACTTATGATTGACAGGTGTCAGGATGTGTGTACAGCTTTGTCAATCAAGCTGCTCCATGTCAATTGAACAGCTAAATGGTTTGGGTTCCACTTGCTTTCCCAATCTGAAAAGCTTACTAAAATCAAGGTAGAAGGTATAAATTCCAGTTTTTGCATTTTTTGCCACAGCCATTTTCTGTGTCATAGAAATTCAGTCAGATTCTTAGTAAATGCTCTGGTGTACAGTTTAGGTTCATCTATGTGACAAGGACATTTGCATGAAGTGTATTCGGGAGCTGCATGGGTATCATTCAGCATTTTCATAGCCTCTGCAGGTGACTCAGAAAAAAGAAAAGCATTTTCAGATTGCATGTCTTTCCAAAATCTGCATAAATAAATACACCAATATAGCCCTCACTGCATATTTGTTATGATTGTCTCTTTGAGACTAACAACTAAATTTTAACTTCAACATATAAAAACATCATTTCTGCAAGTGCTACTCAATCCTTGTTTGAAACTCTGTTTTTCTCTAGCTGTACTAACAAATAAACATGCTTTACTAGTTATGGGGTTTTTTGTTTTGTTTTGTGTTTTAAATTATCATTCATTTTTCCTCTCTTTTAGAAAATGTAGTTTTCCAGGTAGGTAACAGAAACAATGTTGCCATATGTACGTGATATATCACATTAGAAAGGGTGATCAGTGAATTGATGTAAGTATTTGTAAAGACTGTAAAGACACTATCTAACTTTGACACATGCATTAGGAGAGACTCACAAGTAATGGCCCACAAATAGCCAATGGCTTTTTCTGTGTGCCACATTCAAAAGAATCAGGATTTTTTTCCACCCTAGATGTCTGTGTCATATTTTTTCACGACTTTTTTCTTAATTCCTTCCATGTAGCAAACAAAACACTGTAGTTGCTAACTTGAGTAGAAGCTGTTTTCTACAAAGGATGCATAGAGTTTCTCTCTGTAGTCTCAGAAGGTCTCTTGCTGTCCATTTTCTCTGTTTGTGTGAGGTTATGTATGGTTTTGGTAGATGTTGCTTGTGCTCAGCAAGGTAAATAAAATGTTGTATTAAGAACTTGTTTCTTCCTTCAAGTCCCAAAGCAAAAAACCAAGTAAACATTATTTTTCCTGTATGCAGCCCATTCACAGGAGCTCCCATGTGAAAACATGTGTGTATACTTAAGGTTAGAGAATAAGTGTTCTGACTCAGAGTCCTAAGGAATAAGAGGCTGTTGTTCCCACAGCAGGCAGCTGCTGCCTTACAGCTCAGACAGGCTCTGTTGCCTCCATCAGCTCCCTGCCAGACACATGTACAAATCATCTTCTGTCTCATGTCCTAGGTTTTGTTTTTCTCTAACAATTTGGTTTTTTGCTAGTTATGTGTTTATTCTATGACTAGGAGAAAAACATTGTTCCTTCACTGGGGTGACACAGCTTACACAATTACCTGAGTATCTCATTTGAACCTCAGTGTCTTCTCCCTTCAATTCTTTGTGGACGCTATTTCCTTTGCAAAGGGAGAGAAGGATTCAGTGAACAGGGATGTGACTGAAATCTTTCACTTGGTAGCTCGAATCAGTATTTATAGTATCTTTGGCTAAATTTGGGTGGCATTTTCCTCTAGTATTTCTTGATCACTTTCTGATTCTGGTTTCTTGACATGCCATCATTCTCCAAAGCATTTTAGTTTTAGCATTTTGTCCATTACAGGAACAGAGACAACCCCAATGGCCATAAATCTCATATGCAAAACTGATTCAGTTATTAACAAGTCATGTATAAATCTTAAAAACTGTTCCTAATTGCAGTGCTGTTCAAGAAAACTGTAATCCAAATGCCTTCCTCCTCAAAAAGTCCCACCATAAAGTGACAACCAGCAGAGAGCTCTTTGTTCTTTATCACTTAACTTTAAGTTGACAGGGTCTAATAATAAAGACAGGTTAACAACATTTTCCTTATAGAGAGTCCTTTTGCAATAACAAAAGAATAGTTAGGTCATCTCATCCTCAGTATTAAATTTCAGAAATTCATACAAGTTTTCACAAATATTGGGTAAGAAGCATGCTAGATGTGTTTGAACCATAAGAAAAATAATGTTAAACCAACATTATTTTATCTGCCCTTTGGTGACATAAATGTTATGCTTCCAGAACCTCAATTCACCATGCAGCATTTGCCTCTGACTGTTCTTCTTTGAATGATTTCCATGAGCATGTATAATTTCATCTTTTTTCTTACATAAGAATAGAAATATTCAGGAATTTCACAACTATTTTATTTCATTAAAAGCGTTTTATTTAAATGTAGACATTTTATACCAGAATTTAACTGTTGCTTATTAGGTCTATATTTTAACCAGGAATCAAGTAAAAAGAAGGGGTTTTTTTTTTGAAACTGCAACCCAAATCCATACACATGGTGAATTTAGTGTTTATGTGTATTTGCATACAATCCTGTGGTGCCTCACTAAACAAATAAATTAGATGTTTTCATGTTCTCCAACTCCCTTAGTGGTTTTATTTCTACTTTCTTCTATTTCACCAAGACCAAACATTTTATACGAGTTGTTTGACCATCCATGGTACAGCCTCATTGGTGATCTAGTGATATGTGAGCAAACTCAGAGAAAAACAAATACTGTTGAATTCAGAGTAATGCTTCCATATTAAAAGCAACTACCTAAATATCTGAATTTCCCATGGGATGAAAATTTTGGTGTTTCTATTGGTCCTACAAAAATGCACAAGTTTGAAGCTCACTTAGGAGAAAAACTATTCCAGGCAAATTTTATTAAAAATATAAGCTATCTTTTCTGAAACTATGTAATTTCCTTATCTTCACAGGATTTTAGGTACATTTGAAAGTGAAACCACTTTTGTAAGCATCAAATGTATTGTTAGAGGCCTAGAAGAAAATAGCCACTTTTGAAGGTCTTGCTTATTACATTTTGTGATGTTCCAAGATCACCTAAAGCCATGAAGCTTTCTGTAATGATGAGCCCCTTTGTTGCTCTGAAGATGATGAAGTTTGTTTCTGAGAAATGCAGTGCATGGAACTGCTCTAAGCTACACAGATCAGATAGCTGGGACAGTTGGCTGTGTGAGTCCTGTCCTAGGATCTCCCAAAAGCCTTCAGCTCAATCCTTATTCCTAAATGCATTCTAGGATGAACTGAATATCACATAGGTGAAATGAGGATGGCAGCAGCACAGCCTGATAAGTCTTACCTGTGATCCAGTAGTATCCCAGAAGACTTGTCAATAGATGCTGTATAGTTTTGATTTTCTCCTAGTTCAGCAAAATATAAAGAACATGTACAGGCTGAAAAGGATGCTGAAGATTAGGGAGGTATTTGAAAAAAAATTACAGAAACAGGCCTTGTAATATTTTCTCCAGTCAAAGCCATGTTTAACAATGAGAAAGAGCTTTGCAGTAAACAAGTAAATGCAGTTATCAGTATGTAAGGTAAGTTTTATCATTAAGCTGGCAGTGATGATTAACAAACCAAAAGGTTTTATGGCTCATTAATCCTGGATAGAAAAGTTCCTTATGCAAATAACAACCCTTTAATCTTTTACCCAAAACAAACTTCCTCTGAGATGATAAAATACCTTAAATTAACTCAGCTATTACTTGTTGACCCTGTGTGTTAGTGGCGGTCTGGAGCAAGCATAGCAAACACTGTGCTTTTGAGAAGACCAACAGCCAAATTTATGTGCAAGTTAACTTTCCCGAGACTCCCAACCAGTTTTGCAGGCCTGGGATGCAGGTATGTGCTGCAGAACTTCTGGCTGTGCAGTTCCACAAAAGCTGAATGTCACAGTTTTGTCATTGTCTATAATACTGATGGTACTGGGAAAATGTAGTTCAGGCAGGTGAATCATAAATTTCCAAAATGAGCTCTAAAATATTTGGAAAAATAGCCTTTTTTTCTCGTATTCTTAAAAATATAATTAGGTTTTATTTCCTAATATTTTATTCATAAATATTTAACATTTATCTGGTACTGGCATGTCACTAATTAAATGCTTATCCAAGAGAGAAACATTATTAATATTTCTCCCCTGTAATCAGAAACTTTCTACAAGGCAGTTTGATACAGTTTTTAGAGAACCATGCAAAATCAGTTCACAAGAAGTCTCACCTTCCAGTAACATGATGGTTTATTTTCCTCTTCTGCGAGGAAAGGTGACTACAAATACTTTTTGTGCCATGTTCAAGGACAAAAAACTCAAGTTGTTTTTTAAAGATGTCATCCCGCAGTGGGATATGAGACCACCTAGCATACAGCAGGACAGGTAATAATCACTCCTGCATCAGCCACTAGGTAAACTGGAACAGAGTCGTGAACAAGAAGACCTAGCCAAACTTCCTTCTTTCTTCCATTTTCTTCCAGACCTTTCTTTTACTTTTGATGTCAGGTAAAAAAGTGGGATGTCAGTTAATTGTGTTTTGCCCCTGGTTACTCTCAATTTAACCAGCACACTAAAATACATATGTCCCCACCCCTGTCCTATTCAGAGATGCAAAGAAAAGAAATATCCTGTGGTCTTTTTCAAGCAGGAGTCCCTTTGACCTCCTCTGAAGTTATTTCGTAACATATTACAAGTCCTAAATTAGTCTAATGAGGTGGAAACAAATAGCATTATAACTAGCATTATAATATATGTGATTTACCCCACAGTAGCTGCAAACTTCCATCTGGGACAGGCAAAAAAAAAAAGACTTTGACTGAATAGAAGAGCAAGTGCTCATTATATTTGAACTAGAAACCTATTTTGGGAAGACGTGTCATTAGGGAACAATGGCAGTACATCAGACAGATCATTCCAAACCAGGACAAGATATAAAGATTGCACTGGATACCACTAAGCAGTTGCTTTCTTCAGGCAGCCCAGAGGCATAGGACTGCAGTGAATGGGCATCGAGATTGCAGCATGTTGCCCTAACACTTTCTTGCCATCTAGCATGTTCCTGGCAGGGTGAGCAGCATGAGTGGTGTGAAAATGGAAATTTTATGAGGAGTTATGTTAGACCAGTACCAACTGTAGTACAGAAATAAAGCCCTTACTTTAAAGGTCTCTTCCAACCTGAACTATTCTATAAATCTATTAGAGGGCTGGAGCACCTCTCCTGTGAAGACAGGCTGAGAGAGTTAGGTTTGTTCAGTCTGGAGAAGTCTCTGGGGAGGCCTTATTGCAGCCTTTCAGTACTTAAAGGGGGCTTATAAAAAAGATGGGGCCAAACTTTTTAGTAGGACCCATTGCAACAGGACAAGGGGTAATGATTTCAAATGAAAAGAGGGTAGATTTACATTAGATATAAGCAAGAAGGTTTTTTACAATGCGGATGGTGAAACACTGGTACAGGTTGCTTAGAGAAGTGGTAGATGCCCTATCTCTGGAAATGTTCAAGGTAAGGTTGGACAAGGGCTCTGAGCAACCTGATCTAGCGGAAAATGTGCCTATACATTGCAGGAGGTTGGACCAGATGACCTTTAGAGGTTCAATCCAATTCAAATTTTTCTATCATTCTGTGATTCTATGTTAAGGACACACAAGTACCAGCTGTAGAATTTCTGTCTTTGCAACAAGAGTCATCAACCAGAATCCAGAGATACACAAGGGAGCTAAATACTTCAGACTCACTGAAATTTGAATTTGGACTACACTGAAAATCCAGACCCTTTAGTAACCAGAAGTTCAAATGCCTCATTGGGAGCCTACAGATAAAGCCAAGGATAGAAGACAGCGAACCACCCAACATGCAGAGGAATCAAGGATTGATCTTTATTTGTTCACAGTCAAGTGCTTTTGCAGAGGCAATGCAGGAGCACTGCAGGTCCAGCATGAGGTGAAGCTGAACAGTTGTGCACCTCATACATGTCCCCAGAGCAGACACTAAACTGATGCCTTAAAATGTACGAGGGTAGCACAGCTGTACAGTCATGAAGCAGCAGCTCATGCTTCTCATGTATACTAACAGCAAACCAGCACTCTGGAAGCAGAAGATGTCTCATCATTCCATGATCCATGGTAGATGTGTTTCAGCCCATGTGGAGACAAAAATGTTGTTTGAGAAGAAAGCTACATCTTTCAACACAGCAGGAGATAAAATAAGATGTTAACAGGCTCCTTACCTTAGCTACCCAGCAACTAGAAAGGATTAGATCTTCTGTGAAAATCTTCCTGATAACAGCACCTGCTGAGATTTTGAAATTCCTGTCTTTTAGCTTATTAAAATGCAGATGCAGCCTGTTTCTGCTTCCTGAATTACAGTTACAGTACAAAGGGGCCAATCTCACAGCCTTTAACCATGCACATAATCCTTTTGCTGAAACTGAGTTTGATTAACAACTTCACAACCAATTCAAGGGGGCAAAAATTTGACCTGAAATGATTGCCAGGATAGACATAGAGAGCCCTTGAAGCTTCTTTGCCTGATAGACAGAAATGAAGGAGTCTCCACAAATGAGTAGAAAATTGTGGAGGAGGAACATAGTTGCAGAATTTCAGCTAGAACTGTCCTTTGTAATTGACCATAAAGCTTGCTCCACAAGTGATCTCAGAGTCTCACAGCAGTAGAATATATGGGTGCCTGATTACTACTTCAGCCTGTCTGAAGACAACTTTTCAGCTTATGTTATTCAGGAATTTGGACTACATGATCACAGCTGTCTCTCTGGTCTTAAAAACCAAGGAAATCTGCTTCAACTAGAAAGTTAATATTCTTCTGGTTGTTTTTTGATTATAAGTGTGATTATATGGTTTGTATCACATGAAGCGGGAATTTTTTCTGTTGTGAGCATCGCTGCATATGAACAGTCTGATACAGGAGCCACATGAATGGTATTATAGCATCTTCATCCTTTTATACTGAATAATTGACAGGAGAAGATCCTTAGCAACCTGATGCAACCACAGATCTTGTAGTTGATCTCACTACAAGCAATACCTCCAGAGCTCCCTCTCAGTCTAAGTTATTTGGGATTTTATATTTCTCTAGTCTAGAGTATTAGGACTTTTGGTTTTGGATTATTTAGGAAGATACATAGTCTGTTAAAAGCAAACATGATTGTTTCCTGGAACCAGGTTGTCTAATGTTGGCTTGTGTATCTGTATCACTGGACTTGCCTCACATTCTGGAAGGAGAGTACCTTTAAAAAAACAGGTGAACTATTGAAGAATAAGAAAGGAAAAATTGAAATTCAATTCCAGGAGAAGGCTAGAGTGTATAATATTGCTAAGCAAACAAAATAACTTGAGCATTCAAGAATTTGCCTAGTAATTCTTCTGTACACAGAAAAGGTTTTTACTTGTTGTTCTGGCAGAAGGGCTTTCACTTCCATTTGTATAAACTTCTGAGCCTGAGTAAAGCCATTTTTATTATGCAGGGTGAACACTCTCCCCCACCCCTTTCCCCAAAGGAAAAACACGCCTGAACTTAATTTTGTTGTTTGAAATTTTAAAGATCTTAATTCTTAGAGTCTTTGGTCCTCTCTAATGAGGCAAGGACTCACTACCATGAGTAGAACCTGTTGAACTGTCAGTGCTTGCTCTCGGCTGTGTATGAATTTCATCTCGATCAAGGGGATCAGTGCAAATTCCATGTATTCCACGTGACTAAGTGTGCTTGGAATATACACTGCAGAAATACTAAAGCAAACCAGTAAATTTCTAAAGCAGACATTCTTACAGGAATGCTGAGTGAAAGCTGAAATGTCCGGTTAGGAGATATACATGTGTAGTAAAACTCACATAGTTACCCAAGAATACTACAAAGTAATCATATTAATGAACTATATCTTACTAATCAGGGAAAGTAAGATACTACAAAGTAATCATATTAATGAACTATATCTTACTAATCAGGGAAAGTAAGATTTTTCTGGACATT
This sequence comes from Chiroxiphia lanceolata, assembly GCF_009829145.1. Lineage (NCBI taxonomy): Eukaryota > Metazoa > Chordata > Aves > Passeriformes > Pipridae > Chiroxiphia > Chiroxiphia lanceolata. The sequence goes on from NC_045638.1 coordinate 58,078,507, forward strand.
CTGGAATTTTGGTAGTGATCCTGTTAAATTCAATTGAGGTTGTGCCCATTGTTTTAATGGTTATATCTATGAGTTACCAAAATGTACTCGAAAACTAGACTTGCTAATAATTTCAATAACTGCTTTGTAATTTAAATGTCAATTCAAAATGATTAATTGTCATGTTTTACTGCCTACATACACTGATTTAATCTGGATGCATTCCAGACCCCAAGCACATACTCTTAATTTATTTAATCTGCTTTTTAATTTCACCTGATATTTTACCAGTCATGGCAAGGTTCTGAAAAATTACAAGTCAGCATTCTCCTTATGTATTATAATATGAAAAAATTACCCTAAGTCAAATAGGAACACTTGTACTTTAGAATATGCGTTGCTCTGGGCTATATATCACTTGCACACAAAATGAAGAGCCTGATGGCTGAATGGAGTGGCAGTTTCCTCCAGAAAACACATGAGAAACAAATTTTCTTCTGTGAATTTTGAAATTACTGTCTCTCTGTAAGGGATGATGTGATCCTTCTACAAGCAGTTTCTCCTGGTCATTGTGGGCACCACGGGGGACAGAGTGAAAGTACTATCCAGACTTTCCCAAGTTCTTGGTGCTAGAGAAAGACTGTGCTACTTGGACAAGTTCTTCAACAGTGTGGCTAAAATTTGCAAGAATTTTCATGCCCAATCTCCCATATTTCTGTGTGCTTGATTTCCCTGTGAATTCTCTCTCTGAACACTACAGAAGTGATCAAAATCTAGGTGAACGGGTCAGGGATATTACTGCTTTGTTTTCACTTTGATGCTGATGGCGTCACCTGGTGAAAATCCTTATTCCATCTTTGAGCTAGCTGGCTGCGACCTGCTTCTGTACCTTACCCTCCCAGGGAAGCTGCCACCTTCTTGATGTAGGTGAACAGCCCTAAAGTGTGCTCATCCATACACTGAGCTGTGATTGTTTAAAGTTATTAACTTATTGTTACAGAAACATAAAGTGTACTCTGACAATAAACCCTATGAATTTCATCTTGATCCTTCTTTTGAAAGGAACCCTAAATCTCAGGGGGAAATCACATTCTGATCGCATACCCAAATTCTTCAGGTTTTTGTGTTAATCATAAACTGCCTCCAGCCTACCTCTTAGTTGCTCGTGAATTGCTGTCAATGCTTTATGAATGTATTGTGAGCCTGTTTGTACTGTGAGGCAGGACAGATTTGAAGAGTGATCTGAAAGAGTGAAGTGGGCATTATTGCCCCTCATTAAGCTAAGCAGTGTTGTATGTTACACTACAGTTTCCAGACTCACATTTTTCTGGGTTACAACACATAAATGCTGGTTTCCCTGTGCTGCAGATCTCAAGTGTAATGGATTAGAAAATCTGAGGCTAGAAAGCCAGAAGATTCTTTTTCTATAGAAATTTCAGACTGGGTTAGGACAAGAACTGAGTGTGAGAGATATAAAGGACACAAAACTGTCCCCCCCCTTTTTTTTTCCAATGAAGATTAAGTGGAAATTCATAATGGCATAAGGAACAACCTATGGAAATCTAGTCTGGGTTTAGAAGAGCTCAGGATTTTCTTTTTCTTTCTGTAGATATTTCCTAGGGGAAACTAAGGAGAGGTTAACTATTTTAAGCAGGTTTTTTTCAGGACACACAGTGAAGATGTGAGGAACTGTCAGCCCAGGGATATGTAAATTCATGTACACTTGCATACATACATGGATACGTATATAGTGGGGTTGAGATAACTGACTTCATGAGGTTATTATATTTTTTCTTTCACTGTGTTGTAATTCACTATTTTTTTTGGGTCTTTATCCATTGTACCAATTTCTAGCACTGAATTAAGGACTGTTAAACAGCCTGTGCCTCATATCCGGCAGGACTGTCTGAGCTATAAAAAACCCATCTTGAGTAGCAAGGATTTTACCATTATCATTTTGCCTTTCCCCCTTCACAACGTGTACCAGATGTTTGCTTTTACAGGAGCAATCATTAGAATTATTTGATGAAACAGTAGAAGAAGACTGAGGCCATTCAAAGTGCACAGCTAAAAAACTCCACCATAGTCATTACTCATTCCCTATAGGGGAAGGATGGGAGAAACATGTTTCAGGGAAAGTGACTCATGTATCTGGGAAGATAATTCATTTTAAGTTAATCCAGGCGTAGTGGAGAAATATTTCTGTTGGTGATTGTTCTGCATAGACTCCATTCTTGATTTGTGAATACCCAGCACCAGGGAATGGGAAAGTGTCTCATATTAACTCATGCATTCCTTCATGGGTTATTCACAACTAAGTAGTGCTACCTAATTCTGGCTAACAAAAATGCCTTATGTAAAATTAATAGAAGCAAAACCCAGAAGAATCTTTCTGCATTAAGAAGCTGTCCCTCAAACGCAGTCATCTAATAAAGCTTAAAAAGGAATGTTCCCGACTACTCAGGGTGCCTGCTACGGGAAAGTGCTGGGCACCCATAGGTATGAACTACTAACCTTTCATTCTTTATCACTGAGGACAGATGAAACAATACTCAAAGGAGTGAGATTCAGAACATTTTTTTCCACTGTCTGTATACAACGTAACAGCTACTGAGACCTTACCAGGTCTACAATGTTTGCTTCTTTTTACTTTTATGTGATTCACATAAGAAACATTAAAGCACCTGAAATCCCAGCGAGGTTTTTATTGTATTAATAATATAGATATTCAGTGCTCCTCTGAGCAAAGCTGAGGAAAAACAGCCAAGGTGAATCAGACTTTATTCAACACTAAAACTGGCATATTTTTAGGTCAAAGGGAATTTATTTCAAAAGCACAGACCTCGTGCAGGAATCATCTTGGCAGCACCTCTCACTTTTGAAAATGAACTCAACCCAAAACAAGATATCTACTCCCTAAACAGGGAGTCCACTGATTATAAAGGGACCTTAATGAGACGAACCTCTGTGACTGATATTAGACTTCAAGGCTACTTCCATGACCAGTTAAGACTTGTTTACAAAGAAGAGGATCCCAAACCCAGAGGTGGAAAATCTCTCTTAGACAATCCTGAAGACAGGGATCAGACCTCTTTCTGGAATATGTGAGCCCTTGTTTGTTGTCAAAGTGTGTATCAGGCAGAGAAAGGACACAAACTTAGGTCCTTCACAGCCTGAAGAGGTGCTCTCAGCATTAGTCTTTTGTAGTATTGTAAACAAAACTCCTATCCCATCCCTGGCCTTCTACACTGCTTTTACTAAAATGTTTTAGTAAAGGAAAATGAATACAACACACAACACTCTTTTTCTCTTTGATTTCACTTAAAACTCTAGTAAGGTTTGGTTCTGAGTTAACATCTATGCGCACAAACACACAGAGATTATTTTTTTCATTCTGCAGTTGGGACGAAAAAAAGTGGTTAAGACAGCTACTGTACAGGCAATTTCTGTAGCTGGTCAAGCTGTGGTTTCTGCAAAGCATGTGGACTAACTGCAGCTGGTGCAGTTAAAGGCCTTAAATGAGTAACACTTGAGGAAAATGCTACAGGGACCAGTCATGAAGTTTTACCAGGCTGAACCTGAGTGAAGCTTGGACCTGAGAGGGTTTATCCTGGTCTCCATGGCCTTATGATACTAATAAACTAGATGAATTATGTGGACAGGAATGGTATTCAGAGATGAGTTAATCCACTGATTAGTGGAAAAAAATAGACTTATCAACCTTTTCACTCATCACCTGAGTAATCTATTCTTACTAGACAACGTCTGAAGAAAGCAACAACCCATTTGCTGAGCTCCAATGGACAAACTCAGAACTGCTTCAAGAATCAGAGAACTCAGAACTTTGACTCCAAGAAAGAGTTGAATTCCCTATGAAAGGCTATTACATCCTGGTATCCATGAATGAAAATAACAGCATGAGTCAATGGTAAAAGTAACTCATCTTTCCTGGCAGCACAGTCACACAACAATACATCTTAGAGATCTCACCTACAACAGGAAAACTACCTGTCATTTGTTGCTATCAGCACGAAGAGCACTACAGGTAATTATACTTAATGGTGCCAGATGAAGAGGCACAGGAAAGGCGAACCCATATTCATTACTGCTTCAGAAACTGCTTTTAGGCCCATTTAAAAGCACAGCTCTGATAGCAACTTCCAAAATGATCTAAAATTCAGTCAGTTCTGATTTAAACTTCCATGACGGTGTTCTGCACCACAAGTCCTGTAATTGTTGTCTCTAGAGGGTAATTTTCCAAGGCTGCAGGACAGGAGCTGTGCAAACAATTGATTTTTTTTTTCAGCTCTTCAGCTAAACTGAAAAATTGAGATTGAAATGAGTTGCAATCTCTGTCAAATGGCAACTTTTCTTCTCCTCCCCCATTTAAACAATAGACAAAATAACTGCAGAGTAAAAGCCATTTCAGGATTCAAATCTTGCAATATTTTCCTTTGTTTTTGGGACTTTAGTTTGTTTAAAACCCCATAAGATTAAATTTTGAATGTTTTTATCTGTCTCTTTTTCTGTATTTTACTCCCATGTGCAAGTAGCTATACTCCCCCTTAGTCCTTTGTCCTAGCGGCATTTTCAGTGTAGAGAAATGCTCCCCTCCTCTTCCCATACCAAGTTGTCTGTCCTCTTCAGGGTGACCAGAAGTCCATCACACAGGGCTGTGGTAATGAATCTAAACAAAATCTCCTTGTTTTGTCCCCTAAGCATGTCTTTCCTAAAAACCACTTGGGAGAGGGAGGATGCCGTTCAGCCATAGCTACCAAGAGCTTATGGCTAATACACTTACAACATGATGTCTTCAATACACTTACAACATGATGTCTTCATAGCAGCCTTCACCTAAAGAAGGGAAACTCTTGGGTATAGCTAGCTGAGAACAATATTTACAGGTGAGTTAGATCTGACGGACCTAGTCTCTGTGTTAGCTTAGCAAATAGGCTGAAGCAATGCCTGGGTGAGTCCCTTATCAGAGATCATTCCTGGAGACTGGATGAGGTACCAGAAGACTGGAAAAGGACATATGTGGGACCTATCTTGAAAAAGAAGGACAAAGAGACTGAAGAATCAAAAAGCCCAAAACAGTTAGCCCAATTCAATTATTGGAAAAAAACTCTGTAACAAAACAAGAAAAAAGTAAAACTGTAAGCCTCTAAGCAGAGACTGGGTAACTGTCAACGTAGATTAGTCAGGAGTAAACTATTTGAAACCAGTGTACTTAATGAACTAAGAAAACATTGTTTTAATGCTGGGTGGATAAACTTGCTAAAAAAAGAAACTGTTGATAGTTCATTGTCGAAAGGAACCTTGAGTTTCCTTGAAACTGCCATGAAGTCTAAGATAACCTCAGTGTTGTTTCTGTTATGTGCTTTTGCCTGTTACTTTGATGGTAGAGGGGAGAATAGAGATATTAAGCTGGCCTATAAAACAAGTTGTTAGAGACTCTGAGGCAGGCTCAGACTCCAAAATAAACTTGACAAACTGAAAAAGTGTTTGGTAAAAGAAAAGGGGATGCAATTTAATAAGGACAAGCGCAAGATACCATGTAGGCAGAAATGCTTCAATAAATACAGAATGGAGGACAAATGAGTGGGTCAATGGAGTTATGATGTTTTACATCATGTCCAGATGTGACCATTTAATGACACTGAACTCATGGAAAAATCACATACACAGATGTGATCATGCAAGGGTTGAGCAGGAAGAGTTGATATCAGTCATTATGTTTTTATTGGATTAAAAGTCTGTAACTCCAAAACCAGTGAGATGCTGACACTTCAGCTGGATTGTAGATAGACCCTGTTTCAGCACCAATACTGCAATACAGCAGGAAATGCTAAAACTGTCAGACTGACAGAGGTAGGGGCTATTTTGGTGCCTACAAATTTCCATAGGGAGTGAAATGTCACCACACTAATTCTGTGGATTTTTCCTCTCCATTCAGTCTAAGCGTAAAGGAAGCTTGCCAACTGTCAGCATACAGGGAAAGTTGCAGTCTGAACTGCTGCAAAGTTTATTCCCCTGCCCCATGATTGCAAAAGAGATCACCCCATGCAGCAGTGACTCCATTCTCAATGGCGGCTATGGGAGCATGGAGGACCAGAAGAGTACCATTCCCTCTGCCCCTGCAACTGGCAGAAAATGTCTGTCAGTGGAGAAGAAGGGTGTACAACTGTATTTATTACATCGTGAACCAGATGAATTTAGCTATAGACACCATCATATACTATTGCACAGCCTCTATGAGAGGGAGACTCCTTCACCGTGGTAGCAGACACTACACCTCCCAAAATATGGCTCCACATACTGGCTTTTCTCCCCAGTTCACTCTGCAGTAGCCTTCATTTCATAAAGGCCAGCTGCCTACCTTGTGGCTGCAGTGGTAGAATGGATGCCACCCTTCGTCCTTGATGTCTGCCACCCTAAGCAACTGGCTACATTGGCTACACATGATGCCAGGTTTGTTGGCTACTCTAATTTGCTGTCTGAAATTCTTGGTGTCCAGTGCTAGTGTAGCTCGTCCCTATGCAGAAATGTTGCCTGAATCTTTTACTGAGAGATATATTCCCAACATGGAGAATAGTGGAATCAAAACTGATAACATGAAACAAGTAGAAACTCCTGAGAGCAATAGACTTCATTTACTGACAATAGAGTACAAGATAAATTACAGCAGCAGTAATGAAAAGTGAGGACTGCAGAGAAGATAATGACTACTTGAAGGTACTGGTGAGAAAATGATGAAGGGAGTTGTGCTACATGGTACCTGTGACAGGAGATTCCAGTGCTATCTAGAGGTTTTAGAAAAAAAGGTGGCATACGTTAAATAATGTGCAATAGGTTGATGAAATGAACAAATCCCGTAACATTTTGGTATCTGCCAGACTTCCCTAACCTTTTTTAAGATTTTCTCAGTATCTTTCCCCTTACTTCTGCTATTTATGGATGCCCTCCACTAAAAAAGCACATGTGGGAAGCCTAGGGGTGCACGCTGAATAATTTGTGGAGGAAGAATTCACTCATCTTTTCTCATTCTTGCTTTTCAGGGCTGAAAAAATGACCTTGTGGGATGACTGGTAACATGGTAAAGTTTCCTGGTGTTTTAGAAATACCTATATAAAGTATATCTCAAGACCGAAAATTGCTGTATCAATACAGCCCTAGGTGAAAGAGCAGCTAGAATTGCAAGCAGCTGTGCCCAGAACTTCTCTTTGCCAGATCACACTGGGATAAAGAGAGGTGTTTTGCTGCTGCCTCAGAAGAAATGATTCTTGATTCAGGGGCTGTACATACTTAGTTAAATGACCACAGAGCTAAAGAGACAATTAGTTAAATAACAAATAATAAAGGAAGTTTGCAGTTTGCAGGTGGGAGTAGTGTTTGGAGAGAAACAGGTGTGTATAAGCAAAATTTTTTGACAAACATCTTCTGGATGCTGCAGCTTTTGCATTTCTGTCATGTGAGAGAACACCTGTCCACTCCACCATTTGGTCTCACCCAGCAAAGATTGGGTGCTGTGCTGCCTAAAGCTGGGGGAGACAGAGGGAGCCATTGTTAGAGGTTTCTTCAGCTGCTGCATTCAGAGTCTTGACAAAACTGGTGCAATCCTGGCAGTTGGGAGCTTCATAGAAGCTGTCAGGTGGGAGCCTGGCAGTGCTCGCGCTAATTAAAGAAGTCGGTCATATTCAGCAGAAGTCAAGGCCATTAACGTTTTGCATGCAACCTCCTCCTTCCCCTTACTGCAGTACACACAGCAACACAGACTGCCTTTGGTGAGGCAGTGCTCTTCCTCTCCACCTTCATTTTACTTGGGAGAGCTGTTTGTGGGCAACGAATTTTTCAACCTGACAGTCCTTTCTTCGTTTTCAGAGGCAGGAACAAGCTGTTTGGTGGTGCTGCCTGACAGCTACTTCCCCTCAAGGGCACACACAGAGATCATCTCTCAGAAAGGCAGCATACACTGAAGGTAGTGTTTTAATGCAAATGCAAATTGTTAAACCCATGTCGATGCTCTTCCGGACCTGAAACTTGGGAACTAATGGTATCCACACACTGAAACATGCAAATTTGTATTTTGCAACTCAGACCTATGCCATTCTTGGCTGATAAGTGATTTTGGAACATCACTTGCAGCAATGGAAACCAAAGCGTAGTTTAGGCTTTAGTCCACGGCAAGGTTCTCACTTCACCAGAGGCAGGTTTATGTCCTCAGGGGAACATGACGAAGGGAATAAACACAGACACAGAATCACAGAATAGTTTAGGCTGAAAGGGACCTTTAGAAGTCATCTAGTCCAGCTCCTCTGCAGTAAGCAGGGACACCTACAACTAGAATGGGCTGCTCAGAGCCCTTTCCAGCCTGTCACCAGGGTTGGAGCATTGACCACCTCTCTGGGCAACCTGTGCCAGTGTTTCACTCCCCTCATCATAAAAAACATCTTCCTTATAGAAGAAATAGAGGCCCTGGTAAAAAGTCTGTCCCCATCTTTCTTATCAGCCCCCTTTAGGTACTGGAAGGCTTCCCTAAGGACTCCTGGGAGCCTTCTCTTCCCCAGGCTGAAAAATTCCACCTCTCTCCTAATAGTAGAGGTGTTCCATCCCTCTAATCAGTTTTGTGTTCCTCCTCTGTACTTGCTCCAACAGATCTATGCCCTTCTTATTTTGGGGGCCCCAGAGCTGGACTCTGTACTCCAGGTGGGGTCTCACCAGAGCACAGCAGAGGGTGAGAATCGCCTTCCTCAACCCACTGGCCATGCTGTTTTTGATGCAGGGTTGGTTTTCTGGGCTGCAAGTGCGCACTGACAGCTCACATCCAGCTTTTCTTCCACCAGCACCCCGAAGTCTTTCTCCTCAGGGCTACTCTTAGTCCCTTCATCTCTCAGCCTTTATTGATACTGGGGGTTGCCCCAAGCCAGGTGCAGGACCCTGTGTTTGACCTTATTGAACCTCATGGTGTTCATATGGGCCCAGTTCTTGAACATGTAAGTTGATAAAAGTTGATATTACATTTCTCTTATTTCTAAGAAGATTTTTTTACATTTCTTTACGTGGATATTTAAAAGAATTTTGCAGCTACCCCGCTTCATAGTAATGAAGCTGCATGCTCACTGACTGCAGAAATAATGTTACTAGCTCACTGACAAAAGGCAGCTAAGCCGCGAAATAATGGAGCACACAGAGAGCTAAGTGAAAGGGTCAGAATGATAGTTTTAGAGATTTTAGCTGCACTGCGACAGGGTGATATGTGTGAACTGAAGCAAATAGAGCTAGAGGAGATGTTTGTGGGACTATTAGTTTTGATGCAATGCAAAATATGCAATGACAAGGAAGGAAGTTACACTTCAGTGCCATAGAAGATGATTCAGACAGTCACAAAGGTCAAATGAGGGAAATCTGGGAAAAGCTGTTAAGACAGATGCTTATGTGATGTCTTTTACTGAGTTCTTGACTGGCTCTGAACAGAAAAAAAAAAAAGAAGAAAAAGGAGCACCTCCATTTGGAGTATGAGGTTTGAAAGGTTACCTAGACTAGTCTAAATCTGGAGGTGATGGTTGGTAGGAAAAACAAGTTCTTGGTGTGACATTTAAGGTTTCAATGAGTATAGGGCAAGTTCAACTTAATGCCTATATCTAGTAGAGATAGCAAGTCTAGATCTAGGTCCCAGCCAGCCAACTAAGGTGTCTAAAACATATTTGTTCAGATGGCATTAGGATTTTAAGACTGTTTAATAGCAGTTAGGCTTGAATGAGTGTGCATAGACACTGATGGATTAGGACTCCAAACACAAGATCCCCTGGCACATCCCAGAGTTGTCTTCTGTGGGGAAGGCAGAAATAGTGTTCAAAAATAATATGTAGTGCTTAACAAGTGCTTGCTTGTCAGTATTGAGAGTGATGTTCCTGTATCTGCCACATAGGCATAAGAAAAATAGTTCATAGAAGCACAAGGCATGAAGATGAAATAAAGGAACTGTGGTGTACATTTAGACTCTATTGTAACCCTTGTCCATGACCTGATGTCAGTTAAGTTTCATACAAATCTTTCACACAACAGTACCATCACAACATATGGGGCAAAATACATGCCACTTCTAAAACGTGGGTTGGGGTTTTTTGTTGTGTAGGGGTTTATTTTTTTTTTTATTGATGGCTTTCTTACCTTTTTAAGCCTGAGCATATGTATTTTATGAAGTGTCTGATTTAAGAGTCAGGCTCAAGCCCTTCAAGATTTCTTTGTTCTTTTCCATAATTTTTTTTCTATACAATAGGAATTTTGGCTCCTTTGTCAAACTATGTCTGTTTTATTCAGAATAAACAGCTAGTTTATTCCATCTATCAGGTGAAGATTGTCCAGTTCTATCAGGTGTTAGAGAAAGTGGAAAGCTCTGACATCTGGATGGCATGAGGGGCAGCCATAACATAAGAATTTTTGTTTGAATTGCAGTACATGCCAGGATTTGATGTTCATCTATTGTGTGAGCATGCCTATAGAAAAATGGTTCTTTTCTCTCCAGACAGGGAAAGTGGAAGCCAACAGTGGAACTTCAAATTTGGTAGATAGAAGACCTTGAGAAATTGCTGGGATGGTACCCAGTGAGAAACCAAGGAACAGAACCACCGCTTGAACTATGTGAAATAAATAGTGCATGGTTTACAGAAGGGGCCACAGTTGAAAAGAGTGATGACACCCTGTTGGAGGCTGTGGAGCCTCAACACTTGAGCAAACTGGGGTTAGGGGGAGTGGAGCAGAAGAGGAAAATATCAGTGAACAGGCAAACTGCAAACATTTGGCAGTAAGGGCAGATATGATAAGGACCAAAACAGGGTCTATGTTTCGGATTTTGCAAAATCAGCTGCATAACTGAGTCCAAGATAAAAAGAATGGGATTATTCCCAATAGGCAAAAGCAAAGGGATTATTCCCAGACCTGAAGCTGTACCTCCAAACTGTATTTAAAGCTCTGGACATAAAGCTGCAGTCATTCAAACTTCGGGTAGATTACCCCTGAGTTAACATGATAAGGATTTCTCAGATCCTCCAGCAGCATCCAATCGCCTGGCCCTCGGCTAAACAGAATAAATAAGCCTTTGCAATAGCCACATCACATACAGTTTGAATTGTGATCCTTCAGTCCCTTTGCTACTCCAGCAAATTAAAAGTCTCACAGTTTCTCCAGAAAGATTGCATTCCCATTCAGCATGTTTGTCACAGAAGCAGGAGTCACAGAAGCAGGAAGGCAGCCCTGCATCCCAAGGAGAAATCTAATTCTACTAAACAAATGCATTTATTATTTTTTATTATCCTGGCCATGGCAGGTGTCCCTATTCATGACTTCATGCAGTGTCCTGAGTCTCTCATATCAATATCTGTTCATAATTTCTTTTCACAGTCTATGCATTATTAAAGATGTTTGTGATGCATAAATCTCACATCTGTCCCTTCAAGCACCAAAGAATTATTTGACTTATTAGATAAATGTGGCATATCAGATAACACCCCAGAATATAGTTTTGTGTAATTTGTTGAGGGCATTCAGGTCAATTCAGAAGAACAGTTTGAAACTTGCTGAAACGCATTTTTAAGGCTGTCCTGAACCAGGATCACATTTCTCAATTTCCAAGTCATTATTTTAAACCATAAATAACTAAAGCCAGCAGAAATCAAATGTTCCTGGCGAAGAAAAGTCCATAAAGCAGAGAATGTGTTAGAAGTTAACTTTTCTTTGAATTGTTGTCTTTCTAAATCTACCTGTGCTTTTTACTATGTTACTGGTTTTAGAAGTTGCACACTTCTAAAGAAGTTCATGTTTTAAAACCTTTTAAAGCAACTTTGACCTGCAAAAAATAAGAACAACAATACAGTTGTGTTCAGGGAGGCATTTTCCAGTTCTGATTTTCAGGCTTTGCTTGCATAGCATTGTTTTCTTGATTTGTTCCTCTTGTCTGTAGGGATGGTTTCATTCATCTTGTTCTGTACAACATAAGTTGTGTGATGTGAGACACTGTTGAACTCGCTCCCCTCTAACCAGTCACATCAGTCTTTTTTATTGTCACTGTGCTAGTAAATGAGAGTTCCTAGCCATCTCAGAAATTTTTCTTCTGTGCCTTGTAGGCTTGAAGAGACAGTGGGAATAGCAGAGGGTCCAGTGTTTTGGCAAAGGACTGCTTTCTCCCTCTCTGCGTTTCTGCTCCCAGCAATGACCTACCAAGAACCCCATGCCTGTTCCTGTTACACCCAAATGGGTTGCAAACTCAGCAACAGGCAGCATAATGTTCTAGTTAATAACAGGTAAATGGGATGTGGAATATGGACAATGAAATTTAGGAGAGACAAACAAGAAACAGATTGGCAAAAGCAAAAAATCCAGCCATGGAACTGAAAGGACAGACAACACTTGCACAAGGAAAAATATATCTACAGTTATTTAGTCAGAAAAAAAATGTTGGTAGAAAAGCAAGATTATGCCCCATCAGATCCTAGTAACTCCAAGCTCTTAAGGCCTGTGAATACTGCCTGGGGACACAAAAAGAAGTGATAAGCTATCAGTCAGGCGGGACAGAATTTTTTGGGGTCTTCAACAAAAGTCTCCCGCCAGCTCTGTGAAGAGAACGAATAATAAAAGTCGGTCTGTCACAAGCAGCAAGAATGGTGACACTTCATGCAGCTGTGTCCAAAGAACACAAAGTAAATATGAAGATTTTATTATTTATTTTTTTTTGTGCAAGGGTTTTGCTTCCTCTCCAGTGCACTCTCTTCAATTTCTCTGGTATGTTTGCGATCTGCCTTAGACAGCCTTTAATGCTACTCTGTGGTCCCACTGTCTCACTAGAAAGTCAAAGCACAAAGCACTAAAAAGTTTTCTGCTCCATAATTCTTTGTTTTTGGTGATAAGAGATATCTGCAGATGGGGCTTTGGGGTTGGTTTGGCTGCTAGGCTGCTTGCTGAGAGGACCGTGCTTGTTGTTTCACTGAACATGAATTAATTGGAAGGATACAGACTACTATCATGTTTTGAAATCAAAGCAGCCAGGTCCTGTGTGGTTTACTGATAAAAGACAGCTGAAGGAGGACAGGGAAAAGGTCAAGACAGAGAAAAGAGCAATCATTGTTTAGGATAGTAGAAAGTGTGCGGAGGGAGTGCCTGGGTTACTGTGGCTTGGAGAAACGGAACCAGCAAGGGGGCTAATCAGCCGAGTTCATTAAAGGAGGAAAACAGAGGGACAGAAAGTGTGCCTGCTGCTAGGAGAGACTTCAGAGAGAAGAGTCTAGAGTCTGGAAAATGTCATGGTGCTACTGCTAGCTCACTCCCTGCTGCCAGCAGCTGTAGGGAACCAGTCTAGAGGAGGATCCCTAGGCTTGGAACATCTGCTAAAGCCCTGTTCTTGCTTTGCTGAGACTATGGCAAGCACAGTCCCATTGGAGGAAGCAAATTGTGATGCAAAAGGCTGAGGTGTTCCTGCAGTGGCAAGGGAAGCTACTGCAGAGTCAGATTGACCAAGGACACAGGGACTGAATTCAAAAGGAGCTTACTGAGCTGCTGTATGGTGAGTTAGAGGTGAAAGGACTGCCAGCAATGTTGGGTGTCGATGTCTCCTATCTGGTGATGTCAAGAGCAGCAATAGGAGTAGAACCATATGACCTGATAATTAAAAAAGAGGAGGCAAAGCTTATTCTGTAAAGGTTTCCTTCTGACTTGAGTTATGGTTCTGGGAGGCAGTAAGAGGATTGCCAAATCTCAGCATGGGGTGCTGCTCAATAAATAATTTTTCATCAGGGTACGGCCAAGAAATAAAAAACTGAATAAAAGACTCAGAAAAGAGCAGAATATGGCCACAAAAAGAAAAAGTTAGGTCTGGTGTTGGGTAGATGCACAAGAAAGGCCAGAACCTAAAAAGAGTAGTAGTCCAGCACTGTAGTTAAATCTAAAATTGATGAAATAATAAACATTGGGGATATTTGGTTAAGATCATGAGGAATGAACAGCGTAAGTGCATGTTTTAGTATATAGTAATGCACTTGATTGGTTGATAGGACCCTGGATGTGTCAGCAGGGTACAGCCATAAAGACTAGCTGGAATAAATCCTAAGCCTGGAGCACTGCTGTGGAAAGTTCTTCTTCAGGAAGAACTTGCAGGGCAAATGGAGGGAGAAATTGTTGCACTGGCCATTGTGAGTGAAACCTAAGGGAGAGAAGAAGGCTTGTCAGAAAGACAAGAGAGGGAAAGTAAGTTGCAGAGGGGTACAAGGTGGTTGCAGTTTGGCAGAAGGATTTCCCTCTTCTCTCCTTCTCTGGCTTCCTTGGCCCTCCTCTGCCAACATATCTCTTAGTCATTCTCCTTGCTCTCCCCCTGTACTATGGAGTGTGGTATCAAGGGTACAGATGGACATAGGGCTGGGGCAAAAAATGGTAGTGTGTCAGTGTGTGCAGAACACTATGGGTCAGAGAGACGGGGGGGGGAAATGTTTGAGGAATAAAAGGTCCTGGGAAGAGGAAAAAAAATAAGAGAAAACAGCACATAAGAGTGTGAGGAGGGAAAGATAATGAGAAGAGCCTGAGGGAGGAGATAAAACTTGTAGGGGATTGAGTGGAAATGGGAAAGTACAGAAGGGGGGAAGTGGAGAAGGGAAGCAACAGAGGGAAGAAACAATACTGCTGTTTGGAAAGAAGTGAGGAAGAGGGAAAACATGAAACCTGGATACAAAAGCAATGGAATGGTATGAAAGCTGAGGAGTTAAATGAACACGGGTAGCTTTTAAGGTATGTATTAGCTTTTGTCCATCAGAAGAAACCATATAAACTCAGTGCACAGAAGAGTACATGGCTGAGTAAGGTGGTGTTACCCTCCCCTTACTTTTTATTCCCAGTTTTACTATCTGCGGTATCTTACTCCTTATGCCATACTCACACGATAACAGGTGACAAAATTATATATCTAGTTAGATGATTCTGTATTTCATATTTGGCTAACATAACTTTCTCCTTATAAGTTCTTGTTTCACTAAGAAGTCTGGATGTAGAAGTCAATGATGAGGTGTAGCACAATGAATCCCATCTAAATTACAAGGCTCAGGATAAGAAGCCTTATGCTGTAGGAAATCAAGAAAGCAATAGACTGGCATGGCAGAGCAATGGGGCTTTTCCTTTTGCACTGCTCAAAAGTGCAGAGAAGACACTGTCAGCATCATGGCGCAGGAAGTCTGAGAGTGTGTATCCATGGAAATTGCAACTTCAGAGCTGGTGTCACAAGGGCGAAAGCATTTTCTAGTCAGCAGAGAAAATGTCTGTGACATACATAAGGTTGGTAGGCAGAACATGTGGATTCCAAAAGCCCTGAAGGAGTTTGCAACAATTAAAATTCAACAATCCAACAAAATAATGGAATAACCGAGAAAAAAATGCAAAACCTAGGGCTTCTCTGCTGAATTTGCCTGAGAGGAAAAATTGCCAAGACTTGACCTACAAAGCGAACCTTTTGCATGAGTTAAGTCTGGAAAGGGAAGGGAAGCCAGTAAGAGTTTGGTGGGAGGAAGGTATGTTTTCCAAATGTAATTGCAGATGACAGCTCTATAGAAAGAGCTTGATGAACAAGTCAGCTCAGACTTGGGGAACAGTTTAAATTTCCAGCTCCCGAGTAGATTGTCAGCTGGTAGGGATCAGATTAATTTCTATTGGTGGAGGACATCAGACCTACTTCTCTCAAAAATACAACAGACGAATTCTACTTCTTTTTCATACAGCTCTTGCCTTCAATTATTTCTTTTCATAAATGTGTCATTGAGTAGCTTATCCTCATATGGCACAAGAGATATTGGTGAGATGTTGGCAGTATCTGACAGATTAGAAAACATATTATCATTTGAACTATGATAAGAAGTGATAAAATAGGCAAGATTTAATTTACATTGTTTTTAAAGACATACTACATCTTTTATAAAATTGGTGAGAAAAACAACAGAAAAGGATGATCAGCCTGACTTGAAGTTCTGTGCAATATTTTATAAATCAAAACACACCATTAATTCATGTTATAAACTACAGGAACTGATGACAAAACTCATGAAGGAAGCCATAGAGAGTGTTTTTAATAAGGTCGTGAGAATAAAATAATGATTGTTCGATGAAAAAGGTATGTTGGGCATAGAAGAATGTGCCAGAAAGAATAACAGAAGAGTAAAAGTAGAAGACACTGAACTGGACTTAGAGGGTGAATAGCCCTAAATGTGTTGTTCCTTAACTTGTATTAAATGGTAGTGGACGGCTGTGTCAAAAATATCTTTTTTATTTCCTTGCCTTCTTTCTGGCCACTTCTTTGAGCTGAATTAATCAGAATATTAGTGGATATGGTCATATGTTCCCTGATATCTACATACAGAGAAGCAGAGGGTCTCACTGAGTATGATCTTCCCTGCAGGAACTCCTCTGGTGTAAGCCCTGGCCCTGTGGAGTTCCATGGCACATGACAGTCAGCCAAAGGATGAAGATGGAAAATGGGCTCCTCTTATTCCTCCTACAGCCACTATTGACAGATTGTTTCTTATCAAGACTGTAACTGATCATCTGTATTAGAATCCAGGACACTAATTTCTAATTTTTCTTACTATTTCCTGAGAAGTCAATTATAGTTGGAAGTGTGCAGAGAGAGAGTCTGTTTCTCCAGGCTTCCTTCTCCTGTGCTCCAAAACAATATGAGAAGAAGAAACGTGAGGAATGATGGGTGTGCTTTCTGGTTGTGACTTATGGTGATACTGTTGACAGAGGGCACATATTTCTCTTCTCCCTTCCTGTAGCAGTAACACCTGCTCTAGAGGTTGAACCGTGCTGAAGTCCGGTCAAACTTTATTATGACCCTTACAAGATCTACTTTAAGATTTTTGTAAGGTTTTAGGTGACCATGTAGGTCTTCAACTCAAAGTGTGGCTTACTCCTTCACCCACTGAAGCCCCAGGCCACGTACACTTCTGTTCCTAACATAGTGTTGGAGATCACTCTTCTTCCACACGGGCTCCCAGAGGCAGTCCTTTGAGCCCAAATCTGACTTGATTTCTAACACGATCATGATACCGAAAGAATATTTCAGCTGCAGAATACAGAAAATATGTAGTCCAGCTGATTAGTTTTACCTACAAAATAATAGTGATTTTAATTGAGATAGACTTGTAATTAAAGATTTAATTTAAAATTCTAGACGTTTAGGATCTTTAAGAATTTATCTTACATTCAAGGAACATTTTCAGGTTTAAATGTGTGGGAAAATATTACAGTTTTAGTATGTGCCAAATGCAATTCCATTGCATTCTTTAGTCATGAGAAACAGACACAACTATTTTGAGATCCTAATGAAAAATTAAAAAATATATTTTTATGAATAAAAAAATAACCAGGTTTGGAAATATTAATGATCGCTTGCAGTTTCTGTGAAATGTATTTATTTGCTTCTTCGCTTTAATTTTTCAGCTACTGCTTGTCTGCAATGTAAATGTTTATGCTTGTAGAAGAGCAGTATTGGGCAAGAGAATAAGACAAATTCAGACATTTTGCTGTATATTGACCAGACACAAAAATGATCCAATGTGTATTGAAGATATTGATTTCAGTAGATATTGTTTCAGGCCTAGAAACACTTGGTTTAATACTAAAGAAATTTAGCATGAAAGCTCACTAGAAGTCTTTGGCTTATTCAAGAGAAATCAAACACCTGAAACATGATTTTCTTGTTGGTCAGCAATATTAAATGATGCAGTTTCTAAAGATCCGTCTTTGAGTCCAACAAAAATATATGTGTTAATGGATGTGCAGAGCTGTCCTGAGTACAGCTGGATTTCCCATTCAACATGCACATTTAAGATGTTAAAGATGCTCCCTTCCTGCCCTATAGAAGAAAATTAACATGTTTCAGAGGTTTCTGAAAAGGTAGAGAGAGAAAACAAGTAATTCTAAACAGATAACAGCCCAGTGTTTATGGAATCTCCAAGGCTGCTTGCGTAAGTAGCAAGTGAAGCTGTACTCCACTTTTCAAGTGAGTGCTGACCTACTGGTTTATTGGTTCTTCTCAGGAGGAAGCAAATTTGTCCATTCTGCTCATCTGATTAGCTGTTCTGCACTGCACTGCACTGCACAGCACTGCACCAAAAAAAAAGAAAAAGAAAAACAAAAAACCCCACCAAACCCCCCCCCCAACAAACAAAAAAAGACAAAACAAAACAGAAAACCAAAACCGCCAACAATAATCTCCATTTCCCCCTTTGCTAAGAGAGAAGGATAGCTTAGCCTGCTCTGTAATCCAGCAGGCAGGGAACTTGCCTAGCCTGTAAGAAATTCAGATTAATTTTTCTCCCTCATCTGCTATTGAATTAGTTATACAAATTGTTTAAGACAGTCTAGCTGGGACAACAGTGGGTTTTTCTTCTCAGAAACAATGCAACAAAACAGCTAAGATTTTGTCAAAATGATATTTCTGAAACCTTGTGTCCCTCAGTTCCCTTTTCTTCCCTACAATTCTCTTTTTTCTTCATGAGATGTAACCAAATAATAAATATTTTGTCAGAATAACCTCAGGCAAAGGTATAAACCAAACTCAGCAAAACTACAGCACAGTAAAACTGAAATACTTTGTCTTCTTTGAATGTGTGTTCTTGCTATTTGTTTACTTTCTTCTACATTAGTACAACAATGGTGTGTAATTTCACAGTAAAAAACATTTTAGTGGAAAGAGGTCTTACACCATTGCACAAATTCAAAGATGCAGTTAAAAATCTTGTTTGTTGCCTTCAGCATCATAAAAATTTCTCAAAAGAAATTAAAATTTAACATAATGTGAAGTGTTCAAATACTGTCATTTGTAAAAATCTTATGAAATGGACTTGTTCTGAGTTTTTCACCAAGTCTTTTTTCTTCATACCTGACTCACAGTGACTTTATCAATGTCTTGAGAAGAACATCTTGAAATCAGAGAGTTGAAACATCCATGCCTTAGAATAGTACAGAGCATTTTTTTCCTTCCAGACTTTGCAGAATTGGTACTAGACAGCTATTTTTACGCCACCAGATTTGCCATCTCATGTTCCACTTTCTATTCACTTTGCTGGTATTTTCAGAAACCCTTGACAGCAACTGAATCATTATAGGGAGGTCTGAATTACCCAAACCCTCCAGTGTCCTTTCTGTACACCGTCTCTTTTCTAGCATGAGTCTTTAGGGTTTCTGTGATACAGGAACAGGAACAGCTGTTTCTACTGTTTCTACCATTTAGTGGACAGCTCTGATCACTTCTACCCCCATTTCCAGAACTGCACGCTTTATTTAGAAAATGACATTTTAACTTGTACACTTATTTGAGAACACAGTTTGATGATCTTGAGCTCTGAATACACTTTTCTCAGTTGCTCATATCTACTTTTACCTTGCCCAGAGAATCTGAAATCACATGGTGGGAGCAGCTCTTGTTATCCTGGGAAATCAGTCGTAGGTTACCAGGATTTGCCAGCTGCTTGGGGACTATGAACTGAAACTACTTGGCAACTATGAACAGATTGGATTGCCATTGGAAATGGGATTAACCATTTAAAGATTCAGAGCAATCATCTAGCAGTGTGTGGCTTGAGAGCTTCAGAGAGAGACACCCCTGGGAAGAATGACTGAACATGTCAAAGCAGATGGAAGTACTCATTATTCTTCCAGAATATGGGGTCCCACACAGTTTATACTAGGCAAGGATGATGAGTTTGTTGGAGCAGCCAGGTGTGAATATGGAGCTGGAATATATCATTGAGGAAAGGATGGACTAGATTGATTTAAAAGAGATGACAAAGGTGTCATCCTTCTTATCTCCTTCAAGCTTCCAGAACCTCTTGCAGGGAAGACGACTCACAATGTCTGATTTCAGGAAAACCCAAAGGGGAATCACCTTGCTCAGGCATCACTGAAAGAGAGAGCTTTTGGAAAATCTGCAAGTGCAGAAAGGTCTTTTTGTGTAACTAGCTCTTCAGTTTCCAGTTGTGCAGAAAATACGCAGTACAAATCCACATACTGTGGCCTTCAGTGGGCAACACACATGAAAAATGAAAAACTTAAAAGTATATATAATTATGAGTATGTTTCTACCAATCGCTTGCTACCTTTAATATCTACAGTAGCTGAAGGTTGTCAGGGTTCATAAAGGTCAGCAGACAGTCGGCAGAAAGTGCTCCAGACACAGATTTGAAAAGGACTAGTCTCCAGACTTGGACATTTCTGTATTTCTATAATGGTATTTTGTATTCTTTCCCTGAGTCAAGCACATGGATAATAATTCTCCAAGATGAAGTATTCTCTGCTCTGCTAAGTTACCCCTGCCATGTTGCCTCTATTCCTAGACAGACTGTGTATCGTATCCTCAAGGCATGTACAATATGCAAAGCTCTTTGGTGTAAAGTTTCCTAAATATTTTCCAGAAGTCTTTTATTCAAATAATGCTACTTTCTCCTCTCTTCCTAATATGAAAGTAACACATTTCTGCTTTATCTTTTTTTTGTGCCTGTAATGAAACCTTAACTGGATGAAATTTCTCCACCCTACTTGTCTCTATGAAAGCAGTTGTTGACCAACATATACCATATTGAAGGTTGACAACTGGGAGGCAAAAGAGTACAAAGAACCAGTTCTCCAAACCTCCAAAATACTCAAACCCTGTAAATTTAAAAGAAGTTTGCTAAACCTTCTACTTATTGAAAACAATGGGCAAACAAAATTATAAAAAAATAAGTATTGTGTCAAAGAATGCACATGCAATGTAATTTACCAGAAAGAAAACTGTTTTAGTAGTAATATACATATACTTTTAAAGTTCTTAAAACACAGGCCAGCCCATTAAGGATAAATCTTGCCCAAGCATAAGATTTTAAGTAGAGAGTAGCAAGGTTTATTTTACCTGCAAAAAAGAACTGCAGCCTGAGCTTGAGTGCAAGGCCAAAAGAGCATTGCTCAAGGGCAAAGACCTTTGTCTAATCACCAATACAATTGGTGGTGGTTCATTCCAGGAAATAAGAAAGAAATTTCCTCATGGATTTGGTTCAAATTTTGAAGTAATTTAACAGAATGTTCACTATTTGTACAGGCTTTTGTTGTGAATACTGAGTAGATGAAGCATTTATCACAGCAACTAAGGAACTATCCTAAGACCAGACTGCGTGCTAAGTCCAAAAGCAGAGGAGGATTGGTCATGTCTAACAATATCTTGCTAACAACAGCACAGTTTGCTAACCTGTAGTAACATGCTTGTGTGACTGAGAATGAGTTTAAGATTGCTGCCAAAACTAACAAGCAATTTGTGATGGTAATCCAAACGCAGCATTCCCTGCCATTGAACCAAATGCAATGTCCTAGGTTAGAGTGAGGACAACACAAGTATATGGAGTATGAGTTATTTCCTATGCACAGCAGTATGATGACCCTGTTTACTTGTGTTTAGGCTAAAATTAGTATTGCTGAGGCTCCTTCAGCCCACCAAGAAACTCAATATGCATCACTAAACTTGTGGCCTTCAGGTATGTTGGTGGACCAGTATCTGTGATCCCTGTGCACCATTGGTTATAAGGGCCTTGTAACATTAGACTTCTTCAGAGAAGAAAATTCACCATTACAGACATTCACTTGAAATTAAACTTTGCAAATCAAAAGTTTAAACAATAAAGAGAACAAATGATCCACCCAAATAGAACTCTTTTTTCCTCCCTGAAATGGCAGTTACCCTCACAAACACATTTAGCCAAATGGAAAAATTATCTTGCTAATGTCTAATAAGATTATATGTGTTTACATTTTTGCTGTATTTTATTTAGCTCTGCTCAGAACTATTGTTGTGATTCATTGAAGAGGTACTTATACGTGGGAAATATTTTGTATAATTAAAAGAACCAACAATGCAAAACCCATAAGTCCTAAACTCCCTTACAGCTTAAAGCCAAGTTCACATCTTATGGTGAATATTTCTAGTCTAGTAAACCATGACATTGCCCTCAGAAAGCTGCAAATCATGTAACTTCTCCCAAATGCTTCCTCCGCAAAAGTTTGAACAGTGAGCCAATCAGTTATACTGCAGCTGGGATCATTAGCAGTAGCTAATGCCATTAGCAGTGGGTACAGTTTTACACCAAACTTTCCATTTTTGTTCTTGTAGTGTACTAGCTTAATTTGCAATGATACATATTTCCCAGTAACAAGCAAATGCTACTTAAACAATGGCATCACTGATAAAAAGTTTAAAGGAGCTGGTCTTGGTCTGTTGGTCCATTTACCTCTCCTTGTAGCCTGAAAAGAATTCTTGTTATAGTCAAGGGAATTCTTGTGCAGTGCAGAATGCTGACTCCAAGGTAACAGCACAGATTTGTTTCAGCATTTTCTATTAAAAAATGCTATTTATGTTTTACTTC
This sequence comes from Chiroxiphia lanceolata, assembly GCF_009829145.1. NCBI lineage: Eukaryota > Metazoa > Chordata > Aves > Passeriformes > Pipridae > Chiroxiphia > Chiroxiphia lanceolata. Next base: position 58,100,904 of record NC_045638.1, read on the forward strand.
TACCATTTTCCAAGAAAATTCATCAGATAGATTTCTTTTCATATTAGGTATAATTCTCCTTCCAAACTTTCATTATACAATCTACAGAGTCTTGTGTGCAGCTAGAAAATAGGGTTTGATATTCAAACTCAAATACTGAAAAATGTGTTCATGAGAAAACTGCTCTCTTCAAGTCCCTGTAGGTTATACTTATGTATAATGTATATAAATAGATCAGTGTTATTCTGTCACATAAATATTGGTTATATATAAAACCTTGTCTATTTAATTGCAGTCGTTATCTCATAAATTGATAGTTCTGTTTTCAATTTCATGCAAGTTTTGGCCTTCATAATAATTTATGGGAATGTGTTCCCCTTTTTAATGATGTATTTGAAAGCATTTAATCTAGCTGATTCAAAAATATGTCACCTTCTAGTATCAAAGCACAGTGACACAGATGTGCGTTTTAGCATCTGCAGAATTTGAACCTGGATCTTTGTTTTGACGATGAGCATTTTCACCATGAGGATGCTACATAGAATTGTATAAACCACCAAATGCCACCATCTCTGTGACCCATCATAGTTTGCTAAAAGAGCCGCTTCTGTTGGAATGTGTGAAACAAGCATAAAGACTCACTATGCCTCTGGGTCATGTGAGGAAAGGTGGAGGAACCCCAGTGCCCCTTTCCTCTGTCACTGAATTGTATTTGCACCCAAGATGCTCAGCTTGTGGTTTCCCCATGGAAGGGGAGCTGGGTGAAATGTGCCAAGATGGGTGAAATGTGCTAAGATCTGGTCTCTGCAGATGGTGATGCCTGAGCTCTCTTAAACTGGCAGCTAACTGGAGAGAGGGGTTAGTCAATGCCTCCAGATTGCCCAGAGTTCATGTCTGATGAGGAATTACTCAGAGATTAATTCATGCGCCTCCTGAAGCTGGAGCTGGCTCTCCAGAGGCACTCATGGTGTCATGCAAGACAGCCAAGAGCAAACTCAGAGTAAGCCTTTGCTCAATAATTGGCCATCACACTTCTCTGTTTATCAGTAAAAAATATTAAAACAAGATAATAAAGGCACTTGAGAGCGTCTGGGGTTCACACGATTCACAAAGTGTTTGCTAATTAATGAGGCCTCTATGGTGAGGCAGCATATGAGTATGATGCCTCTGAGGTACAACCCAAGAGGCACTGCAGCCCAGGCTGGCTCTTCAACGGCAGATTAAGAGGTCCATCTTCAGAGCAATGTGTGTGTACATCTTAGAACAGTTGTGAACCCTACTCAGTAATAAATAACCCTGTTTTAATAAGGAAAATGGGGAAAGATAGACTTTATAAGAATAAATTGCACTAGTTGACATATTTGTAGAAATATGTTTCTCTTTGAAGGTGAATCACCTTCAGAAAGGGAAATTTTCTTCTGGTCAGTTATCTGCCAGGATCCAGTGAGTGTTTTTTTTTCTGGGTGTTTCATTGAATGACTTGTGTGTACACAGAGAAGATTCTCTTAAGTGCTGCAGATGCTTTGAAAGATAATCCTGCTGGAAACTCCATCTGTACTGAATGTAAAACCTCATCAAGACTAAAATGCTTCCAGAAAATCCACAACCCAATTTCAGCTACAGCTGTGCTACCCTACTAATTGCTACTGTCTTTTAGTTTATAATGTTTTAAAGATATCTTCCAATCATTTGTTTCCAGAAAGAAAAATATATTGTGATGTTGTAGCAACATTTTGATTCAGACCCCCTTTCTTACACCCCTGAAAATAAAGGCAAGGCCAGTATCTGTTCCTAACCTGACTACCTGCCTTGGTGAAACTAACTCACACTGACAAGCATTTATGTGCTCATGAACATGCCCTTGAAGGCTTCAAAATTAACCTTCTACTGAATAAGGCTCACATTGCAGAATAAGACTTAAGGACCTTAAGGACCTATTTTTGCTTAGGACATCAAGGAAGCATTCATCTCTTACTTTCCTAAAGATTTGAGAACTTCCAAGCTGTTTTTCTAGCAACAGAAGTATAAAACAGCTCCACCACCTATGCAGACATGTCATTCTGCTGCTGTCAAACTGTGTATCTGAAATTTAACTAGGCACAGGGTGATGTGATCATGGTCCTGCTGACCTGCGTAATTCTATCATGAGCCTTCCTGATCTTTTATGTATTTATTAGGAGAGATTTATAGAGATATTATTTCTTAATAGTAGTCCAGCAACTTTTAAATGCAGTTTACGCCCTTCAAATCATCAATATCATGATCACCATGTTGATGAAAAGACTTCTAGAGATATAAATTAGACGCAAAATGGGATTTTGCCATGATACAGAGGTGTTAGTCCTCGTGAGACAGTTAATGCCCTGTTGACTTGTACATTTACCCAAGTTAAATGCTATGTTATCTAGATTGAACTGTGGGCACAGTGTGCTGTGAAATCATTACAAACCCACACACTTCAGCTGATGCAGATGATGATTCTTTGCGGGTTCATTTCTTCAGACACGATCTTTCCATAATGCAAAAAGCCAAGAAAACTTCTAAGCAGATTCTCGTCCTTCAGCATACTGTCTGAAATTATTGCAGGAAGAAAAAGAGTGTAAGGCTGGACTACAGTACAAGGAAGCTGTAGAAGTAAGACAATGAGCTACTGGAGAGGGTCCAGTGGAGGGCCACAAAGATGATTAGCGGTCTGGAGCATCACTCTTATGAGGAGAGACTGTGGGAGCTGAGCCTCTTTAGTCTGCAGAAGAGAAGATTGAGAGGGGATCTCATCAATGCACATAGTTATCTGCAAGGTGGGTGCCAAGAAAATGGTACCAGGACTCTTTTCAGTGGTGCACGGTGACAGGACAAGGAGCAATGAATATTAACTAAAGCACAAGAAGTTCCACCTCAACATGAGGAAGAACTTCTTAATGTTGAGAGTGGCTGAGCACTGGAACAGGCTGCCCAGGGAGGTCATGGAGTCTCCCTCTCTGGAGACATTCCAAACCCACCTGGATGTGTTTCTGCTCTAGGTGGCCCTGCCTTGGCAGGGAGGCTGGACTAGATGATCCTCAGAGGTCTCTTCCAACCCTAACAATTCTGTAATTCTGTGAATAGGAATTTCATTCTCCAGTGCTATAGCTGAAAACACTGAAAATGTTGCCTGATTTGAAAGAGGTCCTAAAAAGTAGAGGTGATAAAGGACCTGATTGTCTATTAAATGCTCGTTATGCAATCCCAGGAAAGAATCCAAACTGTTTTGTCTTATATCCTGCTCCCTGGTTTGTTCCAATAAAACAAAATTACCACCTTGGATGTTTAGGTGGGAATTTTGCATGACCTCGTCTTGACTTTATAGGTCTATTTTGTAAGTAGCCATCCACAGGATTTTGCTGGATAAAAAATCGCAGTGGCTGCCATTAAAACTGTCTGCCAGTTAGCAGGTCAATATCCCAAGAAATCGGTGGTATAATTACAATACTATAGACAAACGCTGATGTTCTAGTGTAGGGCATTGGCTCTGTTCTTATATACCAGAACAGAAAGTAGTGACCTTCCAGACTTCACAAGGAAAGAACAGAGGAATTTGACTCCTCAGCAAAGCAGAGTTGTTTGGTATAGAATGTACATACATTAGAATTCCCAGGACAACAAAACCAAAAATAACAAACAAATAAACTAACAAATACAACAACCCCCCACACACACCAAACCCAAAACCAGAATGCTTGTAATATGACTGATAGAAAACACTTGAGCACACTATCATCTGAACCCTGTTGTCCTGATGATCACCTCATTCCTATGGCAAAAGAAAAGATAAATGCATATGCAGAATAGGTGGGTGAAAGCTAAGGATATTGCTTTCCCCCGTTGTTGCATACTGGTCTGTACCTACCCCAGCACTGATAAATTAAAATAGTTGAAAAGAGATGGTTAGAGGAAAGGAGTTAAAAGCAGCCATTCCCTGCAATATAGTGTTTGTAACAGTCACTCATAAATTAACTGGCAACTTCATTATATGCAGCTCTTTGCAATATGAAGTTCCATTCTGTCTTCTTTTTCCCTTGATGATGTAGCAAATATTCAACCTTAGGCCAGTTGTCTATCAAAGCACGTGCCTTCAGGGTTGAGGGAGAAGATGCTGCTGAGGCCTTGATCTATCATACAGATGTCCTGAGGTCTAGGCCAGGATTCCCACCTCTTTCTAGCTACAAATACAAAGCACAACAGTATGAGGGTCGCTATGGGGAAAATTCAGTCTATCTCACCCTGACAGTGACAGATGACAAATAATCGTTGCAAATAGCATGGTACAGGAAGTCTACTTGAGGTCACAACACAAATTCTATTAACACACACATTGGGTGGCTTCTGCAATCCAACTTTGAAGGGGATGGAGATAAGAATCAACAGTATATTGGTTTGTTTGAATCTCATACAAGCAATATACACAGAAGGGCTGAGACAATTGAGCCCTAGTAAATAGCACAGATAGGAAGATTGCTGCCTTTACCCAACAGTGAAAGGAGGTTTACAGAGTAATTAACCATTGTTTTCTATAGTATGACATGTTTAATTTCCCTACTGTGATTATTATTCAAACATGAGGCTTGGGAAAGCAAATGTGGGGAAGTGCTCTTGGAACAGGTCATGCAGAGTGTGAAGGACCAGGAATAAGAATGGGAACAATTTCAGAAGTGGAAAAAGATGTACAATGATTGAAAGGACTTTATGATACAGACTTTACAGTTATTATGTATATACACATTGTATGTTTCCCCAGAATTTGTATCTCCCAAGCATGCCCAGGCTTGTCCACTTCCCTGCTTCCCTGCTGAATGGCTGGAGAAGCTGTAGAGAGGAGACAGCCTCCATTTGCCCTTTCCTTCCCCGGTTCCTCCCACGTTCCTCCCTCTTTTGCCTGTGCTCCTATCTTGATTTGTTCCCCTGTTTGTCTGTCTCATGCTCCACCCCATGTTCTGGCCCTTTCCCCGTCTGAAACCCATAAAACCTCTGGACACCTCAATAAAGTATTCCATTTGCACCTCTACCTTGATGCCCGAACCTATCCATGCTCTATCACGGCCCCATCCCCCCCTTGGACCATGGCAGCAGAGCGCCCTCGGTGTTTCTGTTTTCTCCTGCAAATGGTCTTTGTCAGTAGCTCACGTGGAACTATGGAATCCACTTGTAGTCCCCATGCTCATATTCCTTGCCAGATAGGTCTCCTAGCTATTTTCCTTGACTGTTTCATCAGTACAGCTAGCTTTTTCTTTCAGGCTATGCTGGATGCCACATAATGGTGTGACTAATTGAAGTTGTTTCTTACCCTTCTCCTCCCCCAGATCTCTTGATTAATATTTTGTTGTATACCTTAATTAGCACATTTCTGGCTTCTGGCTGCTTGTAATTCAAAGCTTTCTGAAGAGACCCTAGTAAAACTTTACACATTGCATTTTGACAAATATTGCAGATACAAACTCTTTACTAGATTTGTAATTATATCATGCCCACAGAATTCTATTAAAAACCCAGCATGACACCACAGATGGTAAAATGGGGAATGGGCTGCTTCCTGTATGCATGGAATTAATTCTGGTAAATCCCATCATAATTATGTTATAAAGTTAGACCATTAAAAGGAAAATAGCAGTTGTTAGCCTTTCTGATACAGTTTGTATTTTCTGGGGGTTTTATTTCAGTGGCTCAGTTTCCTGCCTTCTGAATGATGCTTTCGAACAGTTTATATACAAAGACACAGAGGAAACCAGCCCTGCCACAGTTTTCCCATGAAAAACATTCATATTATCTGTAAGAAACAGCAATTATAATTTCCCTTGAAGAAGTTTAGGGTGTCTTAAATTTTGCTTTTGGCCTCATACACATGTAAATTTATCCCCACTGAGGCCCAAGACATATTCACAATGGGTGGGAAAGTTTCAAGTTTTATGCAGTTTTAAAGAGGGTTGTGAGAAAGATGGCATCCCAAACTTGGCAATCTATGGTCTTCTCTTTAGAGGCAATGACACCACCTGCAATTTTGTGCCTATTGATACAAATCAACAGGGGCTCCTTTGAGACTCTGTGAACATGGCTACACAAGAAAGTGCCTACTTGAAGCTCTTTGCATACATTTTACTTACTCTTGGCGGGGGACAGAACACCACTAGTATGAATTTATTTGATACAACCACTTTTCTTGACCTTAAAACTATTGCTTTCACACTTTCTGGAAAAGGGTAAATTTCCTGTGGGTTTTTTTGGTGAGGATCTGGCTATACAATTTCTCTTAATATTGGGATGGATCCATGAAGCTAAATCCCTGTTAGGAAACATCTTCTTCATATGCCAAGACTTGGCAAATCTATTTCATTTCCACTACACGGAGAAGACAACGACACAGAAAGACAATAAAATAAGTTCACCGCTCTGAGCATGTGATCCTTGAAGGAATACTTATTTATATTATTTATATATTTTTAATAGAGTTACAGGCTTCAAGCATTGCATCATTTGCTTGGAAGGAGGATTATGGGAACTGAGACTTTACTAACATCAGCTAGAATAATATAAACCACCTGCATTTATAAAAGAAGAAAGACAACAGTAACTGAAACAAGCATGCATGAGCTCTATTCCTCAGCCAAATAAAGCCCAGTTTTGAGGAAAGATGCTTGGATAGTGCACAATAATATCTGTCTTTCTATAAAAACTGTCACTCTGTGTCTTATAAAAATTAAATAAAGCAGGCGTGTAGAACCAGATGGTTATTTCCTGTTATTAAAGCTTTAAGGGACAAATTAATCTCTATTGTACCCTCCATTGACTTCAACACTGTCTCTATTGACTTGAATGAAATTACATTGCAGATAATTTGGAGATGGGTTCTGAAGGATGGGAACCATTTTGGGAGTCATCTGTGTAAAACTTTTTCATTTCACGTAACTGTCATGAATTGTCTGTATCCTTGGAGACAACTTCACCATGTAGTTCCTTGCACTGCTAATACATCGGCTTTATATTATACTGTGGAGCATGGTACTTGGGTTTTACAAATAACATAGTGGCCATAATTGGGATAAACAGCTCCAGTGCTGAAACAGTGTTAAAGTGTTACTGGGTTTGGAGCAAGTGCAAATATTTCTGTGGAACTGTGTAGTGTAGATGTACCCCAAATCTTATACAGCACAGTTTAAGGACCCTCCATCTCTTCATACTTGTAATAAGGAATTTGGACTAGAGAGCCCCAACACCAGAGGCAGGCTCAATTTCTCCCCCCAGGCCAATCATTCTCACTTGACCTTTTCTTCTCAAAAATGAACATGGTTTCTGCCAGCTGGTTTCAGGTGGCCAGGACTGAAAACACCCAAGCCAATGTTGATAAGATGACTCAGCAGTGCTGAACTGAACAAGGCTTTCATAAGCAAAGAAATACTGTCTGGGATATTCTACTGTAATTTGGTATGTGTTACTTGCCCCCAGGTTGGGGCGACTGAGGTTCTTGTTAATAGATCCCTTGGGGCAGATTCGACTGTGTGGTGGTTTGAGCTGCCCGCCCTGGGGGGGGCTGGAAGTGATTGGTCCCAGGTGAGTTTCTGATGTGGGACCAATTGGAGCTGTTTTTCGCCCCTGTGAAATTAGGATATTACAACAGCTGGAAGGAAGTTGTTGGCAGAGAGTGAGAGAGATTTGGAGCCATGAGGTGAGAGGAGAGAGGCCTGTGGGCCCCTTGTGGGGGGTCATACCCTCTTTCCCCCCCCTGGCCGGGCTGTGGGGAGCCCAGGACAGTATTAGAACTAGACCGGGTGCCTGTGGCCAAAGGCTAGGGGGCTTTCCCCCCCCACACTGTCCAGGAGAGGCGGTGGCATGGACTTGGGAGGCCAGCCAGGGGGTTGAAGCTACCCCCTACCCCCAGCAGGCAGGCATGGCATTTGGAGCTGAGCCAGAGATGGGCCAAGGGGTGGTCCGGAGCTGGAGAAGCAGCTGCGATCGTATAGAGAGGGAAGAGCTCCAGGTAGAGGAGAGAGACCGAAGCAGTCTCGCTGCTAACCTCTGCTCCCCCCCCCCCATAATGGTGGGGGAGAGGTAACAACCTTGAGCTGAGATTGAGTAATGGAGAGAAGGGCTAAAGGGCTCAGAGGAGGTCCTACACGAGGTTTGGGCGGGGGCAGCCAAAAACTGAAGGAGGAATGTGGGGAGGGAGGAATGCCTCCCTGTGACATGTGGAAACTGAGAAGCTGCAGCAGCTGGAACGGGGAGAAGCCAAACCAAGCAGGCTTTTTCTGGGTAAGGACTTTTGGTGAAAACTATTTGGGGTATAAAAAACTGAGCAAAACCCAGAAACCCTGCAACCTGGAGAAGAAAGAGTGAACATCTTACTCTCTGGGAGGAACCATCATGAACCAGGGGGAAAGAACTCAAAACTGACTCCCTGTAATCGTGATGAAGACCTGGTAAAAGAAGTGTTCCCTTGTAGCCCAGGAGGAGACCTCAGCAGAAGCGGAGGAGCTGGTGGGGGTGCAAAAAGCCCCTTCCCTGATAACCCAATGAGAGAAAGACTTTAACTATCGTCCTGGAGGGTTTTTCTTCTGAACTGATGTGGGAAGACCCCCAGGGGTGGTAGAGATTGTATTAATGCTATGTATTTATTTGCTTTTTAGTTTCTATAGTATTTATTGTGTTAGTAATAAATTTTTATATAATGCCCCCATGCTGAGTTGTGCCTGTCTGAAGCCTTCTCTCTCATACATTGAGGCAAATTGTGGGGGAGCTTGGAAATTGGATATTTTTGGGGTCAACCTCCCCAGAGTGAAACGACACTGAATGACCAGTGTTTATATATATATATGGCAGGTTTATTTTAGAACAATTTTGTTGCAGTGGTAAGGACCTGTGTAACTGTTTTGGTTACTACCTATAGAAATGAAACAATATAAAAGTATAAAGGTATTGCTAAAGAAAACATATAAGGAAAACAAAGAAAGACAAAGAAAAGATAAGAGTAGATAGTGGAGAGGAAAGGCATCTCCACTCACGGATCCAGTGACCAGATTTGGTTTTTGCAATTTAGGTGTCCTTTGGCCGAAGTGATGGTCGCAGTCTTGGTCTGTCAGGGGTGAGGGAAAGCCATGAAACAAAAAGCTCAGTGGCTAATATATGTTCAGGTTCAGGTGGGAATGCCCATGGAGCTCTGCTGGGTGCGTGTTTTACACTGTCTGATGCAACACTGTGGATTATGTGCAGTCCTCTGGTGTAAGACCCCAGAAATGAGTCTCAGGATGCTTCGAGAGTTTTTATGATTTATGGCCCCTTCTAATGTTATGACTGCTGTTTGACCTTGCTTAGTTGAGCCAGTTATGCCTTACCAGAAGGGAGAATACCTTCAGGCTTATGTGATATGGCCTCGGTGGGGGGAGGACTTTGGCATGATAAAAAACATTATCCTACCTCCCCACCTCACAGGATCTGCTTCTTATCAGCCTTTTTCCTTATCTTGCTCAAAAAACAGCTTGTTGCTAAACAAAGGTTGGTTTGTAGTGGATATGTACCCCCTCTGTCTTATGTAGATCAGAGGTTTTACCACCACACCCCCCAAAACTGTCCTCTTTCCCTTTGGTTGTGAGGTGCAAACCTGGCCTTAGCAAAGCACCCATAATTTAAACTACTTCAGCACTGGTAGCTGTCAAGCAGGAGTTTTGAAGAACCAGAGGGTTTGAAGAGCTAGTGTGCACCCCAGGGAGCAGCCAATGGGACTGGACAGGGTCTTGCTCTCCACATCTGCTTCTCAGCAGGAGCAACCAAGTGATGACCAACCTGGGATGCCTCTAAATACTATGGTCTGTAATGCTATAGACCAGTGGAGGAAATAAATCTCAATTTAATGTGGGTATAGAACTACATTTGTTGAAGATCTGTCTTGATAACAGACCAAAAAAAAATCTCACATTGGATTGTTTGGTTGCTTTTTTTTTTTTCACAAGACAATAATATAGGCCATCAATAATATAGGCCATCCAATATTATACAGGAATGCCAATGTCACAGCATACGTGACAATCTGAAAGGAAGTTATTAACAACAACCCCATGATTTTAATCTATTTTGTCTTCTCTATGAACAGAGGGTATTTTTCTGGTTATAATGAAGAGGAACAAGTTCATATCTGTGCTTTACTCTACTCTGGAGATACTGAGAAGTGGGAAACATTATGATTTCTCTTTCATTTGAAAAATTGTGCAAGGCACTTAATTATTTCTGGTAGAGACAAAAGTGACAGTAACATAAACTACAAAAGGAGTTCAATCTATCTTGACTTTGTTTGCCTTGGAAATAGTGCAAATTGTGGCCAAATATAGTCATTTGCAAGCTTAAATATACTTACCTTCCTTAGTTTCCCTGAACAAGTTATTTGAGTGGAGAAAAAAGGCAAGAAACTTTCCTTTACCACTTGAAAATAACACTGGAAATCAGAATATATCTTGTTTATCTCCTTATTTACAGCAACTTAGGGCTTTGCTGAAGCCCTTATTACTGTTGAACAGAAACATTGGAGACAAAGGCATTAGCCATTGCCTGAGTGTGCTCTATATAATGTTCACTGGTTACAAATAGCTTGGAGAAAGCTGAGAACTCATTAAGTAGTTGGCATTAAAAAACAAACAAACAAAAACAAACAAAAAAACCCCAAAAACCCCAACAACCACAAATAGTTCTTTATTGAGCCTGAACAGCTGCAGTTGTGTATGATTTTCTGGAATCATAAGATAATGAGTTTTGGGGGGTTTTGTTTTATTTTTGTTTGTTTGTTTGTTTTGTCTAAAAGTTTTTTATTTCATTCTAAGATATGACCTGAATGTAATGCACTTTGCCAATGCAACCAGACTGTTAGCAATCAAAGTGAATGCAAACAATAGAAATAAAAGATGTGGGAATCTGACACTTGCTTGGACCAAGGTTTTCAACTCAAGAGGTCAGGGTTTGGGATAAAACAGATCTTGAGCCAAATTTCAGGCTTCTAGGTGTACCACTGGTTAAAATATAAAGTTGCAAAACTTAGGAATTGACGTTATGTTGTCTACCCGGCTCAGCAAGGGATTCAACATTTTCAGTGTGGCACAAGGAGGCCATTGGTATTTACCATACAGAGCTGTGTAGGGAGGAAGAAGGGAAAATTACAGCAGATAGAAACAAGTTGTTCTTGGCTTGCTGAGGCTATTAATGTGACTAATGCCATGAAGTGACTAACCTCAGGCCCCTTGAGAGATGCTTGTTTTCAGAGGTGTTGGAGCATGCAGATTTTGAAACTCAGGCCATGAGAGGTATATTTCTATTGCTAGTGAAGCACAAGCCTAACTTCTCTGCAGATTCTCAGGATCATACCTAAGGCATCTAACCCTGACTTCTAGTGTGGAACAGCCCAGACATGAATGTTGCACAAGACAACACAACAATCAATACAAAATATAGTGAACATCACTGGTCATTTTGGGACGCCTTGAAAAACACCTCCCAGAGAAACAAGAGTTGAAGAATTGCAGACTACTGAGGGGATAGAAATTAATGTCATCCTTCTGTTATTAGGTCCTGTGTGGTTTCTACTCTCTCCTTCAGGAGACTTTTGCTACTGCAAAGATGAGATATGACAAATAGACTAAATTTCATTGTTTGCTTTTCTGAGATATAAGGATTAATATAAATCATGATGGCTCTTCAATGGTCCTGGAAAACTAAGCCTTTGCATCATAGTCCATCAACTTCCACTGCAAAGGTTTTCCTTGCATACTTCTACAATGCACTAAAATAAAGGAAGTACAGGTTGATTGCAAAGCTGATTCCTGGTGACTCTCACATGTATAGTTCATTGAAACATTGTACTAATAATTCTATATGAATGCCTCGTTTCTAAGAACGACACAGGAGATGGGAGATAAGACTACTCTAGTAGTTTTAGAATTAAAAAATATCAATTATTTTCTTTGGTCTTTTCTGATTATGTGATCTGAGAGAATAAAATATCCTTTGAGAAAAATTACGGAAAATCTATTTCCAAAAAGATAGATGACAATTTTTACCCACCTTTTTTTATCACCTCAATATTGCTTGCAAAGTATTTTCCATTCAGTTTTACATAATGATTGTTAAAAATCACCCAGAACATCTTTTTCTTCGTACATGTTTTAATCTAATTTTACCTGTATAGGACATGCCCTGAAACAATGCCCGATGCTATGTAATATGCATTTTCCCTTCAAATCAACACTGCCTTCCTTTGGTGCAGTTCAAAGTTAGTAATCTGTGGGTGACTTAACAGCTCTCTAGTAAAACCTATGCTGTTTTCTGTACTAGAAAATGTTCATTCCATCTGGGCAAAGGGACAAAATCCCTCACAGTGAGAATGACAAAGGACTAGAAGAGGGACCCAAGGAGGCTGTGGAAATCTGCATCCATGGTAGTTTTCAAAACTTTACTGGACAAGGTTGCGAGCAACCTGATTTAACTTTGTGATTTTCCCTGCTTTGAACCAGGGAGCATACTAGATAATTTTAGAGGTTCCTTCCAAACTGGGTTATTCTGTGAGTCTATATTACCTGCACAAGTTTTTCTGTGGCCTTTCTCAGACTCCTTTCGGAAAAAAAAAAAAAGAGAAATGCATTATGGATAAAACATCAGTGATTATACCAAAGTTAACTTATATCTTCTCAGTAAAATCATTACTGGAGTATACAGATTCCTGGAGGGCATTATGAAAGGTAATTTAAAATGCTGCTTGGACATCTAGCCCCAACACATGAATCTTCTGTGTGCCCTCTACTGTTTGGAGAAACGGAGTAGCTGCTTTTGCAATGTGGCCTGTCATAAAAAGTTTTCTTTGAGGGTCTATAATATGACCTTAGGTAAAACACAATCTGAAGTGTATTCTGTAATGAGTTTTTCAGGTATTCATAACATAAGAACTTGTAACTTAAAAGTCAACAAAAATTCTTGCACACCTTCTTACAATTGCATAAATACTGAGGGATTACCATTCTAGATTTCAGAGTGTCTTCAAGAGTTTAATAACCTCTGTGAATATCTTTGAGCTGGTCTCTGCAGATGTCATGACAGGTCTGTTGCAGAGTAACTGAGTCCTATTTTTCCCTTAACAAAATGAAGTCTTGCAAAAAGCCTGAGGAATATATCCCTTTTGCCACTGGTGCAACTTTATACAGAGCCAAGACTCACCTCAAAAAGAAGCGGGCTCCATTTTGACTCTGCTTTCTCTCTCCCAGTATGAAGGTAGGAAGAGTTGGGTAACAGTTGGGGTTGGAGATGAGGCTCTTTCTTTGTCCTTGAGGGCTTATCAGGAGCCATTTGAACTCTCTTCATATTTCCAGCACCTTTGCAATATGTTTATGCAGTAATCACAATTATACAGGCAAAGGTAGAGGGAATTAATCTTTCCTTTAATTTCCTGGGCTGAAGGGTAAGCTGAGAAAGTTTCTTTGCTTTCTGTCTATGCCAGCAAGCTTTATTTTTTAGTAGAAAAGAGCTATCAATTTCAGTCTTGTTTGTTCTTCTACCAAGGCATTAGATTACAAAGAACTGCCCATGGATGTTCACTTACAATAAATTCCCACCTGACTAGAGCATATCCACATTTAGACGATGACCCAAAATTATATGTATGACCTTTCTATTTACAAGAACGGTTGCACCCCAGAACAGGCACCCCAGAGCCTTCTCCTAGCTGTCTGACCCCAGAACCACTTGTCATCTGATGCTGGGTTCATGGTGGCACTGGTCAAGATTACATAGCAACCCCCTGGACTCTCTGATGGACTTCACATTCTTTGTCTGTTTTACAGGATACTAATCAAAAACATGGAAGTGCCCAGTGATGCTGGGGATGAATGAGCAACCCTGTCCTCTGGCACGGATGAATTCTCCTTATTACTGAAGTGTTACTGCAGATAACAATCACATCAGCTTGTGCTGTGCGGCAGGCAGTGATTTTCAACTGGGAGAAAGACAACAGTCATAGAAAAGTTGAAAACTGTCTTAACTGGACAAAAGTTAATTTGGTTGCCAGACTTAGAAGTAGGGTTTCCAGGCTGTCAGGTCACAAGAAGAGATATTTTCTTCACAGAAGTTTCACAGAATATTCTGAGTTGGAAGGGACCCAACAAAGATCATCAAATGGCCCATAAAGGGATCAAACCCATGACCTTGACATTATTAGCACCATACTCTAACCAGCTGAGCTAGTCTCAGAGTCAAGAAGTCCCTTGACAGAACTGTAAATATTAGCACACTAGGTTGTCAGTGGTCAGGGCATCCTTTGTGCTTGTGTAAATCAAGATGTGTGTGTGTAAGTATCAAAAAAAAAAAATCCCTTGTACTAATACATTGAGCACTTTAACAAAAATTAGAAGTCACAATGATGTCAAACAGTACCCACTCTGCTGCTTTCTGTGTGTCTGTACTTGATGGTTTAGCTGGACACTGTCCTCAGGGATCCTCACACTTCATGAGATGAAATGATTTATTGTGCTCTCAGCAGAGTCTTAGATTGCTTCTCCTTCAAGTCTTTCATACACAGAGCAATGTGTTAAAACAACAATTCTCTTAAAGTTGAGGAACAGCTTCTCAACAGTGAAGGAAAATGTGAGCTTTGGCTAAGGTAACGTCATACATTCACCTGAAACCCTTCAATGAAAAGGTAGTAGGAGAGAGGCAGCACCAGCAAAACTGTAATTCTCTCTCTATTCAATGCTTTGAGCCCAAACTGAACCTTCTCCTGTAAATGTAGCAAATACCATACAAAATGCTCTATGAGACCAAATTTCACATTTGTTCATCGCAGCAAATAAAATGTGCAGAAATGCCTTACTCTTTGATTTCTTTTTTTTTTAAATGCTAAATTTCACCATGTGTGTGTCCCAGAAATCCATTGGCAACTCACTGAGAGGATTCAAGCAGAAAGACTTTGATCTCTAGACATGACAAGAAGAATCATGGTTACTTCAGTCTTCCCAGTTTCATGCTCTGTACATGTTCATTACTATAGACTTGCTTTGTAAGAAAGTCTATTAGGAGCTTGAATGAGAAAAAGCTAGCTGGGTTCCAGTTCCACAAAGTGCTTAGTTACATCTGTGGTTGTAGGCTTGCTGACTGGGATGGAATCAGAGTCCACAGCTTACATTAAGCCCATGCTTTGGAGCAAGACTCTGTGAGAGCTTCTCTTATGCATCACATACATCCAAATCCTTAAGATTTAAATACATGGCCCTATGAAGTGGTTGGATCATAATTTTCCAAGGTAACTGTTAAGTAAAATTAGCTGGCAATACACCAAATTAATTTACAAGACTACCTGAACAGTAGTCTAGACAGAGCTGCAGAAATTATTTCTCCTGTTACACTCATACAGCCAGTGTTCTCTGTAGAAACTTTTTATCTCTCCTACTCAAACTGTTTTATGAAAAACATACTTGAAATAACATTAAGGTTTGCATTTCCTAATGCCTCCTACTCCTCTCTGCAGCCTAGCGATAATGAAGAGGAAATTTTGTTCTGGGCTGTTTCTCAGCTTCTAGAGCACTCACATAACAGACACATGTGAAAATGACTCAAAAAGTGATGAAAAAATCTCACTGCATCTGCATCTTGCTCCTAATCACACATTTTTATTCATTGTTCAAGTTGCAACAGCCATCTCAGTCCCAAGATCATTACAGCCCTTTAAATATCTTAAACAAGAGTTATTTTGCAATATTCATGTTGTTCATTCAACCACAAGTGATTTTAAAATGGTTTTAACTTATGACAAGATGATGGCTGAGAAAGAACTATCAAATTAGAATATTTTAAGAAAAAAAGAATTAGCAAGCATCAGCCACGGGCCAAATTATCAGGACAAGGGAAACAGCCCAGTTTTCCAGTAAAATAAACAAATGTTAACAGTTTGGAGGATGAAACTGATGTGTGCACAGCTGTGCAGCGTTGTTATGGGAGAAGGCACTACTAGTCCCCAAGGCTTCATTAAAAAGCTTGTCTAAGAATCGAAGTTGGCTTCTGCTGTAAATCCCTCTTGGTGGTTTGGGCACCTTTAAGTCATCTGGCATGAAAAATTATATGTGTTTTGATGATCAGCTGCTCAGTTTGACTGCAAGGACAGGAACACTGAGTATTGTCCTTTGACTCAAGTATTTCTGTTTTCTCAGCCCCAAATCATGGTCTTAAGCTGTGCCAGGGGAGGTTTAGGTTAGATTTTGGGAAGAAATTTTTTACAGAGAGGGTAATCAGACATTGGAATGGGCTGCCCAGGGAAGTAGTGGATAAGACTTGATGTGGCACTTAGTGCCCTGGTCTAGTAACCATGGCGGTGTTGGATCAAGGGTTGGACTGGATGATCTCGGAGGTCTTTTCCAACCTGGTTGTTTCTATGATTCTATGATTCTCATTTACCTATCTAGTACACCACTTGGACCAACAGCTTCCTGTAAGTAAAAGTGCCTTTCTTAGCTGATACTGAGTGCCCAGCTAATGTGATGCATTTCACCCAGAACTGATTGAAGATTCAGGTCTTTCTTCCTTCCTTGATCTGAATAATACTAGGGCCACTAAAATTTTTGTTTTGTGACCTGAAAATTCAGATAAAAAATCAACTCATAGGGGTTTCTAAGGGAAAAATGCCTTCCTGACCATATGACTGCTGGCAATTCTTGATAAAAAAGCAATTTCATGGTGAACATATTGAAGCCGTGAGATTGTTGTTGGTTGAGGTGGTTGGAAAGAAGAACTTGGGTGGGTTGTTCTCTTCCCAATAGGCAGTTTCAAAGCTCCTGGATGTGTGAGTGGTGCAGAATCACAGGTGCTGAACTTTTACATCTCTTTTCCGAAGTTCATCTATCCTGATGTATTTGGAATAAATTTTTGGCTCTACCAAATGGTATTTTTTGATGGAAATCTGGAAAGGTATTGACATGTAAATTAGGTAATTCAGGAGGTTTCAATAAACTCCTTGGAAAGGTAATGCAATGTTTCCTGCGGTTCTAGAGAGTGTTCCATACCAGAACTATAACATACAGATTCTTGGGTTGTCCTCAGATTTCTATACCTCTCTAAAGACCCTGAAGGGAACAGGGTCTAAGTCAGGTGCCTGAGCTTGGTGACCCACTGCCAGGGACAGATTCTTCTTAATTTTCTGTTGGAAGTCAACAGCTTGGGAACACTGCACAAGAAAGTAAACTAAAGAGTAAGAAGGTAGAATATCAATGTGTTTACACAGCATAGAGAAAAGGCATGGATGCTTTCTGTAGCTTAAATTCTGGAGAAGTCTCAGATGTAGTGAAGGCGTGAAGCTAGATGAGGCATTTTCAGCTTTCTAGTAGTTTCAGAATAAAATGACTGCTATTAAGATGTGGTGTTTCTAATATCTAGGTCCATTAATCAGATTAACTTGGACTCTAAATGTGAACATAACCTAAGGATGATAGCTAGATTATGCAAGTAGCTGTTGGCTCCCTGCAAGGCACTGGTTTTAGGATCTGTGGAAATCTGCACTTACAACAAAGAGCTCAGTTTAAAGATCTGGGACAATGTATGACTATGTATGGCTTGGAAAAGTGCATAGTATTATAGTCAGATTTTTCTGCAAAACCCTGGCTAGCATAAGCAAAACCATATCCAAGAGAACACAGTGTAGGGAGCACCTTACATCCACAAAGTTATCAGCTAATAAACACTAGATGATCTGAAAAAATGAGGTCATACAGAGCTCCTGAGAGCTGACCAACCTTTGGCTTGTCAGGAAGTACAACTCTTCTTTCTTAGATTATCCTACCTTTAAAACCTACTACCTTCTCAGTTTTGTCCTTCCAGTACAAAAGTAAGAGTGATTATTGATTTGCAGCCAATGTGGATTTTTGTTTGGATTGTTTTGGTGGATTTCATAATGCTTTATGTTGAGAGGTTTATGTTCCAGAATTAGGAGTGGTAAAAGAGAGACAAAATTTCACCTGGATCCCAACATTAGAAAAGGACATTAAAAAATAGCATGGGGGGGAAAAAAAGGGTTTTCTGGCAACAGGAAAAAGCCCGAACCAAATTTGTAGCTAATCTGTCTGAGTCTGAGGTTGCTGGAGATAACAGAAGTGCACATTTCCACTAGAGGAGGATCTGTTACTTTTTGTAGATGAGTTTTAATAGACAGGTACTTTACTTTGTTAACTAGAAACTGTCTGGTCTCTAGTGCTGCAAATCTGGAACCTCTTGGCAGAATTCTTTTGCTGACTTGTCAAAAATTACCTGTTCCCTTATAGAAAAAAATATAAAATTGGGGGTTTTTCCTTGCTTTTGGAAGCAAATCTGTATAAACAGTAGGTACTGCCAGCACTTCAGTGTTTGATTCCCACAGCTAAAGACATCAGAAACACAGAAGAAAGAAGAGTGGACCCATGAAGGCCATCCTTCTCAGAAAGAGGGGTATATGCGGACCATGAATTCTCACAAGAACAGAGTAAATAATGTGTGCAGTGTTCTACTGGATCCTTCTAAATTAGATTGAAAATAGCATAATATTTGACAAAATGTCAAAGGAAATATAGAACTGGAATATGTGGCATTTGGATATTTATTCTAGAGTCACAATTTCCAAGTTAATTTCTTACAGAATTTATTGCAAATACAGGACAGAAAAACAACTTTCATCACACTAGATAGAACTTTATGGAACTGGTTAAACCTGGAGACACTGAAGATGTTTAAATCTGTTATTGAATATAGTGTCTCCAATAACAACCAAGAAATACGTGGCTTTCCTCGTAAAAAGGAAAATGGAAATAAAAATGAGGATCTCTGAAAACCTTTAAAACAGGATTCAATATTAATGTGATTCTAATTTGTCAAATATCTGCAAAATCAAGACCAACAGTTTCTTTAAAAAAAAAAGGAAAAAAGGGGTTAAAATCAACAATATTCCAAAGGGTCTGAGCAGATCCTGTGTGTATAAAATGTCCTTGAAAAAGTATGTTGTACAGCTAAACATGATGCCAAAAATGTAATAGAGAGGATTAAAAAGAAAAAAAAATGGATTTAGCAGGTGAAAGCTTTTTTGAAATTCTTCTAAAGTGCTCTGCTATTCTTTACACTTTCCTCTATTATTATCAACAGGGTAGAACATAGTTCTCAGGCAAAACAAAGAAAGTGGGTTAATAACAGCAATTATACAGAATGTTTGAAATAGCAGAGTACAGAATGCTCATCTCATTATTTCCAAAGTGTACTCCGTGTCTCTTACTTGTGGTAAAGCTCAGATCCAGCCCTCTGAAATAGGCAGGAAGTAAGACAAAGAACTTTGTGAGGAATGAGCCAGTGTGTGAAGGAAGTAGCACTCAGCTAACAACTTTCTTCAAAACAATACATTCCAATCAGTTTTTTCATTTGCTTGTACACCAAGGATGCTGCAAAGACAGGTCTTGGAAAACAGCAGTAGGAAGCATTATTCTATGTTCTTAGAAGTGTTGCTGAAGTCAATGAATACAGTCTGGTTCAGAGATGACATTTCATATTATTTGTTGACAAACTGCCTTTACAAGGTCTTCTCATTAGATGTCTCTTTACTGCCATACAGGCAAGTGCTGTTTCTGATTTCTTACTGTTGTCTTTTTCCTTCTGTTTTTTCCTTTTGGTTTTTTTTCAATTCATGGTCCAACAGAGACATCTTAAATCTCATGGGGCCAAAATGAACTTTGCTTTGACATGCGTAGAGCAGCAAAAAACTTCCTGGTGGGACAGTTTTCTGCTGGAATTTCCCCAGTACTTCTACTGAGCAGTAGGAAGGCTGGGAGGCTGTCCTCTAGGCTGCCTCCTACCTGCTGTCCTTCCTCCATGCTCCAGATCATAGTTGTGTGTGAGCTGCCAAGGCATGGGAGCAACCAGATCACCTGCAAGGAGTCACCTCAGTCTCTTCTTGAATCTCTCATTTGGCAATGTGGGCTCCCAGAGCTCCCTAGATGATCTGAGGTCTCCAGATTCTAAACCCTCTGTGCTATACTGGGGCCAGATCCCTGTTGTGGTGTCCCCATCAACCTACTAGAAATTCAAGTTCAGAATGAAGAAAATACATTTTTCTGGAATTTTTCTGTCCCAAAACCTTCATGGTATATCATGATATACCATGGGATATCATGGTATACCATGTCCAGTCTGTCTAGCTAACTACAGAACTACTATCTAAATTTTATTGAAGGATCCTTCTCAGTTTAGGAACTTCACTTCACTGGGACAGAATCTCCTGCTGGATATTTCCAAAAACACCTCCCTCTCTGCATCGACTCTGTATATAATACAGTTGTGGGTTTTTTTAGGCAGATTGTTTTACTAGATACCTGACTGTTACAGGCAAACTAGAGGTATTGGAACCCATTATCCATCTTCTTTGGTAAAGGCATAAAAATGTTTCTTTTTTATGCCTTTTATGTTCGATTAAACATTCCCATTGAAATAGGGACATAAAAGAAGAGCTGGATCATCTCAGGCTGTATGTTTGAGCGTCCCTTGTCCCAGGTCCCGCAGTGCCATGTGCTAACATAAGGTCCCTTGGGGAATGGGTTTCCTAGCAGCTAGCATGCAGACCAGGAAATGCCATCAAGGGGTACTCGGGAGTCATCCAGTCATCTAGAGATGAGACTGAAGGGTTTACAGGGAAAATTGCACCATATTGCAACTTCTACCTACAATCCTTTCTCCCAAGTTCCTTTTCCAGGGAAACCAGGGCACAGGAAGGTAGGGCTGGGTGTCACTTTGCTATTCTTCTGGGGAGATGGCTGGCATTTGCACCGAGGTGAGATTGCACTGAGACTTATGGCAGCACAGTCCTGAGACTCGACAGACTAGCTTCAGAGGGCTAATTTGCAGACAGGGACATGAAATCAGCATAGCCTGCCCTTACACTCAGTGGAAGAGTAGGCATCTCCAGAGAGTGAGCCATCTGACCTATTTCTTATGTATCCTCCTGTCATCCAATTAGAGGATAGCTCTGTCTGTCAGTGACCAAAAAACATTTGAAACACATGAAGATTGTCAGGGGACTTGTTTTATTGGGAAGCTGACAAGGAGACCTTTGTCTGAAGAATCCACTTTGGTTTCAACCCAAGGGAGTTGCAGAGATACTGTGGGTGTCCAGACCCTTTCGGGTGTAAGCAATTGTGTGGAGTCCTTGGTTGTCTGTTGCTGAGAATAAGTAAGTTCTCCCCTTAATTCCCAGCCTGCTTCCTACGAACCAAAATCAATCTACAAAAGGGGAAAATTGGGACAGAGCAACATTTCGAACTCAAACTGCCTTGATTTTTAAAGAACTCAGATGATAACTCAAGGTACTGGTGGCAGCTTATATTATTGCATTAGGCTGGTTTGGGGTTTTTTGATTGTAGGGGGTTTTTTGGGTTTTTGGGGGGTTATTTGGTGGGTTTTTAATAGGATATAATTGTATTAACATTGAGTACCTTAAATGAAATCTACAAGGCTGGACAAAAATAGTAAAAGTGAGTGGTTGTGAAATTAAGTTAGCCTGAGTGTTCTTTGGCAGTATGTAAAATTTTTGTTTCTAGAGCACTCAACATCAATACAGAGGCAAATAATCATTTAATAGGCATTTAAGTATTTAAGAATCCATACACTAGTCTTATCTTTAGTAGGATCAGTAAAATGCCTTGTACTACATACAGCTTATTTTATGCAGCAATTCACATGAAGTACTTAGCAATGGGGAAATTCTCCAGTGTATCTGGTTTTGTGTTCCTATTCCTCCTGCCTGCCCAGGCAAAGAAGTAGGAAAATGGTGCAAGATAATTGAACAAATGTAAGAGTAATGACACTGTAATTTAGAGTACTTAAAAGGTAGAAGAAGGGATGGAAATAAAAATAAAAAATGAATGCATATGCATTTATACAGGTTTATAATGAAAAGCAATACAGTGGTAGGGTGTGAAGTGATGCTGCTATTGTCCTGAGCTCTCCAGAGGATGGAATCCTACCTGGAGCTGAACGAGGTTCCTCTGCCTTATTTTAGTATTCTTGTCTGGTACAGAAAAGTACTGTGCAAAGAAAAGGATAATTATATTATTCTACGGTCTTCCCCTGATGTCTCCAAACCTAACTGTGCCTTATCTATGCTATTTCCATTATCAACTATCTGATAGCTGGAAGGGAAATGTAAGTCTATCCCTTACAATAAAAAGGAAAATAAAAGCTTGTTACTAGTAAAAGCTCTCTCTTTAAAAGACATTTAGTATTACAGCTCTGAGATTTCTCTTGGCAACTGCTGAAGTGGGCTGCCTACTCCTGAAGGAGGGTTGTTGGCTGCCTGTACAGTGCACAGGAGAGAGGACATCTAAGTTGGCAAGAGGTGCTATGGTAGGAATGTCGCTGTTGCCTCTCAGGATCATATGTGCTAATGTTCCTGCTGGAAAGAGGTGCTTGTCTCTTTCAGGATTTTTTAACACTGAATTTATAGCTTCACAAAGCACAAAAGTGAGTTTATACATATCATTATTTAAAGTCCTGAAATTCCCAACTGAACCCCCACCAAGTCAGCCATCTTGCATTGTAGCCCTAGAAACAAGGCTTAAGAGGCTTTCTTCCCTTTCCTCCTCAGCCCAGAAACAAGGGATAATCATACTGAGCGCACAAGGAAAGCCAAGCAGCATCCACCAAACACAGCCTCCTATTGAAGCAGGTTCAGGTATTTTCAGCTGGAGGGGAGAAATGAACCCAAGACCAGCACAGCCTCAGAAGGTGTGTTGACCAAGAGATAATCAGCTACAACAGCAACAAATGAGAAAGAGAAAGCCTGGCTTCCTCTAGAGCAAAGCTTAACTCTGAAGAAACCGACTGATTTAAGTCCTGAAGGTGGGGTATGTATAGGAATATGTGTATGCCCTCATCAGATGCATAACGGTGTAGCTTCCTAGCACTAGTATGTTGAGGAGTATTCTGGTCATGCCCAAAAACAGATATCTAAACATCATAGGACCTTTCAAAATCACTGAGAAAGTCTGGACAGTAACTAAGGAAATGGGAATGTTAGGAGCCTTATGAGCATCCAGATTAGGCATATTCCATTTTTCTAAATCCTTTTGTGACTCTGGTATACTAAATTTAATGACAGATGACATTTCTCCATTTTAAAATTCTTTTTTTAAAATATGCATATATGTATATGTATATATATAACATGCAATATATTTATATTTCTTGGCACACTGAAAATTTTGTCCTCCCATTTCAAACCTTTCCTCAAGTCTCCCTGCTTCTCAGTATGCAAAATCTAGTAACTATGACCCATGAAATCTTATCCTTTTCTCTACAGCTTTGGTTGTTCTGTTTAAGATCTGCATATGGAGATGCAAACACAGCTATTATTTTGTTCCCAAAACATTGGATACTGTTGTGGAAAAATACCGCACAGATTTTTCTCATTGCTACTTTCATGCTGTTCATTCTGCTGGATTTTTTTTCTTTTTTTTTTAAATCTTTCCTGTATAACAGCTTAAAACTAGAAATACTGGGTTTTTTTTTCTTTTTATATATAAGAAAACTTAAAAATTCCACTAATGCATAAAAGATCCTTCTTTATAGACTACATATATTTTTAGCACAGTGTAACATACAGATACCACAAGTTATTTAGTTAAAACAGTTCATGTAGGGAAAACAATGTAGGCTCAGTCCTATCGCATCAAACTCTAGGATCTGAAGCACATTTCTCCTCATCTCTCTGTAGACAGAGAATATGGTAGATATCTTACTCTTCCCAGAGTGACTGATCTCCTCCTAAAGCCTGAATTATCTTGCAGATGCCTACAATTGATCATGGACAGCAAGATGTTGGATCTAGTACCCTCAGTTAAGTGTCATACATTAGAGGAGGGAATTTGGATTTCAGGTGCCTATGCTGCTAGCTGCTTCAAACAGCATCCCATGTCACTGGGGTGTCTCACTAAAACAGATGACCAGTGATTTACCTGCAGACCTAGAACCTTTGTACATTTTTCTGGTAGTTATGATACCGTAAGCACAACAATAAATGTGAATAAACAAATAACTGCAGAAACAGAGCAGACTTTCTTCCTGTGGGACAGCCAGCCACATATTGTTCTCACTGGTATTAACACAAATAATTCCTTTCTATTAACAGAAATTGCCCTCAATTCAACTTGATATAATTATAAAAGAATCTGTCCTGTTCTCCAGGGTCTCTTCAGCTTCAGAGATTTCAAAGAAATCAGGAGTTGCCACTATCATTTTTACATAATTGATATTCTACATCAAGCTGATGAAACACTGCACCACTGTAGTAGTGGGCAACAACATGACAACATTTTTTCTTACATAGCGTTGCAAATGACTGATTACCATTATTACTGGGATTTAAAATTATAAAAAGGAAAAGTATCCAAAATTTTGCAATTAAGTCAAATAGAAACTGACAGATATAATTACTTGATATACTTGAAAGGAATACAAAATCTCCAAAGTAGCGAGCTTTGTAAACAGAACAGATGTTTTAAAGAGAATAAAATGAAGAAATCTGCTTCTTAACATAGTAGCAGCTGGTGTTCTGCAATTACCCCCTACACCCTGGAGTCTGTGAATGTTACAGCCTGCTTACAGATAGTTTTATTGTTGCATAATTTACATTAATATTCTAGCATACTTTTATTTTTGTATAGCAAAAGCAAGGTGTGAGCTCAGACTTCAGAACTGAGTGTTGATGATGGTGTGTGCAGGCATATGAGCATCACAAAAAAGCAGAAATCCAGACTATTTGAAGATACAGGGCTCAGATCCAGAAAAGCTGAATACAGTCCTTCAGATTCCTGCATACTAGGAAATATTTGGGAAACTTTGCCCAAAACAGAGATCCTGAGAGTGGTTTAACCTACCTCTACTATTAGTTAAAGATATGACTAAAATGGATACATAAACCCTCATTCCCGAGGCCTTCTGGGTCCCGGTTGGGGAGGAAATTGATAATACAGGTATTTACTTAAAGAAAAAACTTCCAGGTACTTTGGGAACACACCAAGGTCCTAAGCAAGGAGCAAATGGCACACCCTAACACAGGTGTACTCAGTTGCTGAGGCAGTAATAGCAGACAGCTTGTGCCAGAATCTCTTCTCACAGAAAGTTGTTCCCATTCAGTTTCTGACACAGTCAGATTCAGCAGAGGTCTGAGTCTGGTTTGGGGCTCTTGATGATAAATTACATTGTTGTGTATTGTATTTCATATATAAGAAGGGGGAAAAAAAACTCTTTTAAGGCAAACTTCTGTTTAGTAATTTCAACAAAAAAGAAAAGATACTTCAGACTGTGAAGGACATTCAGGTGGGTCTGGCACATATGACAAGTGCCATCGGAGACCGGTGCCATTGAGCTACTCCAGGAAAATCTTACATAGCAGAAATTGTAAAGAAAAATAATTAGAAAGTGACCACGTGAGACTCCAAAAAGGTACCATGAAATACTGCTTTTATTTACATACATTATGTTATGGGGGTTAATGGTGCTACATGAGGCAAGGCAAAAACAGTTTTACCCTATGTTTGATACTAAGCTCAGAACAGGGTTTCTGATGCCCTTGCTCTTAGACTGGTGAAAGAACATTCACAGAGGGAAGTGAAATGTAGTTTTAATAGGGATACAGGACTTCAACAAATATTCTACTTCATCTCAAGATTTTGCATCATTTGTCCCAGTGGAACAAATACCATGTGAAGGCTACCAGTTACCTGTCACCTTAGGCAAGGAGAGAATCTAAAGGGAAACTGAGCAAAAAAAGGGTACTAAAGGCTTTACTGCTGACAGTGGTTATAAACTAAACTGTATGCTGGTATCTGAACTAAAACACAGCTTGGATGCTGAGTGGTATTAAATATGAAAAGATCTGCTGTGGTTGATGCAAATAGACTTGGAGAGAAGGGACTGCTTTTTGTCAACTCAGTCTTTTTTGATCTTATAACATGAATCAAGTGAAACTATCCAAACCTTTATTCCCTGTCAAATATTTCTGATGTTTTGGAGTCTTTAGTACCAGTTTAGAAGTTAGGCAGCCTTGGCCTTCCTTGCCAGTTCAGTTCATACCCTCTTAACAGACAAATCTTCACCAATTCAAACCAGCAGCTTAAACGCATCCATGGCTACTTACAGCCGCTCACCCAAACCAGCAACATCAGCTGCTTCTTCTGAGGCAATAAAATGTTTCTTGCAGGCGCCAGCTCTGTCATATCTTATGTCTACCTTATGTCTGGATGAGGAAGGGTAAAGGTGTCTTAGGGGAGAGGGCAGGGCATTGCCATATAGTAGTATAACTGGAAGTGCAAGTGAAGGTCATGTCTATCTAAAAATCTTCCTCCAGAGCAAGTAGTGTATGGAGTGCTCTGGGTCCTGTCCTGAGCTCCCGAGTGCAAGAAGGACATGGACGTACTGGAGTAGGTTCATCAAAGGGCTACAGAGATGGTGAAGGATTTGTATCATCCCCCATAAGAGTGGTGGAGAGAAGGCTAATGTGTATAAACACTTGATGGAGGAGTAAAGAAATGAAGCCAAACTCCTCTCAGTGATATCCTTTGAAAGGCCAAGATGTAATGGGTACAAACTAAAATACAGGATATTCTATTTAAAGGAAGCAAAAACTTTTTACTATGAGGGTGATCAAGTACGAGTTTAGATTGCCAAGGAAGGCTATGGAGCTCCTAGTTTTGCAGTGACTCAAACCCTGACTGGAGACAGTTGCGGGCAACCTTCTCTAGCTGGCCTGTCTCTGAGCAGGGGTTTGGATGACCCCTACAAGTGCCAGTCAGCCCCAACCTTTCGCTGATTCTGTGAAATACAGCACTCTAAATATGTTCAATTAATCCTACATGCGGACCCACTTGTTCCAGCATATGAATATTTCCTCCTTAACTACACTGATCTAAATGAGACAATCTAGAGTAGCTCCTTTCCCCATAAGTCCTACATCTGAGACATCTGAGCCTCCAGAGCTGATCTGCTCTGATTTCTGCCCAGTGGCAGCAGCACGCTAACAGCAAGTTTTTCCTCTGCAAAAGTGTTAAAGAGGCAAGTGGGACAGAACAAAAAAGACTAATAATTTGGTCACGACCCTGGCACTGTCCTCTGTGCACACCACTCAGCTGCACTGCCTCCACAGAAAGGCTTGCAGAGTGTCTGCAATCTTACCTCCTAAGATGGGAAATGAGCGGTCTTTCTGTGCAGTGGGTTTGGGCTAGTCACCTCTCCCAGGGAAAAGGGAGAGCAAGTCATGGCTCCCTGCCTCTCCTATACCATTCTTGCTCACAGGGCATGCATGTTAGCCATCTGTCCTCCCAGAGAAATTCCCCTAAGGATGACTATTTTAGGGGTTAGGCAACCCTCTCTCTGAAAAGTTGCTGAGCATCTGGCACTTCAGTAGGAACTGAGGGTTAAATGACACTAAGAACCTGCTCTCACCCTGTGGTTATGAGCATGGAGAAAGAGAAAAAACAGACACAGCTCAATTTTACTTTTATTAGATCCTTGTGGTTTTCTTCCCCTCCACCCCACCCCAGGTTTTTAAGGGCAAGAGGCTTAGAGCAAAAGAGGGAATGAGTCACTGCAATACCTTCTCATTAAACTAATGACAAGACATATAAACAGAGGGAGCTCACTTGGCTAATGTTCCTACCATCCACAACGCTAAGCCATAGGAAATTAAGGCAGAAAAAAAGTCCTGTAGCGTGCCTTGGACTGGGTGTTCAATTAACCTTAAACTAGAAATGTTAACATCTGATTTGAAAACAACAGTTAGGCATTTGTACCAGGTGCCCTATAGCTGGATAGGGCAGAAAAGAAGTAAAATCAAGTATCAAGCTCTGTAGTTTGTACCTTTGAGTGAATATGCACTGGGTAGTAAACCCTCTGATGAGCCACATTTCCAAAGACAAGCAGTTTTTCACTGTTCTCATTCCTCTCTTTTTAATACCAAGTAATTACCCAGACACCTCCCTGGGTTGTGGTAGGTGCTGAATGCTTCTGAAAAATACTGTCTCAATAAAAACCATTATTTGCCAGTCTGACTCCGTGAAAATCAACTTGCCAGGAAAAATGAATTCTGAAGGTCTCCGTGCTAAAACCTCTCTTCAGGGAATACTCCCTTTTTAGTAGAGAAGTATATATGAGTGAACCTCATCCAAAGAGATTAAAAAGGAAATAAGATGTTAATCGCAGAAAATATCTTATTGCAAAATCGTCCTAGGTCTACAGTGTCACCCACAGATTGTAGGAAGAATGAGAGCTTCTGGAATGGAGAAAATAATTTTGAAATAGTTTTAAAAATTGCAGACACTCAGCAGTGTTCAAACCAGGCTCGTTTTCAGCAGTATTTCCCAATTAATATTTACAAGCTTTTCAAATTGAAATTTTAATTGAAATTAATGAAAATTACAACCATTACTTTGAAACATGGTGATAACATTTTATTTTAAGTGTGGACTGGCAGTTCCTGATGTGCTTGACAAAAACTGTGGACATAGCAGCATTAATGTCAAATAGTTTTAAAGCAAAGATTTGAAGATCAAATTTTCCTAGCAACAACTGTACATAATTGCATAAGATATCAATCTTGTCTGACTGATAATTTTAGGTTTTGGAGCAATTCATGTTGGCAAAAATATCTAGCTACAATATACCTTTTTGTCTCATAAATACTTTAAAAACATCTGAAGCCTCTTCAGCTCCACGGTTAATGTAAAGGAAATGAGGAAAAAATGTTCATTTCATTTGGTAAAGGCCAAGGTTTAACAGAGAAAGAAGAATAATTTAGAATTTTAACTATGTTTGTAACAGGCACTCTCTATACAAAGAATCATAACAACAAAACCCAAAAAGAACAGAAAGTTAAAAGCACTAAAATTTGTAAAGAAATTTAAGGCTGATACAAAACTAGCCCAACAAATTAAATTATACAAATATCATATGTGGTTTGTCCATTTAACTTATCCACTACAAAATGTACACCATTTCTATATAATACAGCATGAGAGTTGAGCAATCATTTATTCCTGGCATTGTTGGCATTGCTCAGTGTGCAACAGAAGTGCAAGTAGAAGAATTATTTTTACGCTTAGTAACCCTTGCTAATAAACAAGGCATTATCCTGGCAATGAAAAAAATACTTGTAAATAGTTGAAGCTGTGTGGGTGGCTGGGTGGGGGACTGCTGATAGACTGTAATGGAGGTATTTTTGAGCCTGGAGGTGCAAGTAATTTTCTCTACTGGTTTCTAGAGAGAGTTGTTTCAAAAGTACTAGCTAAAAATAAAAGGACATCATTATTATTAAACACCATCAAGTTGACAGACACTTCAGTACTAAGATGCAAATAAAGTCTTCATGTCACAGATGATTACTTCTGTTATTTCCAGTTCTTTGCCAAATTTCAATGTTTTGGGCCAACAGTTTTCACAAGAAGCAAGTGTCTTAGTTTGAACATGTTTGTCTAAACTGTGTCTAATGGTATTTGGCCTTTTTGAAGAGAGGGATTAACGAAAAATAATATTTGCTTTTGCTCATCACAAGTTTTACAATGCTTTTTAATCAAGAAGTTTTACCATTGCGACATGACACATCCAAGACGACATTCATGTATGTGGATTTGGTATCAAAACCATTCTTTGTACAATCCCAGTGCAAGTTTATTGCCATCTCAGCTTCAGTTTCAGCTAAGGCTGATGTGTTCAATGCCTTCTTTGCCTCAGTCTTTGCTATGTATGTCTCCCAGATCTCTGCACTTAGTGGAAGGGTGAAAGGAGGAGAGGGAAAAGCAATGAAGATTGGAGTTGGAGACTATTCAAGAGAACATGAGCAAAAGAAGGCTTTTCTCTGTCATATTTGAAAGACAGTGTAAACTGGAGATCTTTGACAGCTGAAAAATGGCATCTTCTTACTAGAGAGTTAAAGTCTGCATCACAATACATACATGCAAAGTTGCATAAACAGCAAAATCTCCAGTATTTTCTAAGTGCAATGTTTGCCATTATACTCTTCACCATTTTATGATATTGGTTTTGCAGTTCGGATTGATGAAGTCTTGTAGAAAACATCGTGCCTTATCTAACTCTCAGAAAGGCATCCAAGTGAATAGTGAATCTGCATGGAAAACAGTTTGATACATTCATCAGCAGAAATTGTAATAGCAATAAGGTTCAAATACCAGTATTAAGAAGGTAAAACACCTTCTAAAGGAATTTTAGTTCCATCCAGTTTAATATGAAAGAAATTATGCTGTTATTGCTAAAAGCTCACAACTTTGCTCTCTTAAATACTAGGATAAAAAATAATGTTCACCGCCACTTGCCAGGCTCAGATTCTTCACAGACCCTCTTGCCCAAAGGGAAAAGAGATTGACCATCCAGCCTCATGCGAAAGGACATGAGACAGGCTAATGCTGAAGATAATAAAACACTGCAGTCCCTTATACAGTAGGGAAGAACAGAAAGATGGATTTGGAGAAAGTAAATATGGAAAATTTACCTGCAGGCCTAAATGTGATAAATCCCAATTTCACAGTCATCTGAGTTGTGAGTCCAGGCACACATTTGCATACTTTATAAATTTGGACTTGGACAACTAAAAGATCTGATCTATGCAACTGTTTATTCACAAAAGAAGAAAGAACTGATGCTATACACTGAGTAATGCAGTTGCTCACTTACAGTTCTCATTACCCAGTGTCCCAAATAGAAGAAATATGAAAGTAGTTGTTAAAATCAAGTTCTTTTTTATGCAAATATCAAGGCAATTTTTGAAAAATAAATTTATGATCAATAACTGCAAATCCAGTGGATAGCTCAAGAAGAGTCACTTCTTACAATTCTGAATTGTAGCAACAATGAAAACATCAGATGCTGAGAATAGTATTCTATAAATAAAGTGACTTAAAAATAAATGACTGATCGAGGTTGAATCAAATAATAATTGCAGTTACATAGTCTAATATGACTAAAGATAATATGTTCTTCAACTTCAAAGTACCTACTTAGGCACTACTGTGAAAAGAAAATTGGATATAAAAGCTGTTCTTCAACATCAGTAACATTTATCTAAACAAAAAAATTCCCTAAGGTCAAAGGAGCACTAATAATTATATGCTTCTATAGGGGAATCCCACACTGGAATAACATTTAAAATACATCAAGTCTTTAAATTCTGGACATGTTCTTTAATGTAAATTGCTAGATGAACTGAAGAAAACACATATTAAACACATTCTTGAATTCTCTTAGTGTTCTTATTAAATGTGATTGCCTAGTATTGAGACAATTTTTTCATGTGTCTTATATCTAATCTCCGTTTATTGATGAACATTTTTCCCCAAAAGTTTTCTGGATATTAAATGCTGGGATTGGAAATCTCCAGAAATTGATTGGAAAAAAATAATAATCTGATCTATAAAAGACACCAGTTTTGTATATCTCTATGCCGAATCCTTACATTGACTCTTCAATCAACATATATCTAGTCAACTTACAGGCCTGAGATAGTTCTTTGCTGAAATTTAATATAGTCTCCTATGGATTTTAAGAAGAAAAAGTACAAGGTAGTTAATCAAACCTTTGTGTTGTAGTGTGTAAGGAAAATAGGCAAATAACTATATCCAATACCTGGATATCACATGAAGCTGTCTTGATGTAAATCCCACCAGTATAATTACAGAGAGGTCAGAAGATCACCAAGTGAGGCAGTTCATCACACAACACTCACTTGTTACCGTATTTGAATTCGGCAATAAGCTATTTTCTTGCTACATAGGGCAAGAAGTTATTTTTACATATTCTCAGTTTTAGAATATTTCAAATTCCTCTACCAAACTGGGACAAAACCCAAGAACTTCAAAGAGAGCAATATAAAACAACCAACCAACCCCTCTCCCCTACAAATATAGTCTTAGAGTAGTGGAAATGCTTACTTTTAGATGTTGATTTTTTCATGAAAAAAAACTTACTTTTCACTGCAGTTACATTTCAGAAGGAAAGTATTTCTGAAATGATAAAGCAGAGCATATAATTTTCAAGATACTTGAACAAGATATTGAAAAAATGTCAAATCTTTGTGACATGGAATAAAATACTGAAAGCAATTCTTTGTCGTAAAAAAGTATAGTTTTGACAAACTGGCATTTTCAAATAAAAAAAAAAGTCTTTCTTGTAAATCACATTCATCTCTACATGTGTCCAGGATGCAATGGACTGATTCTTGTGTGATTGTATATGTACAGTAGGAAGCAAATCAGCCATGGGCTGACAAGCAGATGACCTGTAAGTTGACTAGATATATGCTGATTGGAGAGTCAATGATCTTTGGACTTCTAAATGTAAAAAATAAACAAAATCAAGACCAGCAAAAGAATGTCTAACATTGTAGTATCCCTTTCAGGGAATTTCTTCTTGATTCTCTCTAGAATACAACAGAGATGACTACCAGAATATGTTATCTGTTAAATAAATTAATTCCCTGAGCTATTTCCATTACTTTTTTGAAATATATTCAATTACACGTCTACTAGTAGGTGAATTTTGTTTATGGAAGATGATACCACAACTTGAAAAATTAGGAACTGTGAGCTTAATCAGCCAACTAAGTACCCGAGAATATAATTTGTAAGTATAATGAGTTAATTTTTTCTCCATACTTACAGTTTTACGTCACCGAGAATTGCAGCGCTCAAGTGGAAATGGTAGCCGCATGTGGCCTTGTATCCCAACAGCAGTCAGCGGGTCACCTCAGATTGCACAAGTGCCCCAGTAGGTTATCTCAGAGTGAGCTGGCCTCTGTCTCATGCTATTTGGTAAAACATCGAACATCTTAACGAAATAGCAACTGAATTGTTCTTGAAAAGGAAACCCGGGGCCAAATCTCTGCCAATTTTCCACCCTTCTGACCTTGGAACTTCAAGAAAGAGGTCAAAATAACCCAAACAAATTTTTAAAGCAGTCTGAATATAGTGTTGAAGAGGCGATTTTACAGTCACTACTGAACTCTGGTGCATCCCAAGGCAAACACTTTTTCTTGGCAGGGATGACAAGGGGCTGGCATAAGGCCAGTTGTGCCCAGGACACCCCTTAAACCCTTGAGCCACAGACAACTTGGCCCTTTGCCATTCTTTTTCTAAACCTGCAGTTTACAGAATTCAGCTGCATAGGAATATTGGATGTCAGTGGCTATTGAACTCCTTATTTTCTCTTTCTGCAGACAGAAATTTCTTATCAGTCTGATGCACAAAATGGCAGGCAGGGCAGCATGTTATCAGAGCTGGTAGGCTAGAGGAGCTGAGGACATTGTGTCATTTGCCACTTTGGACAAGGGGGAAATGGCACACAACAGAGTGATTTAAAGGAAGTTTTCACATAAAGGATTCAGTAAAAGAAAACCAGCTGACAACAAATGGATTGGAGGTAGGAGGGAACACCCGCCACTCACCACAGACACATATAATCTTCCACAGAAACAAAGCTGAAAAGGGCCAGAGTTTGCTGAGAGCAGAGCAGATGACTCAGGCAGTGAGAGGGCAATGCCCCCAACCATCAATAGGAGAATTTGCAAGGTGTTTTTAGAGTATACCTTCATATTTACTTGTCCCAGTCACATGAAAAAATAAGAATAAACCTTCTTTATTAGTGATGCTTTGTTGTCATTTATCTATTTGCTTATAAAGCGCAGCTAACATGACTCAATAAACAATATGCTGTGGTTAGTGAGGAAGCTGTAAAATGTGTGCTAAACCAACAGGTGAATGACATTTTTAAGGCCACTAAATATTTTGAAGTTGAGTTTGAATTTAGAACAGATTTCTTGTCTTTATTATTGTTATAATGACCATTATATTTATGACCGTGACATATAGAGGTCATCACAGAATAAAAGATGTCCCTTATCCCACAGAAGGTCACTATTTAAATTTAAGACAAGCAATTATCAATAACATTTGAGACGTGAAGAGGGTTCTTCAAGGAAACAAGTTCCAATTGGTAAGATGAGATGGAATTTGAGGTTGCTAAAAAAAGAGAAGATGGTCCAAAGTTTTTTATAGATACTATGTAAAGAAAAATTAGAAGGAGGTTTCAGAATGACAGCAAGATAAAGTAGATGTTTATGGCATTATCTCCACATGATTGGGAGAGAATGGAATAGAGTTATCAGTGCATCTTACGATCTTAAGAAAATTGAGGTTTGAGGAGCCTTCCCGCATTCCTTTATTCACAAGGAGCATTCCCCCTCTCCATGATGAAAGACTATTTGCAGACATTTCACTGAAATATTCTTGTAGGCTCTTCTCATTGCTCTCACTAATGAAAACATAAGCAAACAACGCAATGGGTACCTTTAGCACAGTGATGGCACATTCCCCCAGACCACAGCATGCTTGGCTAAAGCGCAGTGTAGACCAAGACCTTCCAACATACCCCTTTCTTTGTAATGACTGTATCCCAATGTGCATTCATTGCAAATCTAACCTCTCTTTCCTACATCATCTTTTGCAGTGCCTTGTGGCATCTGCAGGACAAACCAAGTTAATTTTTCTCATCCAAGCTGGAAGAACACGACTTCCCCTGTGACAATGAGAAGCCCACAGAGGAGATGGCAGCAAAAGTTAATGGGAAATGGATAAGTTCAGGAAAGTCTGAAATTCAGACTGAAGTTCAGGAGAGCCACAGGAGATTCAATGTAGAGCTCTTCTAATGAAAAGAATAGTGCAAATAACTGAATGCTTAGAAAATTGCAGACAAAACAAGCTTGTTTGTCAACTTGATAATTTTTGTGAGCAGGTAGTTGAGGGTGCTCAAAGCAACAGGGGCCTGTGGCCAGGTGTTATCTCTCCTTGAAACTCAGCAGGTAAAATGCTGGGACAAAGAATTTACTAAAACTGTGTTATATGTCATATCCCTTGTCATCCACAAGCCTCTAGAAAGATTGAGAGATATAATGGAATATACTGAGAGATATAATGCTGAAGAACGTTATGTGAAGCATATGTAAAGAGCATATGTTAAAAGTGTTAGATGATGGGGCATGGAAACACTGGGATGGAAATTCAGCAGAAGACACTTGCCTGGTTAGCACTAGAGGATCTGCTAACCACCCTGGTCCTACCCAAACAAAATCCCTACATACTGTGGGAGGAGATAAGGTCCCCGTATTACACATAGGGAAGTTACTGGGGAAGTCCGTGCGGGTTTCTCTTCCCATGGGAAAAGGCAAACACATTTGTAGGATTGTCTTTGCTCAAGGGCCTGGGTGTACTTGGTGGGTAATGTTGAAGGATGGGGAAACCAAGTGTGTGCTTCATGGAGATTTAACCTGGTGGGGGAAAATAATTTGTGGTGTAAGATGTATGTTGCGTAATGCAGGAAGGACATGAACCAATGAAGAGCGAATTTTGCAAGGACCAAAGAGAGTGTGACCGTGGTCTGGGCTGGGCCTGTGTTGGTGCCCAACAGTGCTGTTTCTCCTGTCCTGAGCACCCACCCTGATGGAATGGAGCCCAGGTCATGGCCTGTTTTTGAACCTCTGGTGGGGTGGACAAAGCCCATGAAATAGCAAAACAATATCTATCTGTGAAAGGATGGAGGACAGTAGTTAATGAAGATTTACTAATCTGTATTCCCAAATCTTCGTTCGCGAAGCCTAGCCATGGTCACTAATCTGTATTTGTATATATTGGTATAAATACAATGGAATAGTTAGAAGATATATAAAATTATGTGGAATCTGACTCAAATGGTATGGAATAAAGGGTGGAGATTGTATTGGGTCTGGCTGAGAAGGAGTTCATTTCCTCATAGCAGCTCTCACAGTGCTGTGCCTTGAATTGGTAGCTAGAAAAGTCTTGATAACATACCAGTGTTTTGGCTACTGCTGAGCAGTGCTGGCACAGCATCAGCACTGTCTCCCTAGCATTCTCCCCATCAATAGGCTGGGGGTGGGCAAGATCCTGGGAAGGGACACAACTGGACCAGCTGACCCAAACCAACCAAAGGAATATTCTGTACTATATGACGTCAGCTCAGATATAAAAGCTAAGGAAAGGAGGAGGAAGTGGGAGGCATTTGTGATTTGCAATGTTTACCTTCCTAGGCAACCACCACACATGTTCAAACCCTGCTTTCTGGGAAGTGACCAGACATCACTTGCTGATGGGAAGCAGGGAATAAAATTACTTTTTCTTCTCTTTGCTTATGTGCGCATGAACCTTTGCACTGGTTTTAGTAAAATGCCTTATCTCAACTTATGAGTTGTTTTCCATTTATTTTCTCTCCCCTTTCCAGCTGGGAAGGGGGAGTGGTAGAGTGACTTTGTGGGCTCCTGGTGTTCAGCCAAGGTCAACCCACCACACTGTAACTGATGAACATATAAATAAAACAATTATTAGGACATAAAAATAAAGAAGTACGAACTTTAAATTTGTTCCTTCATAATCTTCTAATCTTTGGAGAAAGCAGCAAATTTTAAAGACTGTTGGAAGAAAAAGACGTAGATAATGAACTCCTACGGTATGTTAATCTCTCCTGATTCCCCAGTACGTAAAGCATTTTAAATACAGGTCTAGTAACTGTGATCACTGAAACTGTGGGTGGGAAAAGGGACAGCTACAAACTGACATAAATGTTCTTATTCTTGCAGTTATGACTTCACTAGGTTTGTTCAACAAATAAGTCATTGCACACTGGTCTATTGCAAAGGTGGTGTTTATTCGAAGCTGTACAAGTATTGCTCTGCTGCAGCTGCAGAGCACCAGTGCCTTGACCTTGCAGGGCTGCTTTCCTAAATGCTCATCTTTGCTCTCTGGGCTTATGCATGCTCTGCTCATTTGTGATAATACTAGTGAAGTACCACTTGCTTCGTGCTACATCTGGATCATTTTGCTGCTTCTGGATTGTCTCCAAGCACATGACATAGTACACCAATACCACCTGACTTCACTCCCTGCTGCTGCTTGTCCATGTACAGAGATATCCTCATCCTTTCTCCCTGAGGCCTGTCACTATGAAGTTCCCAGACTTAAAACTTTCTAGCAGTTCCCAACATTCTCTCTCATCACTGTCACTGTCTCCATCTTTCCCCAGAGTGTGTGTGGTTCCTAATCAAAGGCCATATTTGCGATTTGGAGACTGAGCAAAATAAAGAGTAGGCCCCCACTCCTTTGCAGAGGAAGGGCAGATAGGTAAAGAAGGAGGAAGCTGAGGGA
The DNA here is from genome assembly GCF_009829145.1 of Chiroxiphia lanceolata. Classification (NCBI taxonomy): domain Eukaryota; kingdom Metazoa; phylum Chordata; class Aves; order Passeriformes; family Pipridae; genus Chiroxiphia; species Chiroxiphia lanceolata. Next base: position 58,138,136 of record NC_045638.1, read on the forward strand.
AGTAAGATAAGGCTTGTGCAGCTAAAGCAAAACACACAGCCCTGCGAGCAGCAGAACAAATTAAAGCTGAACTTATTGAGGATTTACATTTTGAAGAAAGTATTCCTATGAGGATCCTCTGGTTTCTAATCAGAGCTGAACTAACCCACCAGTCCTTAATTTTCTGAAATACTTAAAAATACTCCTTCACTTGACTGCATATTTTCATGAAAAATGGGGAAAATTATTATTCTTAAGAACTGCATTCCTCTTTCCCATGTGGCTGAAATCAGCCAGTTCCTCCAAAACATTACCAGGAAAAGACGGAAATATGTTGAGATCATTAGGTACACCACATTTTCCATGGAAATTGGGCTAAAAATAAATTGATCTTTGCTGCATTTGGATATTTTTCTGTAGGACATCTGGCCCATGATATTTCAAAGTTCTCATCATGCTCGAAGACAAGGGTGTGCAAAGGACTGTGTAAGTTTTTCAAGGACTCAAAACAACTCAAAAGGATGTGCATGGGAGTGTGTTCCGGAGTCAGTTATCATGGAGGGACCACATGACATCTCCAAGCCCCTTTTCTACCTCACAGATCTGGGCCACTACTCACATCTACTCTCTTTGTATTGTACATCAAGAACACTCTCTTGCTTTTATCCTATGCTGCAGTATTGAAACCTGAACACTGACCTTTCTCACACTTAATTGTGGTTAGTACGACTCATCTACTATTTACAGTGCTGTTATTGTTTACTTTGGCTGAATGCCAGGTGTCCACCAAGCCTGCGCAGATTCTGTCTCCCCCCCAAAAAAGGGAGATGAAAGAAAAAAAAAGTGAAAAACCAGGGCTTACCAAGGAAGAAAGTTTATATTTACATGGAGGGAAAAAAAAAAAAAAAAGAGACTAATAATGATACAAACACACAGGCAAAGGAAACTAACAGCAAAAAATTCTACCTCCTTCACGGAGCAGCGTCTTGGACAAACGTAGCTGCATACCAGAAGAAAGAAGAAGGGTCAAGTTAATTTTCCCTTCCCTCTTATAGTCGGACTGACATAACATTGTATGGAATATCCTGTTCCTCCTGGAAAGAGGAAGTGCTATTTTACTACACAAACCCATTACAATCTCCACCCCTTATTTCATACCATTTTACGTCACACCCATATCCCATTATTCACCTATATCCTGTGCTTGTACAGGTCTTGTCTTCTATGGTGGTCTTATCATTGAGCACCAACATCAGCTTGGTTTGGGTCTTCCTCGTCTGGTGACTTTTCCTGCAATATGCAACTCAGAATACAAATTAGTTTTTTCCCAAGGTTAAATCTCCTTGAGGTACACACTGGGTTTCCCCATCTTCTCTCATTATCCACCAGGTGTATCCAGGTCCTTGAGCAAAGACGATCCCACAAATGGGTTTGCCTTTGCTCAAGGGAGGGTTAACCCAAACTGCTTTACCTAACATACCTCTCAGGTGAATTACTGGAACTTTGTCTCCATCCACAGCATGAAGGGACTCTGATTGGGCAGGGCCAGCTCAGTTGATGGAGCCTCTAGTGTTAACCAGCCAAGTAGCCTTTGCTAGGTGCTGGTCCCAATTTTTGAAAGTCTCCAATGCCTTCAAAGTAGTTTTCAGCAATCCATTGCATCATTCAACTTTTCCAGCAGCTGGTGCATGATATGGGATATGATATACCCATTCAATGCCATGTTCCCTTGCCCAACTAGTAACTAAACTGTTTTTGAAATGAGTCCCTTTGTCTAACTCAATGCACTCTGTGGTGTCATACCACCACAGGACTTGCTTTTTAAGACCCAGGATGGTATTTCGAACAGTCGTGTGAGGTACTGGATAAGTCTCTAACCATGCAGTGGTTGCTTCCACCATGGTGACCACATAGTGTTTACCTTGGTAGGTCTGTGGCAGTGTGATATAGTCAACCTGCCAAGCCTCTCCATATCTATACTTATGCCAGTGCCCACCATACCATAGGGGCTTCACTCTCTTTGCTTGTTTAATGGCAGCACGTCTCACAATCATGGATAACCTGGGAAATAGTGTCCATGGTTAGATCCACCCCTCAGTCTTGTGCCCATCTATGGGTGGCATCTCTGCCCTGATGACCTGAAGCATCATGTGCCCATTGAGCTAGGAACAGCTCTCCCTTGTGCTGCCAATCTAGATCTGCCTTAGACACCCTGACTTGTGCAGCTTGGTCTGCTTGTCTGTTGTTGTGATGTTCTTCATTAGCTCGATTTTTGGGTACATGGGCATCTACATGGTGGACTCTCACAGTCAACTTCTCAACCCAAGTGGCAACGTCTTGCCATAAATCAGCAGCCCAGATGGATTTTCCTCTACGCTTCCAATTAGTCTTCTTCCACCGATCCAGCCAGCCCCACAGAGCATTGGCTATCATCCATGAGTCAGTGTAGAGGTAAAGCCTATAGTAAGGCATATAGTTTTATGCTCCCATGTAACTTATGAATAACCCATATCACTGGCATAATGTTGCAGAAATGGAAGAACTGGCACATGATTACTTCACAGAATCACAGAATCATGGAATCACAA